>NW_018397254.1:14411864-14538548 GCF_002168275.2 Theobroma umbraticum | reverse complement strand
GCATAAGTGAGCTCTAGTTAGAGAACCTTTGGGTCGTCGACGAACTGTTGGACATGGTTGGAGCCATAGTCTGTGATATAAGTGGCAAAGCCACGGGTTGCATATGTCACTAGGCCACAAGTGATATTCGCGGTTGCAACTGCTTGATTTCTCTGATGTCAGCCAACATCGTTGAGATTGCCATGGCTGTGGGGATTCGGTGGAGCAGAGCTCTCGGATGTTATTACTTGGAAATAGATCCACGGGTGATTACTATACTTACCTACTCGAGAGCCTTGTAAGTTTTCGACACATACTCTTTTGCATGGTGGAGATTTGAGATTTCTTTGCAGCTCCCCTAGTTTGAATAAAAGCTTTCAGTGCTTACTTGATGAACATGAGATGTTTTACGTGACAGTATACTTGATTTCTTTACATGCCACATATTTAGGAATGCGCATACTTTATATTGTTAACCATATTTGTATGACAAGTAATGTTTTTGATGTTTGAACTTGGTTTCGTAACATTGTTTTCAGCATCATTTTGCCAAATGAAATATTATATTATGATTACGTCATTACTTTTACAAGGCACAAATATCTTACTTATGATTTGGTTTCTTAAGATTACAATTTGATATTTTAGTTTTATTATTCAACTTATCTGCCTTACGCTTGTTTTCCATCTACGCCCTTCTCACAGAGCTGATGATCACTGAGTTTGTGAGACCACCCCTTATTTTTCTTTTGCAGATAGTGATCAGCAAAGCGTGCATTCATTGGCATTTTTGGTCCACCATGGATAGGTAAAGGCATCTTATAACACTTTATTCTGAGTCGCTCCGCTACTAAAGGTCGAGTCGTCATTGTATAATTTGTTATGCAATTAGACCATAATGTCAATACCAATATACATTTGGAGATTAAAAGTCTTGATGTATCATTTTTACGCTTGTGTGGAATAAAATCTTAGTCGATTTATAAAGATGATCGTTCAATTTTTTTTATTACCTAAGTTTTATAGATAAAAGAAATTTTATGAGTTGATGGCATAGCTATGAAATAACAAACAAGGTTTTAAGTAAGGCTTGTTCAGGACTTGGTGGGTTCTCCTGTGAGACTTGAACGCCGGCAGCGATCGAGGAGCGATCGTTACAAAGCCATCCATTGAGGAGCCTCCCACATTGGACCTTAAGCCCCTACTTTCACAATTAAGGTATGCATTCCTTAGTAGTTCGTTTACTCTTTCAGTTATTGTTTTCTCTGCACTTACTAACTTGTAGGAAGAGAAACTTTTGAGAGTATTGAGGGAGCACAAAAAGACTAAATGATGGACTATTGCAAACATAAAAGGGATAAGCCTTTCCATTTGTATGCGTAAAATCCTTTTAAAAAAGATCACCTCACTACCATTGAGCACCAAAAAAAACTCAATCCCATAATGAAGAAGGTGGTAAAAAGGAAAATCATCAAATGGTTGGATGTCGGTATCATCTACCCCATCTTAAACAGCTTATGGATGAGCCCAATTCAATATGTCTCGAAAAAAAGTAGGATGACAGTGGTCTCCAATTAAAACAATGAACTGATCCCACGAAGACGGTGATCGGCTGATGGGTATGTATGGATTACAGAAAGCTCAACCGAGTAATAAGAAAAGATCACTTCCCACTTCCCTTTAATGTTGGACCATTAGGCTGATAAGGAATTCCACTGCTTTTTAGATGGTTACTCGGGTTACAACCAGATTGCTATTGCCTCTAATGACCAAGAGAATACTACCTTTACTTGTCTTTATGGCACTTTTACCTTTAAAAGAATGCCTTTTGGTTTGTGCAATGCTCTAGCAACTTTTCAAAGATGCATAATATCTATTTTTTTTATATGGTTGAAAAATATCTTAAAGTGTTTATGGATAATTTTTTGTGTTTGATAATAATTTTGATGATTGTCCTTTGAACCTTACTAGGGTCTTTCAATGGTGTGAAGAAATTAACTTAACGTTGAACTGGGAGAAATGGGAGAAATGGGAGAAATGTCATTTCATGGTTCAAGAAGGTATTGTGTTAGGGCACAAGGTTTCAAGCAGAGGCTTGGAGGTTGACAAAGCCAAAATTGAGACAATTGAGAGGCTTCCACCACCAACTTCAATGAAAGGTGTTAAAAGCTTTTTAGGTTATGCTAGTTTTTATAAGAAGTTCATTAAATATTTTTAAAAAATTTCGAAACCTTTGTGCAATTTGTTAGAGAAAGATGCCCCATTTAAGTTTAACGATGCATCTCATGTTGCATTTTTAGAATTCAAAAAGAAATTGATATCAGTTCCTATCATTATAGTTCCTAACTAGAATCTTTCTTTTGAGTTGATATGTGATGCTAATGATTACGCTGTAGGGGTAGTACTAAGCCAAAGGAAATCTAAAATTTTTCATTCTATTTATTATGCAAGCAAAATATTGACTGAAACTTAAATGCACTACACCACCACTAAAAAAGAATTGTTAGCTATAGTATTTGTATTTGATAAGTTTTGTTCTTTCTTGGTTGGCACTAAGGTTATTGCGTACATTGATCATTCTGCAATTAAGTATTTGATTGCCAAACGAGATGCCAAACCAAGGTTGATTAGATGGATCCTACTGCTACAAGAGTTTGATCTAGAGATCTGTGACAAAAAGGGAATAGAAAAACAAGTAGTAGACCGCCTCTCAAGATTAGAGATTGAACATCAAGGTAAAGATGCAACCTTTATCAAGGAGACTTTCTTGGATGAACAAATCCTTCAGGTGGATAAGAAATTAATTCCTTGGTATGCTAACTTTATGAATTATCTAATAAGCAACATTATTCCCCCAAATTTAAATTTCCACTAGAAAAAATTTTTTTGCATGATAAATCTTATGTGTGGGATGAGCCTTTTTTGTTTAAGCAGTGTAAAGATCAAATTCTTAGAAAATGTGTTTTAGAAGAAGAAGTTCAAAGCGTGCTTCATCATTGCCATTCTTCATATTATGGAGGACATTTTGAAGGAACAAGAACTGCTGCTAAAGTCCTCTAATCAGGTTTGTATTGGCCTACATTGTTTAAAGATGCTTACAAGTTTGCTTTGCATTGTGACAGATGCCAAAGAGTAGGAAATATCTCAAGGCGACAAGAAATGCCTCTCCACAGCGTACTTGAAATATAAATTTTTTATGTGTGGGTATTGACTTCATAGGTCTGTTTATATCTTCAGTCAACAATAAATACATCTTGCTTGCTGTGGATTATGTCTCCAAGTGGGTTGAAGCGACAACCTTTCCTCACAATGATTCTAAGGTAGTGATGAAGTTCATTAAGAAGAACATTTTCACTCGATTTAGCACTCTAAATACAGTTATTAGTGATAAGGAGAGTCATTTTTGCAACAAATATGTCGATGCACTTATTGCAAAATATAGAGTTAAATACAAGGTTGCAACTGCATACCATCCTTAAAGCAATGGCCAAGTAGAAGTGTCCAATAAAGAAATCAAAAGGATTTTGGAGAAAATAGTTAGTCCCTCAAGAAAAGATTGGGTAAGAAGATTAGATGATGCATTGTGGGCTTATCAAACTGCTTACAAGACACTAATTGGCATGTCTCTATATAAGTTAGTCTTTGGAAAAGCTTGTCATTTATCAGTGGAACTTGTGCGTAATGCTTATTGGGTAGTGAAGAAATTAAATTTTGATTTATAAGCAGTAGGTGAAAAAAGGTTGTTGCAGTTAAATGAACTTGATGAATTTTGCTTTCAAGCTTACGAAAATGCCAAACTGTATAAGAAGAAAACAAAACAATGGCATGATAGGAAGATAGTGGAACAAAGTTTTGAGCCCGATCAATTGGTGTTGTTGTATAATTCTCACTTGAAATTATTTTTGAGAAAACTAAAATGGAGGTGGTCAGGGTTGTTTATTGTTTCAAAATTTTTTTCGCACGGTGCTATGGAAGTAATGGATAGCAAGACAAACGAAACATTCAAGGTTAATAGACAATGTTTGAAGCACTATTTCGAAGGGAATGTTGATCATCAATACTCATTTATCTATCTTGCCAACTCTCACTAAATTCTCTAAAAGTCCGACTGAAGACTTTAAAGTAAGCGCTTCTTAGGAGGCAACCCAAGCTCTTCACTCTTAATTCTCTTATTTTAAGGTTTAATCATTATGTTATAGAATGCTTTACACTCTTATTCTCTTTTTTTTTTCCATTTTTGCTTTGATACTATCATTTTTTGTCTTAATTACTTGTCATTTTCATACACAGTAGTATAGTTTTAACTTTATTCTTCTTAATTTTTGGCAGACAGAAAGGGGGCAACACAGAAATTTTTTCACTACAGCAGATTTTGGATAACAGATTTGGGCAAAACGAAAATTTTCCTATTGCAGCGCATACCCACTTTTGTTGCAGCAAAAATTTCAGCTGAAAAAGTCATCAAATTCGAGAGTTATTTGTTGTAGCGAACTCTCATTCTCGTTGCAACAAAAGTAGTGAAGAAAAAGAGCATGAGCAACAGAAAATTTCTCGCTGTAGTGAGAACCCAACCTCATTGCAGTGAGCTAAAAGTGCAAAACAAGACAAGAAACAGAGAGTTTCACCATAACGAGAACCCTACATTGTTTTAGCGAGATCTTATTTTAAAAAGAACCGTAGAACCTGAGAGTTTCTCATTGCAGCGAGAACCCATTGTCACTGTAGCAAGATTTCGGGCCCCTCTCCATTATAAAACTTGCGTTTTCCCCCCTCTCTCAATTTTCTCAAATTTCAAACCCTAACCCCTCTTTCTCTCTAAAATTTTCTCTCTTAAACTTAAAAATTCCTTCATAGCCATCCACAAAACCTTCAAAAAGCTTCAAAAGCTTGCCACCAAGTTCAAGGTTTGAGGATTTTAATCAAGGTTTCTTTATCTAAGTACACATTTTAGGTAAGCTACTCTCTAGTCTTTGTCTAAATTTTCAATTTGGAAGAAAGTGATTGTTTAGAAGCCTTTGGTGAATAATTTTATTGGGCTTTGGTTATCTTTAAGAGTAGTGGCAAACTCTTTGAAATTTGATGAAGTTTATATGATGGATTTGAAGAATTTTGATGATTGTTGATTTAGGGTATTGCTAATTTTTTGCACATTATATGGTATTTGATAATTATTTGCATTAGTCATATTTTAAGGCTGCTATAAGGAAATTTTGAGAAAGTTGTTGATTGTGGTTGATTGTGATAAAAATTTGGTGATTATTGGGTATTGGGTAGTGCTAGATTTGAATTAGAAATTGTGAATTGGATAATTTTGAAAGAACCATCACCCCAAAAAAAGCGAAGACGAGCAATGTCGGGTTTCATATAACCAAATTTGCGTCAGTTGAGGCTTTATACAAACACACATAATCCTTGCTACATAAATCTCCAGTACCTGAAACAGGGATTGATCTGCCCTATATTCGTTATAGCCATATTTCAAGTAAAATTGAGTAAAGGAGAAGGGAAACCTTTTGTGCACAACCCAAGGTGGTAGTCATTCTTGTAGTTAGGGAGTTTTATGCCAATGTAGTAGAACAAGAAAATGGAGTGCCACCTTGTAGAGGAAAGAGAGTACTGTTTGACAGCCACACCATTAATAGGTTCTACAATACGTTGGATTTAGAGAATGATGAATACACACAGTACATTAATAGGGAGGTGGACTTAGAGGAGGTAATTAGCTCGTTGGGTAACCTCAGGACCACATGGAGATTAGCTAGGGGCTTCTAGCAACGTTTAAGGCAAGTGCTCTCAAGAGTGAATATAAGGTTTGTCACCACTTCATTTCAGCCAAGATGTTGCCAATCAACATGCGAGTGATGTGACCAAAGACTGAGCTATCTTAATATATGCCATCCTCTCAGGTAAGTCCCTTAACATTGGTCAATTAATTTTCACTAACATTCTACATATTATTGGTTTTAGTAGGGATGGCCTATAGTATCTGTTGTTCATCACCATGTTGTGCAAACAAGCGAGAGTATAATGGAGCCAAGACGAGGAAATCATGCAACCAAAAGCTCCATTAGATAGTGGGATTGTACATAAGTTACAAATCCATCAACCTCAAGCTGCTAGTGCAAATTCATTCACTCTGCCAAGACCTTTATCTCGTAGTAGACAATTACACTGCCACAAAGAATAAACCGCTTAAAGTGATGAATGGGGAACATGGAGCAGATGTTACCGAGTTATTGTAGAGCACATAGGGATGGATATGGCACATTTCCCATAACCAATAGAGGACACAACTGATGATGAGGACAACGAATCTTTCTGAAGGGGAGTACTCTTTCCTTTAACTTTTATTAACATTGGAGACAATGTTAAATTTAAGTCTGAGCGGGAGCTTTAAAATTTTTAAAGCTTTTCTTTTATATTTCTTGCTTTTATGTGTTTGTTATAGTTTTTTCTTTCAAATTTCAAGTTAGTAAGTTAGCTTATTTATTTTCTGAAAATGTTAGGTTTAATAATTCATTGCACCAATAGTTTAGATTTACTTATCCGATGAAGGAAAATAGTTGCCTTCTATTCTTATGCTCTTAGTGAATATGAATATTGTGTGAGTATTTTGCTGATCTCTATCGCTAAGCATCATTGTAAATTATGTTTTTCCACCTTATCATGCACATGTTTCTTGCTTTAATTAATTGTGATCACTTAGAGAAAGTTTATGCAAATGTGAATTTTTGAATAAAATCTTGAGTTTTAGAATTTGTTTTAGTTTCTCTCAAGGTGAAATCTTAAGCTAAATTTAGCTAGGGAGATGACTTAGGCCATCTTTGGATCGATTGAGCTTTTTGAGCCTACCATATACAATTCTATCATTAATCACCCTTGGTTGAGCCAAATTTTTTCTTTTCTTTCATTAAACACTTAGTAAAAAGCCTTAACCTATAAATAAAATTTTCGCTTTAACGCCATCACTCCTAAGTGCATAGATTATTTTTAGGAGATGTTTTGAGGTTAGAAATGGTAAAAAAAAAAGTAGAGAAGTGAAATTGGAGTCAAAAAGAAAAAAGAGAGAAAAATGAAAAATCCAAAATAGAATAAAGTTTTTGATGAATTGAAAGGATGATGAATTGAAGAAAAAGAGTATGATTAAAAGAAGTAGAAAGCAAAGCTTACTAGAAATCTTACAATAATCATGTGGTAAAGGTGATTTGAGCTACATTTTATCCTTTATCATACCTTGACCCTAACAACTCATTACAACCTAGATAAAGTCCAAGGATCCTTGATTGAGTGTTAGCCTACATTAAGGGAGAGAGAAACAAAGAGCAAACTTATGAAACTCTTGACTAATTTAAATTCGTGCATGAGCATAAACTAATCCAAGTGACATGATATGTATTGTAAGGAATTTTATACACACCCACGAGAAACCAAATGAAAATGAGCTTGCAATGTTGTGATACATGAACTTGAATAATATTTGTGATTTACTGTGAGCTTGGAAAATAAGGCAACTTACGAGTAAGTTAAAGGTAATCTTTGAGTTGGTGCAATGAATTTGTCATTTAATGCTTTTAGTTCTCATGCATCTTTTATTGTTTTAAGTTTTGCTCGAAGATTAGGAAAATATTAAGTTTGGAAGTGTGATAACTCTATTATATAGAGTTATCATATGTACCTTTGGAGCATGAATTTTGCTAAGTCTTTTAGTTTTTTTTTTTTTGTAATCTTTAGGAAATTTCTATGCTTTTTAATATTAATTTAAGTTATATGGTATCAATTTCCATTTATATAATTTATCTTAATTTTTTGTCAAAATCCCTTATTTCAACTTCTAATTAGTTAATCCTTTAATGTTGAAGGAAGTGCAAGGACTTGGAGTATAAATGCAAAGGATGGTGTAAGTTCGCTTAAAAGGCAACTGAACATGCTGAAATTTTTGGGGCATAAATAAAGCTGTAGAAGTCCGATTGAGATGATTCTTGAACCAATGGAAAACTGAGAGGATGAGCTATAACTTTAGTGTTTAACACTTCACCCAAATCAAAAGGAATCATGGCCAAAAATGAAGCAAAATAGTGAAGATTGTAGCAGACTACACAAAGCAAGTTAGAGAGTTTCTCGTTGCAACAAAAATCCATCCTCGCTGCAGCTAGAAACAAGGTAGAATTAAGCTCAAGTCAGAGAGTTTCTCGCTGCAGTGAGAATGCAAGTTGGCTGTAGTGAGAAACAAGGCAAAATGAAACTTCAAGTCAGAAGGATTTTCGTTGTAGTGAAAATCCATTCTCACTGCAGCGAAAATGAAAATATTTGCAATACCAAGTTAAAGTAAATTTCTCTACAGCGAAAATCCATTCTCAGTGCGACAAGAACACATCATTTAATGAATATTCCTACACGAGTTTCTAAGTTAAGCCAAAAAAGAAAGAGGTATAAATAGATATTTTTGCACTGAGAAAACGAGGATTTTGGGAGACTATTTTGGGCAAAAGGAGGCAAGAACCAAAAAAGAAAAAAAAGAGAGAAATCAAGAGCTAGAGGATCAAAATTGTTAACCTAATTATCTTTTATATTTTGAAATGACAAAAAGAAATGATCAAAATTTCACCAAACTCACAAAGGATCAAAGGTCTCATGTTCTCAAACAATGCTAAGTAAGTTTGAAAAAGAAAAAAAAGTGAAAACAAGCTCAGAAAATGCATTCTAGTCCAAATCTATCGATAAATGATTTTCATGTATCAATACATTTGGATAAGTATCGATAGATTACAACATCTATCGATACATGTTCTTCAACAAAGTCAAAACTCAAAAGTCAAACTTAATCTATCGATATATCCTTAATTGTATCGATAGAATTGAGACAGAATGCATACTGACCTAAAAGTATTGATACATTTCTCAAATGTATCGATAGATTTTCAACAAAGTGCTCATTGATCTAAAAGTATCAATACATAGTGTCATGTATCGATACATATTTAAGCAAATTACAGAGATCCCTACAGGTAAGTTCAAGTATATCGATACATGAATAAATGTATCGATACAACTTGGCAGGAATTTAAAACAAAAGGCAATGTATCGATACATGCACATATGTATCGATACAAAATGATCCTTGGGGCATTGGATAAAGAGAAAAATAACTATTTTCACATTAAATGCTCTCTCAACTACCCTTGAAGCTTCAGCAACTATAAATTCAAGCTTTCTAAGCATTTGTGAAGGTCAGATGACCTAAAAACACAACTCAAGAAAGGAGAAGTAGCCAAGATGCATTCAAAACCTATTGTACTCTTCTTCAATACAAAAAGTCCTCTAGTCAATCATTTATTAGGCTTTCATTCTTTTCTTCAAGTATTGTACCAAATTCTTCACTTAGCCTTTAAGAGGCACGCTTGTTGTACCTACATTTCTCTCATTGTATTTGCTAAAGTGGTTATACCTTAATCAATTGAAAAGGTAGAGTGGTTGTGTTTTAACCATAAAAAGGCATTATATTGTATGGTTATATTTGATCCACAAAAGGCATTGTATTGAGCTTTTTGATTAAATAGTAGATTTTAAACTCCTTAGTGAATCTAAGGGAGAGAACATAGGTAAGGAGGTTGAACCTTTATAAAACACTTGTGTTAATTTCTCTACTATTCATTTTACATGAAAATTTAATTCTCTTTCACTGATCTAAAAGCCAATTAGTTTGTTTTCTTTTTAAACTCAACTTGTGAATTAAAAAAAAGATTTTGTTCAAAACGAATTTTTTTTTTAAATTCTGAAAATAGTCCAATTCATCCTCTTCTTGGGCCTAATCATATGAGGTATTTAACCTAACAAAAAAGCTACAGCAAATTATTTTCTCACTCTAGATTTGGTTATTTCTCTCTAACTCTTTGTATAGAATAATGCTTCAATATTTTTCTCTTGAACAAGTTGAACTAGAATTTTTAATCTAAGATTATGGTGGATGCTATTGTATAGTTGGAATAATTTGGATTCATTTTTACTTGCTTTTATGGGAATATCAATGTTTATTTAAATTTATGCTTATTGTCTCATTTGTTGCTTGATCACCAACGAGTTGAGTATGGGGTTTTAGATGATGCTTGACAAAGATAATCTAAAAAGACTTAAATTTGAGTAGTGTATATTCATTCCATGTTAAGAAATTAAGTGAGTGATTAATTAATAGGATAGACGTATACCTATTAATCATACATAGTTAATATAGGTCCTAAACTAAGTGAACTTAGCTTTAGTTAATTTTTTATAAACATATAGATAGTTAATGAAGCTAGGCAATTATGTGATGACTTGATGGAGTATTATGCATGCTCAAGGAACCTAGACTAACATTGATTCTCATAAAAGCAGATAGTTAATTGGAACCATAGTCTTAAGATTTAATTACTTTGTTTCCTCCCTACACCTTTAACTCGCCACTCTTAAGTTAATTTAGACTTTTAGAGTAACTTTCATTTCATTTCAACAACTTGTTCCTTTTGTTGCTTGGCTTGTTCTTTTCGTTACTTGGATAAAGCTTAATTACAATTTTAGTAATTAATAACAAATAACAAACCAACTCCTCGAAGAATCAACAACTTCAACGCATTACTATATCACTTGTTATAATTATGTACACTTGCACATAATCTTTACTTGTATTTTGCATTTAATTTTGAGCATAATCCATATCACACAAGCAAGGGATATTTACACAACAAAAACATTAACTTATTCAACCCAAAGGCCAAACCCCCATTTATCCCAAAATAGAATTTTGACTCATCCAAAAAAATCATTCAGCAAAATTAATCCACATGCTAATTTTAAGCTAATAGTAATAATAATTACGAAATTTTCTTAACATCGTTAACAATAAAGTGACTACAATAAATTTTATTTCATTAAATTAGTAAAAATAATGATAATTAAAAATAAAAGAATTAAAAAATTCTTGAAAGTAAAGTTAAAAAAAAAAAAGCATAACGGAAATAAGCATATAATAGTCAAGCGTCGAATTTTAAATTTTAGAGACAAATTTATTCTAGTTCAAACTATGCGATATATTTTCTGTAATTTACCAAAACATAAAAAGGATACATTGCCACTGGCCTTTCAACACATATATAGCTCAATAACACGTGTTGGGCAAATGAAAACACACATAATACAGAGAAATTACATTTCTGAGAACCGTTAACCCTAACAAGCTGCTTGCTAGGCTGCCCATTCTCCATCCAGAAAAGCTGGTTTTGGAGGAGAATAATATTTAAACAGATAATGGAAGCTATTAATGATAATTGAGAAATATCTCATCAGCTAATGAGCACAATGTATTGAAGCATGCTTATCTTCAAACTACATGAATCAGAGAAACTGATTACATGGGCAATTATTCACCAAAACGTGCATGTTATTCCATATAGTTGAGCAACATAGACAATTGTTTTCACTCATAAGCTGGTCTTAAAAGTTTAGATATTGATATTTTTGTAGCACAAAATAATAAGAAATCCAAAAGCACAGTGAAAAGCTTAAGTGCCCAACCACAGCAGACCAAGCTCTAAATCATCTGCTAGCCTGCATCAAAGGAACATCATTAGCGAATGCTTAAAGATTGGAATTAATAATAGAGTAAATCCCATCCAAGTTCTCATAGTTCTACCATAATTCAACCCAAGTTCATTAGATTTAACAATGGACATTCTACCCCAAAAAAATCAACTTGGCAGGTTTAATAACTCCTGCCGCGAAGACACCTGTCACACTTGCTGATAGTGAAACACATGAGTATCACATGACTATCACATGATGCCCTTAATAACCTTCAATTGTTGAGAAAAAAATACCAATTTTGAAGGTTTTGGCAGAAAAACAATCACTTCTTTCAGGAAAAAAAATTCCAAATTGCCTCTAAAAGATGAGATTCGCCAATCAAATTTCTCAAGAAAGGTTTTTTTTTTTTGTCCTTCAAGTTCTTTTAAAAGTTGCTTAGGTCTGCTCGCTTGTGTTCTATTTAGCTGGAATTGAAGAAAATAAGAGGTGAAAAAGTGATTTTAGGGTGAGATTTAAGGTATACATTTTATATTTTACTTACTCTTATTTAGTGATAAGATAACATAAATCCTCTTTGATAATATTTGAATTTGATATGTTGTTATATACTAGTTTTTAGGGATAATTGTATTTCTATTTTTATCTCTTTATCAGGGGTTTTTAGGGATGAATATATGAAATTTCCACTTTCTTCACCACAAAACGTGATTAATTTCTGAGACAAAGCAATCAAAGATACCATTTACAATGATCAAAGATATCTGGAAACAAGAAAACACTCAACACAAATGCAATCATACACTAGGGTTTGGGCTAATGGATGATGATGAAGAAGAAGGATCATGCAATCTGGCTTCAGAGAAGGATTTTGGTGTTTAGGATCATGGGTAGTTTACAAACTGAACCATATTTGTTAATGTCGTTCATTATTTGGAGCAGAATGTCCATTTTCAAATCTAATGAACTTGAACTGAATTACAACAAAGCCTTGAAAACTTAGATGAAATTTACCCTTAATAATGTAAATTTCCTTGTCATCCAGTTAGTGTCTTCAATGACCTAGTGATTATTTTATAAATCAAAACTTCCAGCATTGTCATTGAATCACAAGTTGAAAAAGATAAAAACAAGGAATTCTTTCCACAAACTACCAGTTTGCATATCTCGTTTGTGAACACATTGACTACTATATGTAAAAGAAGTGCGACAGCAAAACATTCTAATGCACAACACAATCTTGAAGTGTAAGCACTCATGCTCATCTAGCGCCAAGAAAAACAAAATTATCATTTTTGAGATATTCTCCAGCAGATTCATGCTAAAGTTTGATGCAAGTTCTTACATCTCATCTCAGAAAAGTGCAAATGATAGCTATTGAAACAAAGTAATTAAATGATGTTTCTCACATTTAAAAAATTCAAAATTCTGGGGATCATAAGCAGTGCATGAATAAGTCGAAAGGGAAATATCAGGGCACTGATGAGACCACATCAAACATCAATACCACAATAACAAATTCCCAATATAGGCAGAGAGCACTTTGAAAAGAAAACCAATGTATAACATTTGTTGATCTGAATGGAACCATCAATGAATGAGTAGTTGTTGAGAAAGAAAGACAGTAAATTCTCAATTCGCATGAGATTTTGCATCCAAACAGAGTATCCGCATGACTTATCAGTTAAGAGAAAGTCCCCCTAAAATAATTCGTACCTTGTCAAATAAAGAAAACTTTGCTAATTCTATCATGAACTACTAGAATAAAGGTCTTAAGTTATCTTGATTTCTCCCTAAACTTCAATGTTAAAATTCAGCCACAACAAAAACCACAGTGTTTGAATAACAATATCATAACAAAGGAACTATAACATCTCTAAATATTTAATTTAGAACTATACCGAACTATGTATGAAAGAAACATCCACCTATATAGAATCAGTATAAGATAAAATCAAGAGCTCACATTCATTTGGAGGAGGTATCAAAGCTGTTTTCAAGAAGGTCATCATAGGGGTCCCTGCGACCGGGCACCTGGCTAATCTGAGCATCCCAGCGGAGTTGGGCATTGTGGCGCTCAAAAGTCCAAAATCCGTAAGGTCGCAGGGGGTAACTCCACATCTCCTTGGTTTTGTTGCATCGTTCCTTGACTGAATATACGTGCTCCCTAAATTTTTTGTCCCTCTCCTTGGGGTCCTCCATCAACCTCAAAACCAAATTCTCGGCAAACTCCATTATGAACCCCATTTCTGTCACAACGAAACATCATGACACCCAGAAAAGAAAACTAGTCTTAAATCTGTTCTAATTAATTTAAAAACTAATTTTCTCAGAGGACTAACTGCTGCATTACGTACTGACCCTTCAGTCACCCAAACAAATAGAAAAGATATACAGGGTTTCACCTAATAAAACTAAATCACACTGCAATCAAGCTATGATGTAATACCTTTGAAACGAACCCTGGGATTGGTAGCCCTTGGCCCTTGCCTTGGAATCTACAGAATCAACATAAAATCCCATCAGTTTCCAACAAAAACAGATTGGAATTCATAAACAGAAGTGAAAAAGAGCTGGAGACGGAAACAAATGACCCTTACACTTGGTAGGATTGTGGGATATCTCTTGATTCTTGAAGACTTGTAACAGTTCAACTCAAACAAAATCAACTTTATACTAGAGTTTTATAAATTGGGGAAGAAATTGAAGAAAACGATCTACAGATCCGGTTGGTGGCGGATACGTTTGACATTGGGCCAGGCCTGTACGAGGCCCAATAGCTTTTCAATTGTTTGAAAGGAGTTGGTCTCGATCCTCCGTTAACGGAGTACCGAATAAAAACAATAGTAATTTACGGACTCTTATTTCTGTAACTTAAAACCTAACTGAAGAAATAATTTTAACAAAATTTCACTCCAAAAAATACCACTCTTAAGATGGGCTTTATACTTTTTTGATTGTTATTATCTTTACTTAATACCATAAAATAAATTATTAACTTGAATTTATATTTGATACATTGTCCCTGTATAAAATTATACTGTTAGTAAATTAGTTGTTATTATCTCATTAATAAATAAATTTTAAAATGTAAAAACTAAACACTCTAAATTTTAAAAATATTTGTATAATTTTTTTAAAATTTTAATCTTTTCATATTTATGAAGTGATATTTTCTGATTAAAGAATAATATTATAAATATTTTTTTACTTAAGAGAAAGGGATTCAAACCTGCTTAAAACCCTGTTCTCTAAGTAAGAGATCGTACATCAATCAATGATCAAATGTTCAGATACAATAATAATATTGTAAAATAACAATACAATAAATACAAAAGCTTTAAAAGTTAGTTTTCATCATGCTTTTATTATCCAATGGCCATAAAAATGTGTTTAAATTGCCCTTTTCTATAAAATGTTTAAAGGTGTCAACAATTATGAAACTTCATATAATTCGCTTTTAATATAGTATTTAATTGTTTTATAAAAAAAAAAAATTGAGCTTTTGAAATGGAGGAATGAGAAGGAATGAAAGAGAATCTCTCTCCATAAACTGGAACAAACCCGAATTTTATTTGTTGTATAATTTCAGCAGGGGAACAGTTCTGGCAATGGTATCATGAGGTTAATATAATGAGTTAAGTTATTGTTATGAGCTTATCTAGTGGAAGAAAGACTTCCAGAATAAACATTAAAAGATATAGCTGGACAAAAAACTAGAACCAGCAGTCACATCTGCCCAGACTGGGAAAATTCCCTTCAACTTCTTTGCTTCATCTACCAATACTTGGTCTAGCACCGCTACATCCACCCTTATATCTCCAGAATTGCTAGCCTGCAGTGCCCATGCGAGAAGTTAGGCATGGATCATATGCATACAGCGAAAACAAAGGTTCTATGGAAGTGGGGAGGATAAGCTTCAATGTAGAACTGAAATAGAACTGTACCTCCAACCAGAAGGTCCAGTTTTCATGACTGGCTCCAGTAAGTCTACAAATGTATGATGGTGGACCACCTTCAGCGGTTTCCGGGACTGAAAAAATTATCATTTCAATGAATCATGACAACCAGAGGATAAGCTTCAATGGAGAACTGAAATCGAGCAGAACATTTTTATGCATTTTTATGTACCTGGTAGCTTATTGTCAGCAAATGACCAACTAGATAAAGGGCCAGTAATGTTAAGGACAGCAACCCAAACCTCCTCTAAGGAGCTGCAAGGATGCAAATGAATATAAATATATATATATATATAAGTCTATAAAACTTAAGAATCTGCATCATCAAATTTCTAGTGCTTGTATATGCAGACCAAGAACAGTCTTCAAAAGCCTCCACTCACCCCAAGGAAAGTTCCAAATAAACTCTCCGAGATCCATCGCTCGACATCATTTGTGGCTTATAAGTATACAAGTGAGGAAAATGTCTATATCGCTTCAAAATCTCATCACTTCTTGCAGGGAACTTCAAACTTCTTGAAAACAAAAAGGAAACTGGAAAAAGTGCCTGCAAGGAAATAAATTCCCATTAGCCAAATTTGCTGATAAGGATATTTAAAAGTTCTCTTCCATTAAATAAATTCCAAAGAGTAAAAATGTGAAAGGCCACAGAAAACTAATACAAAGGAAACAAATAATACTGATTTGAAAACCAAATAAAGAAGAAATGACGGCCATGAGAATAAAAGGTATTATTTCTCCATCCAATGTGACAGGTTCAATACCCTAGGGAAATTTTCAGGCATAGAGTACAACCAGTATAAACAGACCTTCAGTTCACGAAGCCCTAATGAGCCTCTTGATAAATTATCAAAGAACTTGTTGCAATGCATTGTTTGAGGCTGGAAAACAAAAGGATATATATGTGCCTCAAAGAAAGGGAATTTCCCTCCAAAGAAGTTAGTAAGGAGAAAGAAAATGATATCACACCAAGGGCAGGGAAAAGAGAGAGTGGAGGCAATTGTGTAAAGCAGGTGCACATAAGGAACCAACCATTGCAAGCATATGCATCCAAGTTTTAAAAGGGAGACCAAAGTTTCTCTTCCTAATCCATATATTATTATGGGTTAGTAAATTTTTATTAACTAAATATTACTTACCATAAAAGTCTGTTGGCTAGACATGTTAGCAGTGTCAAAAGAAAACTCTGGACCAATGTGCAACTCCTTTGCCACTTCAGGTGCATATTTAAACAGAAACGGCAAAGAATTGGAATCCACCACAGAAAAGTCATAACTTGAATCAACAACCTGATTTGCATCTGTGAAGCCCAGAAGTAAAAGAGTTTTTAGAAATTACAACATTACAGCTATTCCACTTAGAGGACATTAGAGTTCTAAACATCAACCAAATATTGAGTCATAAAAAATTACTAATAAAAAGGAATAGGTCATATAAATACATTAATGCAGTATAATACTCTAAACTCATACAGGTTTCAAGAGGCTTCTGAATAGTGATTGTAATTTTTAAATACCTGCAGTCAGAAATGTATGCTGGAAAACAACTCTTTTAGGTGCATCTGTACTATATGGAAAGAACCGCGAAGATAGAGCCAAAGCAATCACACTAAGATGGAGAAAGAATTGCAAGATGGATGACCTGGCTAACCATTCACTGCAAATAGGTAGTAGCGGGCCCACACACCAACCAGTAACAACACCAACTGCTGATGCCACCACAATATCAGGAATGTAATACCCTGAAGGCAAAAATCGAAAGATCATTGGATTTTGCCTTTGGGATTTATGAATATCGTTACAGTAAAACTCGTATACAGCATAACCAAATGTTTAACTATCGATTTGTCACAGGAAAAAATGAAGAGATAAAAAAGATAATGTAATATATACTGAAAATTTAATGCATAGCTACCTGGACAAAAGCAGCCAGTCAACCTTGTCTTTATGAAGGAAAATTCCCATATTAATTCAGTAAAATATTTATTAAAGTAAATCTTTTAGCCAGATCCAAACAAATCTTATCGAACCAAAATTAGCAACAAAATATAAGTCCAGAAAAACTAACCATACGGGGGTGGAACAGCACCCATCATGCCCATCTTCTCAATCAAAAATTGAAGAAGAAACCCACCAAAATAAACAGAGTATGTAAGGCATGGAATTAGAGGTATCACATAAAAAACTGTTGACCTGAAAGAAACAACTTTAATCAGACTATATTCTGTTTTTAATAATATTTTAATACTGTTTTGCAGTACAATTTAGAAATTTATGACTAGAGGAAGAAGTACAAGAATGCTAGAGGACATTTACTTCCAAACATAAGAACTTTCAGGAATAAATATAGACAACAAACAATGTACCAAACCTCGAATTCAGAAGCTCTATAGCAATCACAGGATATCAATTTCCTTGGTGTTGGTTATCCAATCAAGGAGAAAAGAAATGGAATCACAAAAACTTTCTGTTAATAAGACATAGATAACTAACAATACGCTCCATCAAATAAATGCTCGGTGTATGAACAATGGAAACAACCACATGCCCGTACTTCATGAATTGGATAGGCAATTGCAAATTCATTAAAAAGAATACCTGACTGACTGATGACCATAAAACATGATTGATAGGTAAAAGGAGATCCATGCAAGAAGCATAGAAGCAGATGTGCAGAAGGTCAAGAAACCCCCACTTAACCCAGCTACAAGATAAGCCTGCATTTCAAAGTTTACAGTTTATAGAATTTGATGAAATCCATGCAATGAAAACCCATGACTAGCAAATGACAGTAATCACACAACGTACCAAAGTTAATGAAGCATAAAATCCAAACGCACCCCAGAATCTTGCCTCATCAGATAGCATCTGTAAGATTCATTTAGTCATATACCTCTTCACTAACCACATGCCATGCATATATATACATATAAACAATTTTACCCAAACACATCTAAAACTGTCACATGCAACATAGCTCAGCTGGTGACTGTAAAATTTATTCATAGGTGGGCATAAGTCAGTGCATTATCATGAGTCTTGCAGGTACACTTAAAATTATATGTTCAGTATACCAGGTTTTATGCATCAGGCATGGTTAAGTGAGATCAGTTGCAAAACTTGACTGAAACTTAGGAAACTTTACGGGAATCACAGTATAAGCTCCTAGATGACAAAACCACACAGGAACAATCTGTGCAGAAGAACACCATGCAATAGGCTAGCTCTCAGTCAATTTCTTACAAGAAAATTTGAATCCACAAAGTTTACCTCCTTTGATGTCTTGAGAACTGAAGCATCTTGAGAGAGGGGGAAAAGGTGACAAACTATTCTAGGGATCAACAGACCAATAAGTGAGATGGGAATGAACATCATGAAAGCCAAGTAGGGATTTGCATACCTGCATATCAAGCAAATCTTTCAAACATTTGATCATCTAATTAATACTAGGAGAAAATATTGCATGTTCATCTTCAGCTTAAGATATACAACCAACCAGTTCATTGCATAACTGGAAAATAGCAATCTCAGGATGGAAAATAACACTGGAAAAATAATAGCCAGCATCATTCCGGTAGCATGGAGGATCATTCCTGCAAAATCAACAAATTTGAAAACATTATTGCATTCCTCAACGGCTAGAAGAGAATTACCAAGAAGTAACTAGAATCAGAGAAGCAGAACTTGTTAAAGGAAATTATTAATTAATTATAGTAATATCTCACTTAAGTAATTAATTATAACAATGGAATGTATAACGGGTAAGGACTGTCAAATGAACAATTGGAAATAAATTAATTATATGCAGTCATTTTACCTTTTACAAAATCATAGAAGGTTGAAAAACAACAACATAACCCACAATTCAAACGTAAAAAGAAAGGCATTATTAGGAAAATGGCAATGGGGATGCTATGAAGTACCACAGCTACCCTTCTTGAGTAGAATATCTGAAACATTCATAATCAGAGTAAAACACTTATGATCATTAAATAATTATCATCCAAGAATAAATAACTCTAGAGAAAAGTGCATATTATACACATACAAAACATACCATGAACCAAGTTAAGTAATCAAAGAAAACCGCCCGTTCATCATTGTAGTCATCACTAATACCAAAGGATTCTCTTTCAAGAGCATTTTTAAGCTTAGGAGACTCTGCAAAGGCCTTCACTGCACTATACAAATTGTCTCCACGTGCTTGCATGCTACCAGGTCTGTATTGAAAACAGGCACATATATGAGTGGAAGTGCCCAATAACCAAAATGCTTAAATTTCCACTAAAGTTATCCTCTACCACAGGAGCAGTTGTAATGCATACAATAGTCTGTCCACCGTATCATATGAGGTATGGTAATAATAACCACCAAGAAGAAAGATGATATCCAGGCCAGGAATGTTGCCATAATCTTGGGAAAACATCCTGTAATCTGTATCTCCAGGAATAACAGGGAAAACATCCTGCAAAGATAATAAATAAACCATGATTGACTCAGTTACAACATCAACCTAAGCAGATGAAATAAAAAAATCGGGCTTAACGGATAGGAACCAAGTATACATAATTTCAGGGTCAGCCGACATAAATTACACCATGATAACCTTCACAAGGAAATATATTTAAACTATAAATGAGAGCAATAGAATTAATCCTAGAAAATGAATGCTCACCCATATCATCGAAACTAAACTAGAAAAGGATAAAGTAAAACCTGAGCTCCACTATGTGCCATGGGATATATCGCCGATTGAGCATAGACAAAAGAAGGCCAAGAACCAGGTCCAGATTGGCATACCAGATCTGTAATGTCCACAAACATGTAACTTAGGCATTGAAAATAGAAAATAGAACTTCACCATGTAAGGTAGAAATTTTTTATATTTATCTCAATTAATCACTTTAAGAAATTATGACGACCATGTTCTAACAGAATATTCTATGTTATAAGCAGATATGTGTATGAAATAAGTTATCACTTTATTTATCACAAGCAATTCTTAATTACTTCATGGAAACAAAGGGAGCTTTATTCCTAGTCAATGGCATCATAACTAGCTATGAGCTATTATTTTAGCACTTGGGAGAAAAAAAAAACATTAGCATTGATTTATATCCTACCAGGACCTCCTGTTCCAGATGCTTCCACATTTATAACAGCTCCTATGGAATCACGCCATTTATGCGTCCTCATGAAGCCATGTGCACCCTAATATATCAGAAGCAAAAAACATTTCATAAATCTATATGAATAGGATGCTCAACAAGATTTGGATCTTCAGACAAAGTTAACAAGATAATGTCAGCCAGAAAAATTTTGAGGCTTGATTTTGTCAGTTTGGTTTACATTTCCTTTCCTCCAAGACATGCCCTCCTTGCTATTCTTCCTAGTAAGATGTTTAAAGCTTTGTCAACCATTTCCCATTCTCTCAAAAGAATTAACTAAGTTTCTTCTTTGGTATGTCCCAAAATATATGTCTACTACCACAAATTCAGGCATTATCTCTAAAAGTTTTGTGATTTATCACTCATGACAAATTAAAGAATTTCATAAAACTATAGTAGTCTCAATTGAAATAACAGTCTATTTTTAAAAAGATCAAATATTTCTTACCAACAGAAAAACTTCTTCTGCACCATTAAATAGTAAAATAATAGGCCTAGGTGGGACCCAGCCAGAGTCTATGGTTAGTCTCGCAATTTCCAGCAATGATGCTGCAAAAACATAAAGCATCGTGAACATGTTTTTACTAAAATAGAAAGTGAAATTTCAGCAATCAAGCTAAACATATTCAATGTTCCTACCAACACATGAACCACAATCACCAGCACCAGGGGAACCAAGTGGACTATCAAAATGAGCATTCAATAAAACTGATGAATCGGTGTCTTGTGAATCTATTGAAGATAGCCTGTCATTATATAAAAGAAAGAAGATAATGGCATTTGCCAAAAAGTTGCAAGTAAAACAGAGTGCTTTACCATCTCCAACTCCAAAGATGCAAGTGATGGTTAATTGCCTCTTAAAGTGCAAAACATACATAGATTTGGAAATCTAAAACTTAATCAATCCTCTGACATTGATTTTATGATTAAGATAAGCCACTATTTACTCACTACTTTTACAATGCCTGAAACAATGATATCAATAACTCTTTTCCCTTCATTTTTGTGAGTGAAACACTTTAGACCTTTCCGATGTGTTGTTTAATTTTCTTATCCATGATCAAAATCAAAATAAAAAAATTTCACACGCTACTTTAACACCTTAAATGAAACAGAAGATGCAAGTGTAACTATGGCTTGCTGATGCAGTATAAAAGAATCAGTATCACCGTAAATGATATGAAGTTTCCCAACTATTATTTCTTTCATTACATTTCAAATGTATTAACACGAATGGCCTGCTGTAAAATTTAAGTGGCCCCCATGATTAAAAATGGTCCCCACTTGCACGCAAAGGGGATGCCCAAATAATAACTGATAGAGGCAAAAGGAAGGAAAGGAAACTTCCAAATCCTTCCTTGAATGATTGGCATAGTACTACTATCTAAATCCAATCCAGAGAATCGCAGTCAGTATTAGAAATTTACCTCATTACAATATTGGTATGATTCCTGTAACCCAATGATATGCTGTGGCCTAAAAACATCATATTGAATGATCCACCAACAACATTCTCTTCGACCACAATTCTGCCAATTAATGAATTAAATCAAGTTAAGTGAGCAACTTTAAATAGTGAATGGGAAATACAAAATCCATTTGAAAATCAAGCAATTCAGCCTTAAAACAAATGTTTACCAACCTAATATTAGATCCAGCTCTCTCCTTCAGCGTTTCCAACTGTGCCTTAATATACCGAGCTGCTTCTCTCAAACCCGGACGCCCTTCCTTTTGGAAAAGGAAACAAGCACATAAATAAATATTGACTTCCTCGATATCACTCAATACAGCAATAAAAAATCGTTAGCAATTCCTATTCCATTTTTTTCCCCTGAGTTCATCTTCATTTCAAGTAACCTTCAACCAATCCAATTTGAATTTTAAAAGATTTAATTAAAAAAATAAAACCGATAACTCAAAACTAGTGTAGACAAACAAAGATAAAGTAGAAGAAGTCATTGAAATCTTCATCCGCATAAAGAATTAAATAAAGAGAAAAACAAACTAAAGATATTTTGACGCACTTGTCGACCGTCGATTTCATGCGACAATACTCGAACATGCTCGATTGCTCTGGCCTCGGAGAAGCGATCGAGAGGCGCGTCGATTCCCAACGGCTGGATGAACTTCATGTAAAGCACGGAGTGAACCAGGAGCGACATGAGACCATACATGATCGCCAAGGAAAACAAGAATTTGAAACCGGAAACATCTCTGGCGTGAAACCTTAACGCCATTATCTAACGAAGGAATCCGAAACCTCGATCTAACAGTATTTTCTTTTTCTTTCTTTTCAAAGTTTTAAAAAGAAAAGAAAAACAAATAGAAGAAAGAAACAGTTCAAGAGATGGAGAGGTCCCCCAGGGGCGGTTGTTAGTAAGCTAGCGTGTACGAGGCCAATGCCTAGAAAGAGCGAAGGGTCAAATTTTAGGAACGAGTTGGGGAAGCTGCTGGGAGAGGAGCTGGAGCCAAGAACCGTCTACATGTGGGAATAAAACAATTTAGCGGCACTCCCTCCAGGGAACGTTGTTTTGTTCTAAGTTCTTGCTTTTTGATTCTAGTTTTACTTCAACCGCTCATGGAAGTGGGATGTTGTGCTCTTCGGGTCCTGGGCTTTTCTTGTTAAAGTTTTGGGCCCGATTCAAATTTGGAAAACAAATGTGTGGTACCTGTTTCTAAATCGGACTCGCCTATTTGGTAGGATATCTGAATTTTATAAATATTCAATTAAATTTTGAAATTATTATCTAAACTAGCACTCAGAATATCTTAAATATTACTTGTTAAATATTTGTATTCATTAAATATATAATTAAAATCAATTTTTTATTTATAGTATTAATAAAAATTAAATTAATAAATATAACTTCATTAATAAAACATAAATTAAAATTTAAAATCATATTTATAATAATTAATGAAATTTAGTAAGTATGACACTAATTATAAAAAATTTATAAACAAATTATAATATATATAATTAAAATTTAATATTAAAAATTATTATTTATAATTAAGTTCGAGTAATGGGTATTTTAAGATTATTACTCAAACTTGTGACGGGTTGTAGTTTTACTATCTAAATGAGGTGTCCAAACAAAAATCATTTTTGAAACGATGTTGGTTCTTCTTATAACCTAAGGTTACATAAAAGATGCAAATGATTTCATAGAAATAATAATAAAAAAAGGAATCAAAATTGTAAGAGTGTATTCTAAATTAGAAAATTTATTTTAGGATTTTGGATTTTAAATTTTTAGGTTCATGATTAGAAAATAAATTAAAATCCAAGCATGTGAACAAAAATTAATTCAAAATATTCGTAACAGTCAACGAGAAAGGAGGGAGAGCAATCAATTGCCAATTTCACTTCTAGGCTTCAACTAGCTAGCTGCTTAGGCAAAAGTTAATTCAGAACCTTATCATCTTGGACGTGGTCTATGCAAAGTTGGCCAAATTGCTGTAAAATTGTTATATTAAAAAATTCTTTTTAAAGTTATAGGTAAGGTAACATTTATTAAATATGAAAGACCTAATACTCAAATAAATTATTAAATTATTTAAAAAATTTTAATAAATTTTTATTTTTTATTACATCAAATAAATTTTTATAATTAATTATTAGCTAATTTCATTGATCAAAATATTATTTGTCATTTTATATCAACATGATATTGAAAAGGTGTTGATTTGAAAGGTGAAAATTTATCACGTGGTTGTGTTATCTTATCAAATATATAATTAGCATATCATGTTATCATCAATTATGATATATCAACATATCACATTATTATCAATTTTAATATATTAACATGTCATGTTAACATCACATGGCATATAATAATAAATTATATTTTGACTAAATTAATAATTAATCATAAGGGCTTATTTGATACAAAATAAAAATATAATAATTTATTTAACTTAAAATAAAAGTATAAGAGATTGATTAAAAATAATAAAAATATAAATACTTATTTGAATTTTTCTAAATAGTTTAATAACTTTTTGAATATTATACCAATATGAAATGAGTTACATACTAAAAGCTAGTTTATTAAAATGAAGCATATTCAAAGGAAGACCATGTTACCAACTCATGGTTTTCTTCCAATAATGAGTAGTGGCACATCCTCTAGTTGAATAAGGATCGTATTTAAGGTGAAACTATTTTTGAAAGATTCAACTGCAATATATCCTAATATCTATAATCTATAAGTATTTTAAATTTGTCACTAAATAGGGTAATTGCTTGACACATTTTAATTGATATTACACGAATTTATGAGGAAGTCTCATAGAAATTTGGTTTATGTTATTGTAGGTGGTAAGGATATGTTGGGATTTTCAATAAATCTAAGAGATAAATATGTCTATTTGGATGATTTACCATTTTCAATGTTATTTGTGTATTAGGCATTTTACGAAAAAAGCTCATCCCATTTTAGACTTCTTATTTTTATTTTGTTCTTTATGCTAAGGTTAGTTTTGCCATTGTACGATAAAAAAAATGGTTTTCATCTTTTGTCTTAAGCTTTCTCTTTCAAAAATTTCTTCTTTGTTTATTTATGTCACATCTCATTTTTTTAAAAAGATCATGACCTACGCATAAACTTATGTGAGTATAGTTTACTAGGCCCAAGTAAGCCTTATCAACATGCATGCACTTGACATCCACCGCATTCATACAAAATCCATACATATAATAATATTCACGTACATAAAAACATTGTTACATCATTATAAAACATTCATACAAAATTGTTGAAAACTAATACATAATAGAGGTATACATAATAGATTGAAAAATCTCATTGAAAACATTTATTCTCGTACCATACAATTTATTGAAACCACGATAGCATTCAAAACATGCAAGTTATCCAAATCGATAAATCATGCTCTATTTTACCATATAAAATACTTAAATAAGTATACCCACTCATCTTGACAAGAAGCATATTCCTTTCCTAAGCTTCGAGTCACTAAAATCTTGCTTGTTAATGATCTCTAATTCTAACAATCACCTAGCAAAATAAATCCTATCATAAGTTTTTACTTTCTAGCAAAAACCCTTTTTTTGAAATTACTGGATTTGTCAAATAATCTCCCTTTAAGTTCCAATAAATTTCCAAACTTTAAACCCAACCCATAAAATGAACAACTTTAACTTTCCTTACATTCACAACCTCATTGAAAAGCAAAACCTTTAAAATCCTTTGCTCAAAAATGAGCTGGAAATAATAAATTCCTAAAGCTAGGTCTGAAACCTTAATTTTTTATATTATGGAAATTTGGTGAGGAAAAGAATCTTAGTGAATTATGCATTAGTGTGAAACCCTAATCAAATCACGCTCAAGGCAAAACTGTTGATGGAGAATCAAATCATGTGCTTGCCGAACAAACCACGCACAGTGCCAGAGCAACTAGTGGAGAATCATATCATCGACCAGAGTAATCTCCGGACGGTCGGCATCACTTGAAATAATCTCAACGGATGGCATCAAAGCACTACAAGCAAAAATCACAAATGGGATTAATGCCACTGTCCCTACTTACCACCATCCCTACAAGCACACAAACTCATAAGGCATGGGACTTCACTCATACTGAAGTAAAATCAACGTTCGGAATTTATCCTTCGGATGAAATGCATATCCACAAATTAGGCCATTGTGCCTATGACATTCCATATGTCCATATCAAATCATATTCAAATTCAACAAGCTTCAGTAATCTCTAGGCTCGGTATAATTCTAAGTGCCTTCAAATCTTTAAGGCATCATCAAATAACATAAAATCAATCTATAGGCCTTCATGCCCTTAACCCCACATGGGCATTCATCATATTTAATTGCATCAATCATGGCTTAACAGCCTCATGCATATCCTCAAATCAACCACAAATTCATGGGCATTCATGCATAAATCATATTCATCAGTAATCATGGCCTTTCGACCTCACATAATTAATATCACCAATCATTGTGCCATTAACCCAAATACATATTGGGCCATATACTTATTTGGTAGCCCATTCATCATAATTTGGCACAATCCTTAATCCATAATTCATATCGCACTATTTATAGGCCTCTTACTTTAAGTCTTATATACCATGGATTCCAACACAATGCCCACATGCATTTAATTAAATCCCACTCACCTCGACAATCGGAGATGCTTCTATAGTTAAGCTCTAATCCTTAGCCTCTAGTTGTCCTATAGCTCACCTATGTGTTTGGGGGCTTCAACTTTCCCTTAAACACACCAAAACATCATAAAAATATTTATTTCCTAATTTTCAAAAATATCCTATTTTTTCAAAAATAACCAAATTCCATAAATGAGCGCAAATCCTTTAATGATGAGCTAAATCCTTACCTTGTTGGTTGGGTTGCCCTATTCTTAGCTCCAAATCCTTAGCAAACTCAAGAGAGAAAAATCTCATCAAAGTTGGACCAAATCGAATCTAAGTTATTAATCGATTAAATTGAAAATCAATACGTAAAAAATGTTGAATCTTGCCTCTAGAAGCATTTTCCAAGCTTAGATTTAGCTCAAACAAGCTCCAAATGCCATTTAGGGGCTTAAGGTTTCGTATGAGGTAGAGAGAGAAAGAGAGAAAATGGGTTTTCTCTTTAAAGGGTGAAATGCCCGTAACCCCTTTTTATTTTTTCCTTCACACAAGGATGTATCAATAAATTCTTAACAAATTCCCTCTAAATGTGTTTATACATAAAGGCCATGATACATGTTATTCAATTTACTCTCTGCTTCAAATCTATCGATACATTTGGATAATGTATTGATAGATGTTTATCCTTACTCAAATCTATTGATACATATCAATACAAAATCTTCAAAATACCTTATATTGTTCTTCTTGCCAAGAATGTATCGATACATTTGCTAATGTATCGATACATTTGCTAATGTATCGATACATTTTGCCCAGATTGCACCATTTTTGCATTCTAGCTTCCAACAATCCAAACTTTAATACCCCAAAATCATATGTTGTTTAAGTTATACTTCAAAATGACTATCTTAACTCATAATTCTCATTCACATACTCAAACATACACTCAAATCTCAATATACACTTCAAAATTTAAGATTTATTATCAATTTCTCAAAATATTGGCTAAGTCTCAAGGTTTTGTGTTTTAATGGCCACAATTATCATTCTCACCTCAATTCATCAAGAATGGTTGATATCCAAGCATGTACTCATCTCTCAGATTCAAATCCTCGTTATGCTCTATGTCACATAGCATACAAATCAAAACTTGGCATAATTTTCTTTAGACACCATATTCATTTGAGTGCCAAACAATACATTATGCCAATCATGTGCCAAACATATGCACAACATTATTTTAAGCCTTCACATGCTCATATATTATATTCATTGCATTATGGACATCGGCATACTCTCAAACTCTTAAATATATACACTAGAAATTCAATTTAGCATGATACAAAATTGATTACAAAAGAATAAGCAATGCAGTTTTCCCTACACAACTATCATAAAGGAGTCTAGCCCTCAGTGCAAGTTAAAAAAAGGCTAAAAGAACTCTTAATAATTCTCTCTTCTATTATCTATGTAGACTACTAAGATTTCTACAGTCATTTTGAAAATTTCTAAACCTCATATTGAATAGGGCACTTAGGGGAATCATGTACCTCTTGAGCTCCCATGCCTTGGACAATACTTTTATCTTGTTTTTCAAACAGCTTGCTCATTGATGTATATGATTTTCCCTTTTTTTTTTTTTACATTTTGTAACAAATGTTATTTGTAGATAATGTCGAATATTAATTGGTAGAATTATTGTCTTTGTAACAATTTTGTACATTTTGTAACAAATCTTATTTGTAGATATGTCGAATATTAATTAATAGAATTATTGTCTTTCTTTTTTCGGACATTTTACTCATTGATGAATGCAGAACAATTTTGTACATATTATAATAGTTTTTGTATATTTATTGACAAATTGTACATAGGTCAAACATTAATTAGTAAGATTATATCAATAACAATCTTTCTATTACATATGAATTGAGAACTCTTCAAGAGATATATTATTGTTGTAATTCGACTACAGTTATGAATCAATACAATTTTGTCTATTCTATTAATGCTTTTTCATTATTTATAAATCAAATAAAATTTATAATTATTCTACAACTAAACCCTAAATAATACAATCATTTATCTTTCACTATTCCTCTCAAGAAAATTTTTTACGATCACTACTTAAAAGATTTAATTAACTTGCAGTAGAGTATGGGGTTAAATCTAGTTTAAAAGGAATCTTAGTTGAATTTAAATGCTTTTTAGGATTCTGATGGAACAAGCAATCTTGATGATAGAATCTTTACTCTGAATTTTTAATATACTATGGTGGATCTCTAATTTCTTGGTGGTCTAAGAAGTAAAAAGAAAAGAGAAAAATGCCTCACTTGTAAGAATATAAGGCAATTGCTGCTATTGATTTTGCAGTTGCTTGTATTTCAATCCTTGTTAAAAGAGTTAAAGGTTGCAATTTCTGCTCCCCCAACAATTTACTGTGACAATCTTAGAGCCACATACACTTGTGAGAATCCTGTCATGTAAGAAATTTGTTTTTCATACAATAATGAAGCACTTGATGTTGGATTATTTTTTTACCGGAGAGAAAGTGAGTCAAGATCAGCTTCTTACTTGGCATGTTCCTACAATCTAATCAACTGACAGATTCTTTTACTAAACCATTGTCTAAAGTTCGATTTTGTTTTATAGAAAGCTATTATGAAAGATTTGAGTGCAGAATATCTAGAATTCTATCTCAACTTTAAATTCAGATTTTGTCCTAATTCATACCCCATGTGTAATTCTTTATATTTAAAATAAGTATACTTATCTTATTAGATATTCAATTGTAAAATAAATCCATAGAATACTATGCAATACAGTGAAATAAGGCCTTTCCATCCATTTCTCTATCTTCATCAATCAAGGAGACATATAGCTTCCAAAAAATGAAAAGAAAAAATAAAGTTAAAATGTTAAGATAACGTTCTAGAGTACTATAAAACCTTCTCAAAGCAATTAGATGGAACCAATTCAATCGGCCACTTAATAAAGTGACATTAATATAAATAAAAGGTATTATATATATGCAGGATACTATTGATAGTTACATAAATCAGTATCATTCTTGTGTTGCTTAGGTAAAATTATTCAAAATCAAGATTAAATTAATTAACTGTCACGACTTTCTACCTCCGCGGCTTCATTCACCGGGCCACCGCAGCCACTGCCATCGTTATTAACGTTAAAAATTTCATATTATATATACCACAATCATGTTTTTGGCGTAAAAAGCATCACTTTCTAACCTGGTTTGGGAGTTCTTTAGAGGAATTTTATAACTCTAGACGCCCGATTTCACACAATTATGAACTTACTAACTCTTTTGCGACAGATACATCATGCCTCGTCCATGATGGTGATGTCCCACCCTTCAACGGCATTTTCACCACTCATGTCATTTTATTTTAAAAAGTATATATAGAACAAATAGAAAAATATAATATTTAAGAAAAATTTTAAATTATTAATAATTTATTTTTTAATACATTCAATCCAAATTTTATATGTATTTGATTTTGATAAATAAATTATTATAATTATTAATTAATTAATTTTAATTATTTAAAATATTATTTATTATTGATATATTATAATAGATAATATCATGATATTTTAATAAATCTTACATATCACATGACAACTTTCACAATTCAAATCAACTTCAAGTGAATATAAAGATGATAAAGAATATTTTAATTACTAATTATTAATTATAACATAAAATAAAAATATGATAATTTTGATTATATGTAATAAAAAATAAAAAATAAAAAAATTAATTTTTTTAAATAATTTAAAATATTTGTAGACATTATGTCCAAAAATAATTGTTAAAATCATAATATCCAGCAATTTCAAACGTTTCCTACAGCTTACATAAGTTACAACGGTATTATAGCTAATTTCCCTTTTTAACCTTTTCTGGTTGCTTTGCTTCTAGTGTGGATAAAGGTAGAGGAGTTGGCTGTTTATTCCTTTCTGTCCTCCGAAATTAACAGAAAGGACAATCGGCAAAGACATTATAAGACATCGAATCACCGTTAAGAAAGCCAGTAAGCAAAACAGAGAGACCATCTCTCTCTCTTACAACTCCTGTAAGAACAATGTATGGTAAAGCCGCAATCTGTTTAACATTCGTGATTCTGTTCCTCGTTTCATGTTCAATCTACATCGGGACCGTTGATCTCAGATCATACTTCTTCCCCTTACTACAGTCACCCCCGGTTCTACGCTCGCTTTGTGCTACCGGCCGCCCCCTCCGCGTTTACATGTACGATCTCCCTCGGAAATTCCACGTCGGCATGCTGGATCGCCGGAGCTCCGAGGAAGCAGCTCCTGTGACCATGGAGAATTTGCCGCCGTGGCCATCGAGTTCGGGGATAAAGAGGCAGCACAGCGTGGAGTATTGGCTGATGGCATCGCTCCTTTACGATGGCCAAGATGAAGATGAGAGGGAGGCCGTTAGGGTTTCGGATCCCGAAAAGGCGGACGCTTTCTTTGTGCCATTTTTTTCTTCGTTGAGTTTTAATACACACGGGCATAATATGACGGATCCTGAGACTGAGATCGATCGCCAATTACAGGTTCCTAAACGCTAATTGGTCGCTTTTAGCTGTTTATTATTATTATTATTTTTTAACGGTGGTTGAATGCGTAGTCTGCGGTTGCCTTGTTTTATTAGCAGTGTTTCACTGGAATTGAACTTGGTAGCTTTGTTTTTAAATAGTAACGTGATTAATGGTTTACTTAGTTTAAGGAACGGAAAGAAACTAGATTGGAAAGTTGGGATTTAGTTGTTTCGATCCTAAAAATAAATAAAATAATTACTGTTTTTGTTTTCTAATTCCAATTTGAAACACTTCCTTCGCTGATATTGAATACCAGGAAAGAAAATAGGAGACTTTGTCTCTCTGGCAGATGAGATTAGATGTGGGTAGCATTGGAAGTTATGAAAGGGCGCATGCTAAGAATTTTAGGTACATTACCACTTGATTACTAAGTAGAGGAAAAGAAATGATGCTTGCTAGTGCTTTTGACATGTTGAAGAATTAGCCGATGATTCAGGGAACTAGCCTTGTGGAATGACAAAAGGTTTGATTTCATGGAATTGATTTGTGAAATGTTGCTTTTAAACATGTATACACATTGTTTCCTCAAAAAAACATGTATACACATTGGAAAGGTTTGAATGTCTAAAATTATGCTTTTCAAAAGAAAAAAAAACATGTATACACATAATAATTTGAGTTAATCTTTGGATCATGACACATCCTATCCTTAGTCAATCATTCCATTATTGATGGTATTGATTACTAGAGAAAGGAGGACCTATGCATGCTTCTTGGTTTTTTTTTGAAGAGTGTAGAGTAAATGTTTGTTGCTATTCTCTCAATCTTTTTTTCTAAAGAACATTTATATGTAGTCTTTGCTATCTGCAAGCAAGCAGTGAAGAACAATTTAGGACCACGCAGAGGTTGATGGAAATATTATCTGGCTTCACTCATTAAGATTCTGTTATACTATTAAAATACAAATTTGCGCAAACATTTTGAAAAGACTATTTTTTCCCTTCTGCTGCTGATGAGTTTCTCTAGTTTGTAGTTCATGCTTTGTGTTTTACTTGTACTGTTGACTGCTACTATTATCTAGTACTTCAGTTTTCTAATCTGAATTGTATCTCCTCTAGGTTGAGTTACTCGAATTCTTGCAGCAATCCAAGGACTATCAAAGGTCTGGAGGCCGAGACCATGTAATTCCCATGACACATCCAAATGCTTTCAGATTTCTTCGAGAGCAATTGAATGCATCTATTCTTATTGTCGTAGATTTTGGCCGCTATCCTAAAACCATGTCAAGTCTTAGGAAAGATGTGGTTGCCCCTTATGTACACGTTGTGGATTCCTTCACAGATGATGACCCTCTAGACCCGTATGAGTCTAGAGCTACTCTTCTTTTCTTCCGGGGGAATACTGTCAGGAAAGATGTATGATAGTTTTTAAGACTCAAATATTCTATTCATACAACTTCTGTTCGATCTGAGTAATATTACTCAACTCAAGGCCATTTTCTCTTGCAGGAAGGCAAAATTCGAGTTAAACTGGCAAAGATATTGGCTGGTAGTGATGATGTTCATTATGAAAAGAGTGTAGCAACTCCAAAAAACATTAAAATGGTATGCTGCTTCTGTAGGCCCTAGGAAGTATGCTATTTTCTAGACATTCAAATCACAAAGTGATGATCCTTGTTTCCTACATTCTTCTGGCTGTTGAAAAAGGATCTGCTTGTCAGTACATGTTATGGAGGCTTTCAACAGCCATGAGTACCAATTTTTAGTGGCACCGTGACGGTGCTGTTTGTACTTTCTCTTTGGATGTTTTGACATTGTGTGATACCTATGGCACTTAGATTCAGACAATAATTTTGTAATGGAAATTTTTTCCACTCTAGTATGGTTAATAATTCTTCCAAAAATATTTAAAATCTAAAACAAAATAATCTCCTTTTCAATCTGTAGGGACAGTTTGGAGTCAGTTTGCATTCTCTAATAAATTTTGATGCTATGACTATGCTAACTATCTTATTTCTTTCATCTTCTTGTGTATTAGTCTACAGAAGGGATGCGTTCATCAAAGTTCTGTCTGCATCCTGCTGGAGACACACCTTCATCTTGCCGACTATTTGATGCTATTGTGAGCCATTGTGTTCCTGTGATTGTCAGTGACAAAATCGAGCTTCCCTATGAGGATGAAATTGACTACACTGAATTCTCTATTTTCTTCTCTATGAAAGAGGCGTTAGAACCAGGTTATTTGGTCAATCATCTGCGTCAATTTCCAAAAAGTAGATGGGTTCAAATGTGGAAGTTGCTTAAGAATATTTCCCGTCACTATGAGTTCCAGTACCCTCCAAAGAAGGAAGATGCTGTCAATATGTTATGGAGACAGATAAAGCACAAGCTTCCAGGTGTCCAACTTGCTGTACATAGAAGTAGAAGGTTGAAAGTTCCAGATTGGTGGCGGCGGAAGAGATGACTTGGAATCTTGCTTTTATGACACTGTGCATCACAATCTTCTTTCATTTATAGTGACACCCCATGGCTGGGAAGAAGTAAAGGTACTCAGAAGTCACAACCAAACACCATGGGCCAGCTTCACTGAGCTCAGGAGTTACGGTTGGGGCTTCAATTTTTTTTTCCCTCCTATATTCCAGCATTCTGAGTGAATGAGGAAGTGAATATTAAGATTCATTCCCAGTTATTTTTGTCTGACTACAGTTAATAATGTTTTTCCATCAGTTTATAGTGCAGAAGTGATATAGATAATGTAATGACTTAGGATTTACACATGTAGAAACATTTGAGAGGTTGTGTTGAATAGGTTCTAATCTTGCATTCAAATCTTGTGTAAGGTTATTCAATGAAAGTGATCAAGCTAATTCATTTACCTGAAAAAACTGACTTTAAGCTTTTCTTTTAATTGGTCTTGTACTGTAGAAGGAAGCTTCGTTTTGGCAAACATGCGGAAATACTTTTTGTCATTGTTTTCTAATCTCGTGGTAGCTTTGAGACTTGGGACTTAAGAAAGCCTGCCCGGATGCAATTTCAGCAACAAGGGATGTTGAAATATTGCTGTCACGTTGAAATTCTGGAAGCCATTTTCCAACTGCTCCAATTAAGATATATATTCAGCGATCGAAACCGAAGATCTAAGTTGGACTATGTCATGTCCTGTCTGGTTTATTGCTTGATTGGATTTCATCCGTGGAAAGACTTCGGGCATGTTGCCTACAAACGCGTCGCTGTCTAAACCTAAAGAGGCTTTGGTTTTCTTAGAGCTGGTAAAGAGACCAAGAACTACTCATTCCTGACTTGAGAGATTTTTTTGTCTTTGTTTTTCGCTTGGTGAAGCTTGGCTTACCAGCTACAGGGAAGTAAATTTCAAGCACCCAACCACCAAGGACAACAAGAAAGCCTTCGTACCGGACACCCTCTCATACTCACAAAAGGTTCAAAGGGGGAAAAGAAAAGCATAACATCTTGTCTGGAAAGTGAAATCTCTACCTAAAACAATGCTGGGCTGCTATAGAAAAATCAGCGACAGGACTTCTAAAACTCAGAGCCGAGTTTCTTGACAATGGGGCCTTATTTAATCTCTTCGCTTTGAACACTAAAATACGAGTCAAATAAGTTGTATACGAGGAACAAGTCTATCGACGCAGCTAATCTTCAACTAAACTCACAATGAGATCTTTAATTGGTAGTTATTTGAGAGAGCTCAAGGAGTAAGTAAAGCACCTGATAGTTATAAAGTATCTTATCTCGAATTCTATTACTTGATAAAATATTTAAATTTTATAAATAATCGATTAAATTTTGAAATTGCTATCAAGCTCATACTCGAATTATTCTAGACACTGCCTAATAAATACTCAAATTTATTAAATATTTAATTTAAAATTAATTTTATATGTATTATTAATAAAAATTAAATCTAACTCAACATTTAAAATTGTATTTAGAACAATGAATGAATTTTATAAATATTATATAAATTTAAGTAATTTATAAACTAAAAATAATATACATAAAACTAAAATTTTATATTAAAAATTATTAATTATTATTAAGAAAATAGGTATTTTAAAACCACTACTCGAACTTTACTCAAACATATAACAAGTAATAGTTTTACTATCCAAATTTTATTCATATTTGATTATAAGATGTTTTAATCATATTTATAAAGTACTTATTGTCATCCCTAATAGTTATTCCTCCTCTACTGCTTTAAGGTGAACTTTTAGTATCACATTTTTCTTTTTTTTTAAATTCATTAGCTGACTTTTTTTATTTTGTTAATATATTTATTATTTATTATTTATTAAAAGTAATTAATATAAATAGAAATAAGTAACAAAAAATATGAAGCAAACGAAATGTAAGTTAATCCACATATTTTTTTTTCTTTTAATTAAAGATTATTGAACAGTCATTTTGGAGTCATAGGGTCATTGAAAAGGCAAACCCACAAGCAAATTATGGTTATTTGCTTGGAAAACAGAAACGTTATTTTCCTCTTTCTTGTCATTTTTACATAAAAGTAACTAATTAAGCAGCAGTCAGTGATAAAAAGGGGGCATGCATTTAGAAAGGAATAGCAGTAGTTGATAAACAAAGATTCCGTGCAATGTCAAAATCTGAAAGTGGTTGGATTAGTTGCACCAAAAAAGCTGTAGGAAGACTTGACGTGCTTGAAGTTTCTAAAATGCAATCCATCACATGAGAATATATAGACCAATATAATAATGGTTGGGTAGCACCTGATTTGCTTATAAAAGGATAAGAGTGAAGAGGGAGAATATCTAACCAAGTGTGGGAAGAGCACACACAAGGCTGGCAAGTAGATCTCAAGCAAGGTAACTCTCTCTCTCTCTCTCTCTCTGTTTTTACTTGTTCCTTTACGAAAATGGGTATAAATTCCATTATCAAGTTTTTGTTCAGATTTTCTAAATTGAGTCACATCAGCTGAAGGTTGCTTATTATTTGCTTACTTGTGCCATAATTTTGTCAAATTTGCCTTATTTTGTGAGACTTTGATTACTGACGGCAAATCAGCTTTCAACCGGAAAGAAGGGAAGACGACTTAAAATTCCATTCTGATCTAAATATGGAAGAAAAACACAACCACGCACTTCATTTCTTTCTTCTTTGTGGGTCACCTAGCAAAGCTTTACACTACGTCTCTATTGCAAAATTCTTCTCCTTTCTCTTTCAAAATGACCTGTCTTATCCAAAGCCTTTGTTTCCTTTCTCTTATCATTTGCTTGTGAATTCAACTCCCAACTCATCAAATTGAAAATTTACACCCATTAAGTAGGTCAAAATAAAATTGCAAGCATATTGACCAGCTATTATTAAAAATTTTACATAATATTTGAAAAAAAAGTGATTGCACTATTTAAAAAAATTTAAATAATAGGGCATAGCCCTGAGCCCCGGACCCAACCCAGACCAAACAGCAATCGCATTTCTAGGTTTGTTTTTACAGTTGGTTTTCCAGCATTAGCTATTTGAGTGCAATCCTCAAATTAGTAGGTGTTTTTGAAGACGCCTTTTTGCACTCACTCCCTCTTCTGTCAACCAATCCGTAGCTAGCTACATATATTGACTAAAAGCATTTATAAGCTAAACGGCTCACCCAGAGGCTTAAATATAAAAGATAATAAAATACCAAAAACAATGGAAGTATATAGTATTTTACTATTAGTTTAGTTACTACTTTTTTCCTTTACTTCACCTCTAAACATCAACTTCGATTCATATATGTCTCTATATATTTTAATATACTGATAATAAAATACCTAAATTATTAATCATGTATTTAGTATGCTAACTAATTCAATCGCTTAGTATAATAATTAGTTTCAACACTATAGATTGCTTGTAAATTGGGACTTGGGTTGGAGAAGGAAGGCCCCAGGTGATATGATATTTGATCAATAGGCATCGTCAAATCGCACTTGATGGCAATTTGGACTCCTCCAAATCAAATTCAGCTTTCACAGACCGGTGAAATGTCAGTTCCTTTGTTTCCTTTATTTTTTTTTTTAAATGGTCAACTAGGGACCATCTTAATTTTGGCGTTGTGATGGAGCAAGTCCAATGCCCACCAAACAGGCGTTGAATACTTTGCCTCGAAGGTCCAAGATAGCCACAGTGTTGGACTATGTGTACATGTAGCAAGTTGTGCTTGCCAAAGTTGCATTGTTATTTTCCTCTTGTTTGATGCCTCTTTTACATTTTTTTTTTCTCTCCTCTCCTTTGATTACGACTAAGAATCACTTATGAAAGCGAAATGTTGACTTAAAATTTCGTATGCATCCAAATACGCTTGACCTAAATTATTAACTATTCTACACATTGCTGCAGATCATATGATCCTAATATACTTTTTTACTTACAAATTCTTTGCTCGATGCAATTCAGTACATAAATACAAGACTCAGTGAAGCTGAAGCCACATTGCAAAAGCTTTAAACCATGGCAGATTGGAGCAAGAAGACCATCCTTCGAAGCGATGCCCTTCTGCAGGTCTTTTTTTCTTTTTTTGGGATAATTACCAAGTCTTTAATTTTAAGTACTTTCCTGCTTGGTCTATTTTGCTCTTATTGTATTAGTGCTCTTTATTGTACTGCAGTACATCTACCAAACAAGTGCTTATCCCAAAGAGCACGAGCAACTGAAGGATTTAAGAGAGGCCAGTGTCGAAAAGTATAAAGATTTGTAAGTTGATCTCTCTTTTGGTTTAGTTATAATTTGAATTGCATCCACTTTCTTCTTTGTTAATTCTATATTATCGGGCAATGATAGAAAAAAATGTAGCAACTTAAAAGAGAGAATTTAAGCATTTGATTGAAAATTTGTGTAATTCTTTTTCTCTAAATATTCAATTAATCACTACAGGAGCGTTATGAATGTACCTGTTGATGAAGCACAGTTCCTCTCTATGCTTCTAAAGATAATGAATGCCAAGAAGACCCTGGAAATTGGAGTTTTTACAGGGTATTCCCTGCTTGCTACTGCCCTTGCGTTGCCCGAGGATGGCAAGGTACGATCGATTTTATGTTTTTCTTATGATCATCAATTTATGAGTAAAAAAAATCAAATCTTGTAGCTAGCTAGCTGATATCTAAGTGGCAATGGTTTTGGCAGGTAATAGCTATCGATCCCGACAAAGAAGCTTACGAGACTGGATTACCATTTATTAAGAAAGCTGGCATTCAGCATAAGATTAAATTCATCTCATCCGATGCCTTTTTAGTTTTAAATGATCTTATTAAAAATGTAAGTATATCGGCATGCTTCGTATAAGAACGTAATTCTCTGCACCTTCGATTTTCAAACTTTGTTTGATTTCCAAACTTTGCAGGGTGAAGAAGGGACCTTCGATTTCATATTCGTGGACGCCTACAAGAGCGACTATCTTAAATTTCATGAGCTGACATTGAAATTGGTCAAGGTTGGAGGAACCATAGCCTACGATAACACTTTATGGTATGGTTCGGTTGCAGAATCCGAGAAAGAGGTCACCGACGACCTTATTAAGATGTTTAGAAATTTTGTTATTGAATTCAATAGCTTCATTGCCGCTGATCCTCGAGTTGAGTCATCACTCCTTTCCATTGGTGATGGCCTCACCCTCTGTAGGCGTCTCTACTAGATAAAACCTTACTACTAGTGTGTTTAATTTGAAACGTAAACGAACTTACATCTCCATGTTTTAATCAGTTTGAATGATCTTTGACTTATTCATGTTGGGATGAGCCGTACAGCCAATTGCAATTGGAAGGCTTGATTCCAATCATGCAACAACATTATTTATGTTGAATGATTAAAGGTTTTTTTTCATCAATAAGACATCAATTATAACAACTTATAAAGTCTAATTGGATGAAGTCCATGAGATTAATATGTCTTGCAAGGAAACTGTAATATATTACAGTTATGAGATTTTTATGCATGAAAACGTAATCTCAAAAATATTCCTGGTCAATGTATCATTGAGACTGAGCATCAATGATGCCTAAAGATTAGTATATTCTATGTTTCTTACTTGAGAAATAAGCAACCGATCTCATAAATTGAAGTATAGAGATACTTAAAACTAGAATGTAGGTCCTTACCTAGGAAAGCAAATTCACTGAACATGACCTGTCGTGAAAAGTGCATTTGGTATTTCACTCAAGTGTACATGCAATACTTCTCATGTGTTAGTTGTGTAAATAATCCCTAGACTTGAGACACCAGGTTGTCTTATATGTGGAGTGTTATACTTTGATTTTATCCCTATGGGTGCCTAACCAAGGATACCAAAACGAGATACTTTTGGGTATAGCATGAAGCATGTGGAGGCAAATGAGTGGCCAAGATAGGAATCATCAACCCAAGTGATGCAATAGACATTTCCTAATAGTTCTTGGTTGATATTAGCTTATTGAAGTCCTTGGCCAAAACGACTTGAAGATTATGAAAGGAGTTTCATAAGTCTTTATAAAGTTGATGATCAAACTTTAAGAATGAATATGGAGATCAATAAAAGTAGACACTGCACCATACTCTAATCATCTCCGAGATATATGATGAGGGAATGGATTACACTGAAAAGCTGATCACTGAAATGTTGAGTCAAACCATCTTGACTCTTCTAACGTTTGGGTGGCCATGACGGATTGCTAAATCCCAATCTTGACCTATGAATTCTAGGTAGTTAACTTAATTAATGATAAATTTAAAGTAGTTTAAATTTATCTAATTCTAAAGTTAACTTAGGAATTATATGTTGAGTTCATTGCCAACATGTTAGAAGCTTAATGGGTCACACACCTAAAATAAATGTTGAAAATAAAATGGGAGAGCTGATTAAGTTGGACTTAATCAAATTAGAAGTTATGAGCTTCTCAAGTACTTCATTAAAATTGTTTAATTAAGTTGTGCCTAATTCATTAAATTATTTAATCAAGTCATTGGGTCTAATTAATTAAATTAAACAATTAATTTATTGGGTCTAATTGATTAAATTTGTTTAATTAAGTTATTGGGCCTAATTGATTAAATTGTTTAATTAAGTTATTCGGCTTAATTGATTAAATTTGTTTAATCAAGTTATTAGGCTTAATTGATTAAATTGTTTAATTAAGTTATTAGGCCTAATTGATTAAATTAAACAATTAAGTTAATTGAGCTTCTTAAGGAATTAATTAAATTATTTATTCAAATTATTGAATTAATTTGCAATTACAAAATAATTTTGTAATTATGGTTTAAAATTAATCCAAGGTACAAATACCTTGCTATAGCCTTCAAACAAAAGAAAAGAGAAAAGACTGAAAAAGAAAGGAACGGCAGATTAGAAACTCTTTTTCTTGCCATTCCTTGTGTGAAGAAAAACAATTTTCATTCACTTTATTCCTTTTCAGCCCCATAATTTTGTGTGGGTTATGAGTTTATGAAACTCATCTTTGCTAGCACATTGTTAAGGCATAGCACTCACAATCCTTAAAGAAGGATTTTCTAATTCATTAGTGTAAATCACCATTAGAGGTTGCACAAGGATTCTTTGGACAGCTTTGGTTTGCAACAATCGGGCTGAGGTGGTTGAGCTTTTTGAAGGCAAATTGGTGGTTTAACAAAGGATTCATCAACCTTTGTTGTTAGGTAAATTTGATATGATCATACAAATATATTTTATTTGTAATTTAATTTCATACTCAATTCGACATGAAAGAGATCTTAGGAAGGTGAGGTGTAATTTAATCTTAAATCTATTTCCACTACGTTTATTTGTATTTGATGTATGATCAGCCCTCACCCAACAATTTATTGGCATGGCTTTTTGAATTGAATTTTTCTTGTCAATTTTGCATTTGAATTGCATATGGTTTTCTTTAGAAAGTGCATAATAATTGGTAATTAAGTTCGAGACCTAAATGAAAGACATAGTTATTGGATCTAAGAGATGTAAACATGCACATGGTAATCAGAGGTGTTTTTTTTTTTACTTAAAAACTATTTAAGTAGTACGTCATATCAATATGTTAGAATACAGAAAATAATGAAATGACTCCAAAGCGTGTATCAAAACCATTGTTCTTAAGGGTTTATTAATCTCCACTAATAACATGTAAAAGAGTTATAAGTGATAAACCTCGAGAATACAATTAAGCCTAGAGATTGATTGCGACTAAACCAATGCATCATGCATCCACCAATGTATGGTAAGATTACCAAACTTTTATCAAATTTTTTTGCAATAGAATCATATAGAAGAAATTTGTATCATATTGAAAAATAGAAGAGAGATGATTTTTTGCAACTTTTGAGTGCTTTTTAAAAATCGAAAGAGAGTCTACTTAAAGGCTTGATTGTTTGTTCTTAATTCATATAACAGTTTGTTTCCACCACAAATATTTCTGTTAAAAGTTAATTTATTTTTTAATTAACTACAAATGTCAAGCATTTTTATAATATATTAATTATATATTATTAAATAAATTAAATTTTAAAACCAACCAAGACTCAGATTCTCACACTTATGATCTGACTTAATAGGTTTTTGGTATTTTTCACCTATATGTTTGTAAAGTTTATTAGCCTGTTAGTCACATGCAAATTTCATTATCCCATTATTTTAAAACGTCCTTCTAGTTAAAAGTGTTCTCATCAATAATTGGTGTGGGCTCATCAATGCAAAAGGCTATGTCTATGTTTTGCTTATAACCAAAACAAAACACAAATCCAAATTCCATCTTTTATAATTACACACATAAAGTGTTACATCTCATTTTGTGGAGAGATCGTGACCAGTGCAAGAACTTAAATGAGTATCGACGCTAAGCCCAAGCAACCCTCCTTACTTTCTTCCATACCCATTATGGTTCATTAACCATCATCATGATACATAAAGCAATCAATATACCATCACATGCATATATCCATAGGTGATAATACACAATTATGGAACTTCTTAACATAAATAGTGTATTTGTTTCCATTCATTATTAACATAAGTGTCAAAACTCTTATATCATATCATATGATTATTTATCTACACTCTCAAGTGTCCATATTATTGGCTCCATTAGTTTTTGATGATAATAAAATATTCCCATTTATCTATGTCTAACCTTTCTACTTGAGTGTGTAGGACGAATATATTTAGTTGATCATTTAAAAGACAATATCAAAACTAATAAGAATAAAGAGCTATAAGTGAGCAATGAAATGAGAAGCCTCTAAGTTGAATAATCAAGGGAGTTGGTTGGATAAAACTCAAAAGAGAAGCTAGCGGGTTCAAGCAAATCGTGAAACAGAGAGCACTTAGTCAACCAAGAGACAGAGTTAGTTGACTAAGAGCTTATTGCCAGAAACTGGGTTCAGAGACAAAAATGACTCAATCGACTAAGAGAGTTTGTCAGTCAACTAAGAGGGTACTGTCAGAAATGTTCAAAGACAGAGCCTATTGCCAGAAACTGAGTTTAGAAACAAAGATAACTTAGTCGACTAAGTGATATCGATTAGTCGACTAAGAGCATTCTGTCTGATAGTTTGAACTGACGCTAAAAAATAAAATAACAGACAGAATTGCTTTTTAAAAAATAAAATAACAGACAGAATTGCTCCCAAACTATTTCCAAGGGTCAGAATCTGTCTAGCTACCATCAGAGTTGATTTTTCAAGTATAAAAAGTCCTCATAACCACTAAAAATCAGATTTGAAGGCTTCCAAGATAAAAAACAGCTCAAAAACCTTAAGAACACTATGCATATTTTTTACACTTCACTCCAATCTTTGTAACAGAGTTAAGAATTTCATCTTGTATAATCAGATCAGGTTAATGATCATTGGTACCTCTTTATTTCTCTTCTCCTTGATTGCTTAGAGTGTGCGAAATACTCTAAGGGGATTAATCAAGCTTGGGTTAGCTTGATTAAGTGTATAGGTTCTAACTCAGCCTAGAAAAGTTAGTTTTTGGGTTTTGGTTGATCTTAGGAAAAACCATTGTTGAAGGTTGTAGCTGAGCCTGTGAAAAGCCATTGTAAAAGCTTGGTGAAAGCTTCAGAATTTCACCGTCTATAGTGATTTGGTTTGGAAAATCCTTGGTTGAACAATCAAGGTAGAGGATGTAGGTCTTTGACCGAACCACTATAAATCTTTATGTTTTGTTTTCCATGCTTTCTTTTTTATTTCATTCTTTGTTAGATTATTCTTTATCTTGCATTTAACTTAAAACTTGCCCACAATAGAAGAAAAATCTTGTAAGAGCCAAAAAGTGCTATTCACACCCCTCTAGCACATTTATTTAGGACCAACACATATAGGCCCTCGAGCCACCTTTGAACATATAAACATAACATTCATAAAGTAAATTCCAACCATTGGCTACACCATCATAAACATGTTCAAATATCCATAAAAAAGACCAACTCGTTAAGGAAACATGACTCGAACCTGTAAGCAATATGTGATTGCTAGACACCTACTAAAAAAAGAAGACTGGGAGCTCATATTTGCAACATGGGTGCAAACTAATTACTAATTTGCAAAACAAAAATAGGAAAAGTAATGTGTAATTCATAAAGACTTTACGAGTGGATACAAGGAAGAGGACAAGCGAAGGGAAGTCTTTGTAACCTTGCATTTATAATCTCATGACATTCATAAAATTTTTCAATTTCCATAGTACTCATGAAACATATCATTTAAATACATTTCCAAAAACATTTAATTCAAAACAAGTTTGCATAAATCGTTGGAAACCATTTGCCTTTGAAAATCCCTTAAAAACACTTGAAAACCCAATTTTGTGAAGAATTTATTGATACATTTGGGAATGTATTGGTAGATTTCACTCAAAATGTCTCATTCTATATTCCGTACAAAATCAATCAATACATTAACCTCATGAATTGATAGATCAGTCTAAAATCACAACTTTTTGGGTAAACTCCTTGTTAGAAATGTTAGCTCACTAAATAAATAACAAGAATGTTCAAGAGGGGGGTAAATTGGATTTTAAAAATTTTAGTGACCTTTGAACCAACATAGATAAAGATTGACCCTAAAGATGTTTAAACTTGATGCTTCTTCAATATCCCTTTTAAGAATGATATACCTATTTAGAGTTAACTATAAAGATTCAATAGTCGATTCTAGGGAAGTGTTTTCAGAGAAAAATGAACGTTTAATTTTGTGAATGACTTGAAAAATATGGCAATTTAGAACAAGCCTTTTTTCAACTTAAGATGCACAACTAAAGGTAATATGAAAATCCTTTTTGAGAATGCAAAATGTGTTTCAAATGATTGAATCAAAAAGGTATTTCCTAAAGAAATTGAACAAGCTAAAGAAGTAAAATCGTAGACAAAAACACAAACAATTTCTAAAGGATTGGTTTTCTCAGTTGCCTACGTCATTTCCTTCAACAAGTTAAAGAGTTTTAAATCCACTGTGGAAAATATCTTTTAATGAAATCAAGCAAAACCCTTATAAATTGCTTTTTAATGGGATCAAACAGAACACTCACAATAGTTTTTTCTAAGCTCAACCACAACCCTCACAATTGCTTTTCACAAGAGCAAGCACAACCAACAATTGCCTTTTCACCACAGCAAGCACAATCCACACTAACTGTTAAAGGGTGATTTAGAACCTTTACAAGGATGTTTACAAAGATGAACAGCAAGCACAATACATTTGGAAATGTATCGATAGATTTGATTATGGGAAAAATCTATCAATACATTTGGCTATGTATCGATAAATGTTCATCTAAATGCTTTTAAAAGGCTTTTTGGACAAAATCTATTGATACATTTAGGCCATGTTTTGATAGATTCACCTCTAGATGAAATCTATCATTACATTTGGTCCATGTATCAATATTTTTGCTCCAATAGCTGAAAACAAGTTTGAAAACTAGTTCATTTGGACTTCAATTCACGCCATACTTTGTAAATCATTTTTGTACATCCAACATGAAATTTTCTAAAGTTAAAAACTCAATTTAAATGTTCAAAACATGAAACCTACATGCTCATCTATGGATTCCTTAATTTATCCTTTTACTTAAGGTGAGATTTCATATTCTTCCCCTTTTAAGAAAAATTTGTTCTTAAATTTAAATAATGTACTAAGCTCTGTTAAATAAGTACAAGTACTTCACTTGCATGTCGTTTTCAATTTCCTAAGTTATCTTCCCACTCAATTGATTGTGCCATTGCACCTATACCAATGCTACCTCTTTGGAGTGTAATTTCTTCAGTCGCCTATCTAAAATAGCTATCGATACTTCCTCGTAGCTTAAATTATCTCCCATTTGTAGGGGCTCATGCTGAATCACATGAGATGGGTCAAGGTTATATTCCATAGTATTAAAATGTGAAACATGGGATGAATGCTAATAAGATCTAATGGAAGTGCTAATTGACAAGCTATTGCGCCAACCTTCTCAAAAATCTCAAAAAAGTCCTATTAGAAACATTAGCTCGATAGATAAGTGACAAGTATGTCCAAAAGGGGGTAAATTGGATGTTAAAATTTTTTAAGTACTAGAAAAAGGTGCTATAGTTGACTATGATGAGGTAATAGTCGACTATCCTCGTGATTCTTTTGAAAGACCTTTGTTGAAGTTATTTGAACAAACTATTTAAACAAAGTGTAAAGGAAGGTTTTTGAATAACTTGATGAAGATGTCAAACAAGAACAATTATTACAATATTTTGAAAAATTATAATCACATTTAGAAAGATTAAAACATTTTTCAAGTCTAAAACAATAAAGAGTAAACAAAGATATTTTTCAAAAATTGTTTCAACAAGTAATGCATAAGTTAGGTAAAAGAGATTTAAACAAAGACACAACCAATTTGTAGAGGTTCAACTTTTTCAAATGTCCACATCCTTTCCCTTAGTAAGCTAAGGAGTTTTAAATCCACTATGAAATATGCTTTTTAATGAGATCAAGCAAAACCCTCACAATGGTTTTTTTGGGCTTAACCACAACCTTTACAATCGCTTTTAATTGAGCTCTAGTGCCACCCACAATTGCCTTTCACGAGAGCAAGCACAACCTACAATTGCCTTTTTACAAGAGCAAGCACAATTGACACTAATATTTCAAATCTAAGTTAAAACCTTTACAAGAGGGAATACTAAGGATGTGTCTAAGAGGTGGATTTTCTTTGTGAGTACAACGTAGGAAAGGTATGGTGGGTATAAAGATGTATGCAAAGAATAAGAGTGAAAGCACAAAGAATTTGGAGTTCAAAAATAGCTTAAAATTGAAGCTAAGTGGAAGAATGTGAACTGTTTCTTCCAACTTGAATTTTTTTTTTCTTCTTTATTTTTTCTTCATAAGATTTGATACTTGAGTATTTAATGTTTTTTCCCACACTTCCAGTCTTAAAAATATGTTGGAGAAGTCCTTTTAATAGATAGAGAAGTCTTGGAGTTGTTAGAGATGAATCTCATAAGAAATTAATTGTTTTGCTTTTGAATTTTTCATTTGATGGTTAATTGAAGTCAAGTATAGAGTCTTTAGGGTCGACTGGAAAAGCTCAAGGGTCAATTGAGGCTTTCAAATCTTCATATTTTCATGTGTTTTGCCTTAGGGTCAACTAAGAGACTTATAAGGTCAACTAGAGCTGTGTTTCTTCAAGATTTTTCACTCATTATGTTGTAAGGTCCACTTACCTTGATATAAGATCGACTAAGGCTTTGATTCTTCAATATATCTCAACATTTTTGCATGTGTAGTTGGCTATATCTTCCTTGTAGTCGAATGTTAAGCTAAGATTGAACTTTTTGACTTGAAAAACCCTTGATGTTGTATAGATTGATGATCTTTGAGTGCCTTAATATAAACTCCACAACTTGTGAACATATTTGCACTTTCAAACATCTCAAGAATGAATGTTAGGAAAAGCATAAAAAGAACTCATTCAATCTAGTTTTAACACTCATACAATTAACAAGAATGTAGACATATGTGAAATTAGTGTGCAAAAGTTCAATAACTTAAAGAATTCACACAACAAAAGAAATCAAGTTTGTAATTATGTATGAACAAATGTGTGAAAGTTGAAACATTTCAAGAATTTATGAAAAATCACTTAAATAATGTTCAAGAAAATTTAATCATTTTGACATAAACAAAACTATAATCATTTTAAAGCTAATAGGTCCAATATACCTTGGGCTTAACTTGCCTTCCTTGCCAAACCTTATAATGCCTTTAGTTGACCAAACCCTCAGAAACACATGATCCCCAACCTTAAACTCTAAACTTCGATGCTTATGGTTGGCATATGACGATTGACAACTCTGTGCCATCAACATCTTATTTCTAATCAACTATATCTTGTCGATGGTCTCTTGCATAATCTCCAATCCAAGGAGTTTCCTTTCGCCAACCTTAAACCAATATATGGGCCATCTCTATCTCCTCTTCTACACAACATTAATTGACGCCATTTGAATACTAACCTGAAAACTGTTATTGTAGGTAAACTCTATCAATGGCAAGTATCGATCCCAAGAGACTCTAAAATCCATAACACAAGTCTCAACATGTCCTCTAAAGTCTAAATAGTCTTTTCAAACTACCCATTTTTTGATAAGTGGAAAGTCGTATAAAAGTTCAACTTAGTCCTCAACGCTTCTTGAGCTTTCCCTCAAAATCGACTAGTAAACTGTGTACCTCTATTCAAAACTATAGTGACTAGAACTTAGTGTAATTGCATTACCTCACATATATATAACCTAGCATACTGTGCCAATCCATAGGTGGTCCTCGCCGATAGAAAATGAGCAGACTTAGTTAAACCCAAATAGAATCATTCCCTTTACTTGTGCAAGGTAATCTAGTTACAAAATCCATGGAGATATGTTCCCATTTGCATTAGGGAACTTGTAAAGGTTAAAGTAAACTGGCAAGTTTTTGATGCTCTACCTTAACCTGTTGGCACATTAAATACTTGGTTACATACTCAACCATATCTCTCTTGAGGCTTTCCTATTAATATATTTGTCTCAATTCATGGTACATCTTAATGGTGCCTGGATGTACCACATATGCTACCACATGGGCCTCTTTTAAGATCTCTCATCTCAAATCATCCATGTCTGGCACATATACTCTAAATCCATATCTAAGTAAACCATCGTACTTCTAGTGAACAACTGTCCTTTCCTCCTTTGAGGATCCTTTAAATCCTTCATCACAAAATCATCTTTGTCTTGGACTTCCTTAATGCGATCAACCAACATTGATCTCACTTTAAAATGGGTTAACAATGCCTCGATATCATAAACCTCAAATCGTATGCCCATATCGCCCAAGTCATGCATACATTACACCAATGATCTTCTCTCAATAGAGATATTGGCTCAAGTCTGCATAAATTTTTGGCTTAAGGCATCCACCACTACTTTGGCTTTGCCAAGATGATATAATATAGTACAATCATAATCCTTAAGTAGTTCCATCCATTAACGTTGCCTAAAGTTAAGATCTATCTGCTCAAAGATATACTTGAGATGTTTATGGTCTATGTAGATCTCACAAGTCTCACTATACAAATAATGTCTTCAAATCTTCAAGGCAATACTATGGTAGCTATCTTTAAATCATGTGTAGGGTAATTATACTCAGGTCTCTTGAGCTATGTAGATGCATACACTATAATATTACTATGTTGCATTAATACAAATCCAAGTCTTACTTGTGATGCATCGCAGTATACCGGATAACCCTAAGTTTTGAAGTTTAAGGCTGAAAGGATAAGAAAAAATGGTTTTATAATGAGGTGCCCAAAACGACATCGCAACCTCATTTTCTTGGTACTGCAACACCAAGCTCACAAGTTACGGCTATTTTTCCATGGTAGGGCACTACAACCTGGACTTCATGGCGTCACGATGCCAAACTCTCTAGTGTTATATAAGGGCTTCCATTTTGGTGTCGCAGCCTTGATTTTGTGGCACTATTGCACCATGTTTGCTGTTTGTTTTTTTTTTAACCTACAAAAGAACCTAAAGAACATTAATTGGAATAAATAAATAAATAAATCACTTCAAATAAAAAGTGCATAAGTTTAGAAAACTTGGGTTGCCTCTTAAAAAGCAATTAATATATAGTCATTAGCTTGATTTCTTCAAGTTCATTTGGCCTCGATTGAGGTGATTGATGATTTTTGGTGATTGATTTCGCCTCCTTGATAGTGCTTGAGACGTTTCCCATTCACCTTGAATGTCCTCTTTAAGCTTTTTTTGAATTCTTCCATTACTCCTTGAGGGAATACTTTCATGAGAATGAAAGGTGTCAACCACCTAGACTTGAGCTTACTTGGAATTAGTTTCAATTGAGAATTATAAAGTAGGACATGCCATCTCTTAGTCTTTTTTTTGTAAATCTTGGCATTCTCATAGGCTTGAAGGAAAAACTCCTCCATCTCATTAAGTTGCAATAGACACTTATCTCTAGCTGTTTAGAGATCAAAATTCAGTTTCTTGACGGCCAAGTATGCATTGTGCTCTAGTTTAATTAGAAGATGGCATGCTTTTTCAAAAACCAATCTGTAAGGAGATATCCTAATGCGATATTTGTTGGCAATCCTATATGCCCATAAAGCATCATCTAACCTCTTGGACTAATCTTTTTTGGATGGACACATAGTCTTCTCCAAAATTCTCTTGATTTCTCTATTGGACATTTAAACTTGGGTACTTAGTTGTGGATGATAGGCTATTGCAATCTTATGTATGAATCCATATTTAGAAAGAAATGCCCCAAAGCATTTGTTGCAAAAGTGAGAACCTTCATCACTAATAATAGTACTTGGAATGCCAAAATGATTGAAGATATTCTTTTTCAAGAAATTCAACACCACTTTTGAGTCATTACTTGGCAATGTTGCATCTTTAATCGATTTAGATACATAATAAACAACAACCAAAATATAAAGATAATTTTATAAAGGTATAAAAGGACACATAAAGTCAATTTTACATACATAAAAAATCTCTGACTAAAGGATGTTATTGAGAGGCATATCATATCTCTGTGGGATGTTACCAACTCGCTAACATCTATCACATTTTACAACAACATAGTGAACATTTTTAAAAATAGTAGGCCAACAAAAACTTGATTGAAACAATTTTGCTGCAATTAAGTTAAGTCTTGGTGCTTCTAAGTGCTTTAAGTTTGAGCTTTAACCAATTAGCTCCTTTGTTTAATCAATTAATGAGCTTCTGTGTTTTGCTTCCAACACCCTCTTAATCAGTTAAGTTTTGTGCTAATGGATTTAAGGTTTCTATCTTATTTTTGTATAGCTCCCAACTTTACCTTAATTTATTAAGGCTCTATGTTAATCAATTAACATTGTTCTATCTTCATTTGGTTTTTTTTCTTTACTTTTTTTATTGATTAACTTGTCTTATAATCAAGCAATCTTCTTGACTTGCTTCCAAACAATAAATATATTAAGGGTTTTAAACTTTTTCCACACTTTTAAATAAAGTAATTAGACATCAATGAATGAGAATGTTTTGTTATCATCAAAAACACATGGAGTCAACAATCTCCCCCTTTTTCAATGATGATAAAACATTCCTAACTTAAAAGTGTATGTCTGTTTAATTTATACATCTATGTGCAGTTGAGGGATTGCTTCCCCTTAGTATATTCTCCCTTTTTATATGTGCGTTAAAAAATGATCAAGAATTTAATTCTTTTCATGCAATTTTAATGTCTATCTATATACAAATATTTCAGCATTAAACATTAATCACAAATTTGCAAGACCATAGATATAGGCATAGAAGGACAACTATCAAATAGAGATATAAACTAAACATTGATATAATCATTGTCAAATCAGCAATTATTTACAATTGTTCACTATAGCACATAAAGGTAAACAGCAGAAATATAACAACAAATCAATCGCAAACATCCTATTATTTCTTCTCCTACTTTCTTCCCTTTTTTGTCATCATTAAAAAATATATTCAAAATCCCCCCTTAATGAGTGCATCAAAAATACAACAACTGCAACCAACATTCAATTTCAAGAAAGTCATAAGCTGTTTTAAACACTCAATTTCAATATACACAAGAGAATATATGACCATAGCGGCTAAACATTTAAACACAACCATAATCTTAATTCCTTCTCCTTTTTCTGTTAATATCAAAAGAGGAGTAAAAAGTAAAACATGGTTAATTCAAATGTGATGCAAAAAATGAAGAGATAAATGAGATAATCACTTTAAAGCATATTCTTACTCCCCTTTAAACACATAACTTTTTAATTTTTATGAGAGAAATCATGAGCCTAACAAAATGAGTATTTAAGTAGATATTCAACATTTTCATCTAATATTCAAGTATTCATGGACCTAAATGAGTATGAGCATTTAAATAGATGTTCAACATATGCATCAAATACTCATATTTTTAAGAAATATTTGCAAAGTAGTTCCTAAGCATGTCTAAGGTATCATTAGTCTTCAAGCATCATTCTTAATTATCATCGAGTATTATCAACAATTAATCATCATCAAGCATTCATTATTTATTCTCAATATTAATCACCCAAGCAGTATCAATCAAGCATTTTCAAGAAATTCCCTAATTCATATATAAAAAAGCAACTCAAAAAAAAAAATTAAGCATTCTTAATTACCATATTCAGCAAGCATTCCAAGAAATATTCTCCAGATCATGTATGAAACTATCAATTGAAGGAGAATTTTCACATCAAGAAAATATCATTATTAGTGAAGCATTACTATAGCCTTTAGCACTTATTGCAATCATGTAAATGAATATTATCATTAAGCAAGCACATGCATGATTACAATAAATAAAATATCTATATTCGTTAATCATGATTCCAATTTGTTTCATGAAAAGCAAGCATGAGTATAAATTATATAGACATATACCAATAAAAAATATGCAAGCATTAAACTTCAATGTGGTGCATGCTAGTTCTTAATAATCCTCATAATTCATAAGTGTGCAATATTGAAGATAAAGCACTTAACTCATGAATATGTCAAAAGTGAACATCTAAGCATCAATAAATATCAATTACTAATATTCAAAAAGTGAGTATTTATTCTAAGCACATTGGACATTCACTGCGCTATAGCTCATATTGGATTTGACATTCCACATTACTTATAGTAACCTATAAGCTAGTGTGGATGCACACAAAATCTTTATATCATGTAAACATTAAGACTCAATGAAGTCATAGTTAACATTTAAATGCATATTCAAAATAAATTTTAACTATGTCAACACACAATATAAATATATATGTCATGATCAAACTTGACTTGAGTTATGAAATTAAGCACTATAAGCAATTCTATCCCTTAAGTCAAGTTATACACTTCAATCACTAAGGTCAAGCAAGATTAAAAGTCATATAAGCATTGGACTCAACCAGAACAATAGATGAACAAAAAAAGATATTTTCATTAAGTTCAATGATTTCATCCTAGTTAATTTGATGAGCCTAGGCAATGATTTAATCTTGAAACAATCATTTAAGTACAAACATAAAACATATTTCAAGAATTATTCATAGATTAAGCATATGAACATTTCAATTTGCAAGACATGATTTTTCAATGTAAGCACATAAGAAATAACAAAATCAAGAACTTATGAAAAAGTTCTCATTTTTGCAAATTTTGTCAATTAAGTACAAAAAAATTAATAACATCAATAGTAGTGTTAGTTTTGCTCCTAACTTTAATGCTTTAATTGGTTAAAGAAAGCTTTAATAAGCTAAAGTGCTAGTGACTTGAAAGGTTGTGTTTGAGTTTTGGAGAGAAAAACTATTTTAATTGGTTAAAGGATTTTTAACAAATTAAAACCTTAGTGGTTTGGGTTTATATTTTGCACACAGAATCGTACTCACTGGTTAAAAAAGGTTTTAATTGATCAAAACAAGTTCAATTTTATTTCTAAATCTTCTCTAACTGATCAAAACATAATCTTAAAAACAAAAGATAAAGCCAAATTTCACATAATGTTTATCAAAAACATATTCAATTCAGCTCAATCAAAGTCCATTCTCATCAAGCATTCCTAACTCTCTCATAATTTTGCAAAATTGGTCTTCACTCAAAGGTTTTGTGAAAATATTAGCTAATTAGTGTAAGGTATCCACAAACTCAATTTTAACATCTCCCTTGTAACAACCTCTTCCCACGATCGTTACTGGCATCTGAGACTTGCGAGTAAACCCGTTAACTCCCGAACAAGCCTTAGTTAAACTTTCAGACAATTTCAACTCAACTCATGATTTGAATGCCATAGCTCATTTAAACCAAGTAAACACAATAGTTAAATCACGACATTTAGATACCAATAATCTGGTTTAATAACTACACAACTTATTCAACTTAATAAGTGGCAATCATTAAACAACATTAGGTTTTTAACAAATACATTTCCCAACTATTAATCATTATGAGTCTAACTACTCGACCCAGTACGACTTCTAGGCAGTTGAACGCTCAGAGTGGGTGCCTAAGAGATGCCATTACCTACATTGCAACAAGTCTCGATGTGCTAAGCAATGCATTTGAGCTAATCACTTATCTACAAAAAAAAAATAAGGAGGCGAGTCTCACAGACTCAGTGATCATCAACCCCGTGAGTAGGGCATAGATGGGAAACAAGTTAAAGGTAGAATATTTGAATATTAAAAGTATACAAATATATAAAAACAAATTAACTCAAAAGGAAGGCTTGTGCCTTATATGTAAAACCAGTAAGTTAATGCGAAGTAAGCATTTAAATCAATATCAAACCAGTTCATGTAAGATTTCTACCATCGAAATCATTTAAATACTGGCTTAAAGCAATTAGTATCGTCGCATGAGCTCCTGTGAAATCCATCATTAACAAAGTTTATAAGCAAATCCATAAATCACCTCGTTCACGAGGAATTAAAATCCAACGTCATCGTATAAATAAGGGAGCTATGGGAAAACAGTTATTTCTCACCATGCGAAAAACTTCGTGCATGAAAACCCAAAGAGATATCATTCTCGAGTAGGAATAGAATAATAAAGCTCATGGACCCGCTTCCATGTAATAACATCTGGGAGCTCTGCTCCACTGAATCCCCATAGCCATGGCAATTTCAACAATGTTGGCCGACATCGGAGAAATCAAGCGATCGCAACCGCATATACCACTAGTGGCCTAGCCACAAACAATCACAGACCATGGCCCCAACCATGTTTAACAGTCCGTCAGTGATCCAAAGGTTCTTTAGCTAGAGCTCACTTGTGCAAAAAGGTCACACTTAACTGAAGTGACAACCGACCTACTCTCGAATCTCCTAGTTTAATAAAACTATTTAAAAGTCAAATCGAGTTTTCAAAAGATCATTTCAAACCATTTTCAAAATACAGAACATGGTAGTGCACTAAAACCCTTTTTGTATAACTTTGCAATGTAAAACCTTTTTACATAAGGGTTAGACATCAAATCAACATGGTGAGTATGAAATCATTCATGAATGCACATCACACAATTAATAAGGAACATTTTTGACATAAATTATATTGAAAAGCTTGTTTCCCAATTTGAAAATCCTTTACATATATAACTTGTATATATATATAGTCAAAACACATTTCAAATGCTTGGGCATTCACAAACTCCTAGAATATCTACCAGCTCATGCTTTTCAAAAACTTGCTTTTAAAATAAATCATTTCATATTTGTAAACATATATATAATTGTGGAATTATTTTAAATGGACACCCCCTACTCACCTCACAATAGCTGGACACTACGTCGCTATTGACTTAAGCGCGTATCTAGCTAATTTCTACTTGCCAATATCTCGTTACCTCCTTCAGGCATGCCACCACGACAACTCTGCTTACTATTCTCTTCCTAGCATCCATTCAAACCCAATTTATTTAATTATGCTCATAAATGGCAGCATATCAACTAACAATCTTTAACTAAATCTCATAGTTTTGTCAACAATATTTACAAACATTTATCACACAAATCACATCCTTTAACTAACCAAAGTTTATACAACATACTATAGTCACTTTGCATGCTTACCTCTCGATTTAAGATTGAATTTCCCAAATGTGATTCACAACTTCTTCACTACTAAGATTACCTTTACTGCCACAAAATAACCAATCAATAGACATCTCATTTTTCCTTTCCACTTATGATTTCAAACCTAAAACACTTACCCATTGTTCATTCAGCTTGAAAATCACCATGGATTCTAAGGTCTACTTGCATGCATGCCTTGGGTCCTTTGAATTTGTGTGGGTTCTTGCTACCACAAACAAAAGCACACTTTAAAATTGATTTACAATATATGCATGTCATGAAAAATGAAGATCTCATCACTTACCTTTCCTCGGGTTCACTAAGTCGAACCCTCCTTTTCCTTTTTCTTCTTCCACTTTTCTGCCTTTCTCTCCTTCCTTTCTTCCTTTCTCTTTTCTTCTTGGTAGTGGATAGATATCTCAAGGCCGAGCCTTGAAAATTTCTTTAGTTTTCTCCATTTTGTGCTTACATGGGTGGATTGCCCAAGATCACTTGCCTTTTGCCTTATTTTCCTTTCTTTTCTCTTTATTCTCTCTCATGGGCGGATTGCCAAAAGTTGCATGTCTTGGTGGCTTGTTTCTTTTCTCTTTCATGTGACAAAACACAAGGCAAAAGCCTAGGCACCATGTCCACCAGCCACATTACTTTTCCCATACTTTTTCATTCATTCATTTTTTTTCTTAATTTCTTTATTCATCCCTTATTGCCATTGGACCAATTCAATCCCCACTCACATTTCATGCACAGACTACATCTTTTGCTCATTGGTCCAAAATCTATCCCATTTAACTTCAAATATTGAGAATTACACATCAGTCCTCTAACTTTTTCTTTTTTACCGTGCGACCCTCTAAACTTTCATGTTTTATAACTTAGTCCTTCCGACACTTCTTAAATTTCAATTTCCTTCTATTTTCTCCCTATATATGTGTACAAATATAATATGAGATTTGCACCCCCCTCAACATGTCACCATAATATTTACTTACCCGCTCGTGCTCTATTTAATAAAGGTACGTGAGTCCCACTAATGTCGTTTTTCTTCTGAATTTTTTTCTTACTTCTTCCCCCCCACTTAAATTAGTTATATAATCCTCTTCCATGACTAATCTCAACAATAATTAATATATTAATATATTAATATTATTTTATTATTAAAATATAAAAAATATTATTTTATTTCAAAATATTCTTTTTGCCCACTACTGCTCTTTCACACTTAAATTTTTATCAATTGACCCTTCATCTTATCGACTAGGTCTTATTGATTTTTATTCACAAATACGAGGTGTTACATCTCTCAAGCACATGATCTCTAATAAAATAATATCTAATTTCAATGTACTTAGTTCTAGAGTGTTAAATAGGATTTTTGAAGATGTCAATGGCACTAGTGTTTTCATAAAGATAAGAACATTACGCATGGACGTACCAAAATGATTCAATTGTTGCCTAATCCATAATATTTATGCACAACAACTACTTAGTGAAATATATTCAGCTTCAGTAGTTGAAAAACAACTGAGTTTTGTTTCTTGCAAGACCAAGACACAAGCATGTTTTTAAGAAATTGACAAGTACCACTGGTGCTTTTTTAATTAGTTTTACTACTAGCAAAGTCAACATCAGAATAGCCAACAAGATCAAAATATGATCCTTTTGGATACCATAGGCCTAAGCCTTGTGTATCTAAGAAGTATCTAAAAATCCTTTTCACAATAATTAAATGTGATTCCTTAGGACATGATTGAAATCTTGCACGAAGGCATACATTGAATGATATATCAGGTCTTCTTGCTGCTAAATGAAGGAGTGAACAAATCATACCTCTATAGAGCTTTTGGTCCACATCTTTTCCTTTCTCATCTTTTTTCAAGCTTAGTGGAAGGATTAATGGATGTTCCAATTGACTTCAAATTCATCATATGAAACTTCATTAGCATTTCTTTTGTGTATTTTTCTTAGTTGATGAAAATTCCATCCTCGCATTGCTTGATTTGTAGACAAAAGAAGAATTTTAATTCTCTTGTCATACTCATTACAAACTCACCTTGCATTTCCTTTGTAAAATTCTCACATCGTTTTTCATTAGTAACCCTAAACATTGTATCATCAACATAAATCTAAACAACAAGTGAATCATTTTTATTTTGCTTAATGAAAAGTATAGAATCTACACTCTTCCTAAAAAATCCTTTTTTTATCAAAAATTTTGAAAACCTTTCATACCAAGCTCTAGGGCCTTGTTTCAATTCATATAATGCTTTATGCAATTAATAAACATGATTAATCTTTTCAAAATCCTCAAAACCAAGGGGTTGCTCAACATATGCTTCTTCTTGAATAAAACTATTTGGAAACGCACTTTCTTACAATCTTTAACTAGAGTAGGTAATGCATCATCTTTTTTGAGCAAGAAAGTATATTTAAGTATATCTAGAATAATCATCAGCAATAAAAAAGATATATGACTTGCCTCCTAGTGACATCAATAGATCCAAATAAGTCCATGTGTAATAGCTTAAATGGTCTAGAAGTTGAAATTACTTTCTTTGATTTAAAAAGAACCTCTTACTTGTTTTCCAAATTGACATACATCACAAACTTTGTCATTTTTTAAAGAGATCTTTAGAAGTTCAATGACTAAATCTTTTCTTAAAAGTTTTGAAATAGTGTGCATGCTAGCATGTCCTAACCTTTTATGCCACAATCAACTATCACAAACATCATTGGCCATAAAACACGATTCATTATGAAATTCAACTTCATCAAGATAAATCACAAACATGTTCTCAATTCTTAAGCCAACGAATGCAACTTTTTTAGCGTCACTATCAATTACTTGACATTCATGAGAATTAAAGAAAACTCTAAATTTTTTATCACAAAGTTAACTAATACTTAACAATGTATACTTTAGACTTGTAACAAATAAAACATGCTTGATTTGAGTTGGAGAAGTGTTACCAATGGTTCTAATTTCTTAGATGATACCTTTGGAATCATTACTAAAAGAGATAGTACAGCTTTTCTTTCTATCAAGCTTGACAAATAAATTTTCATTTTCGGTCATATGCCTTGAGCAGCCATTACCCAATATCAAGTCTACTTCTCCTTTGGTTAAGCTTTCAAACATTATTCCTTTTGTTCTTACCCAACCTATAAAATAATTTTTTATTTCTTTTTCAAATTTACCCATACTTTGATGGGTCTTTGGGGGTTAGTAAGCACATAAAACTCTTTAAGCACCCAAACCATCTTGGTTTTGGGAAGATTATTACCCTTATGATAACAATCAAAAGAGAAATGGCCTCTCTTGACACAAGCATAACAATGGAACAAAGATACATCTATTTTCCTCATAAAAATAGCATTTCCTTTTAGTTTCTCTTCTCTATTCAATTTTAGTTTTGAACTTTTTTTAATTGAAGCTTTGAGAGCAACATTTTCATCCAATGACTTTCGCAAGGTTTCATTTTTGCTTTCTAGTTCAAACTTTAAAGATTCAAAGTCTACTTTGGAGCACTCAAGTTTAACTTGAAAAGTATTTTTTTGATCAAAAACAGAATTGAAAACGTACTTGATTTCCTCTAATTCATTACCTAAAGATAAATCGTTCTTTTTCAAAACCTTATACTCTAAAGCTAATTTTTCAAATTTAGCATATAAGCAATCATACTCATCTTGAAATTCATCATATGAAATATCACATAAAGGAGATGTTACCTCGAATTCATCATCTTTGGCCATTAAGCAAAAACTTACTTTATTTTCTATCTTGTCTTTTTTATCCTTCGAGCTAGAGGAGTCACTCTCTGACCATGTTACAACCACCATTGCCTTTTTTAACTTCTTGGCCTTCTTTGAGGATTCTTCCTCGAGTAGTGAACATTCGAATTTAAAGTGACCAAGTTTTTTGCACTCAAAGCATACCACTTCATCCTTTCTTTTTTTGTACTAATTTTTTCATGAAAAAGCTTGATCTTTTTTTTTATTTTTTTGCTCCAAATCTTCTGTCTTTTTGTCCCATTAACTTTTTGAATCTTCTAGCAATTATGGCTAGCTCTTCATCATTATCACTTGTAAGATTTTCTCACTTTTCTTCAAGTGAACTCACTTTTAATACAAGATTTTTCTTTTTCTCCTTTGCCTCTTTCTTTCCTTTTCCTTAATTCGAGAAGTTCCCTCATGGATGATCCTAAGCATTTCTCAAATTTCCTTAGCTGTGCTATGTCCAGAAATTTTGTTAAATTCAACAAAAGTTAAAGCATAATAAAGAGTGTTGATGGCTTTAGAATTTATTTGGACTTTTTTCATTTCAGCCTTAGTCCACTCTTCCTTAGATTTGGGCATTTTCTCACCTGTGATCAAATTTGTGCTAATAGGAGTGTAAGGACCATTTGTGATAACATCCCACACCCAATAATCTGCAGCTCTAATGTAAATTGATATTCTAGCACTCCAATATTGCTAGTTTGATCCGTCAAATAGAGAAAGGTTATTTGTAGATTGTCACTCAGCCACATTTGTGTTTTGTGTAGCCATTGGATCTCCCTTACTGATGTTAAGCCTTAAATCAAAGGGTTAGGCTCTGATACCACTTATTAGTCCTAAAAAAAGTATTAAAAGAGGGTGAATAACACTTAAAATTATTTTTAAAAGTAGCTCTTGAAATTTAAAATTTGTTTAGAAGATTTCAAATGAATGGTTTGAAAACTTGTTAAAGTTAGCAAACACCAAGCAAAAAAGGTTAAAAGAAGTGGACAAAACACAATATTTATAGTGGTTCAGTCCACCTGACCTACATCCACTACCTTAATATTCCCAATCAAGGATTTTCAACCCAACTTCACTAGAACCAATAAAATATTGATCCAAAATAAATATGCTAAAAGGGGTGAATAGCACTTTTTTAACTCTCACATAAATTGATTTTTAATTGAGGGTAAGTTAAAGATCAATGATGAGAAGTTCGATACAAGATGAAGGAATGATTAACAAAGAATGAAAATAAAGATTTATAATGGTTAGGTCAAAGACGTACATCCACTATCTTGATAATTAAATCAAGGATTTTTCAAACCATATCACTATAAATGGTGGAATTCCCAAGCTTTCACCAAGCTTCTATCTCACAATCTGCTTGAACCCGCTGACTTCACTTTTGATTTTATCTAACTAACTCCCTTGATTATTTGACTAATAGGCTTTTGTTTTATTGCTCAACTGTTGAGTATAACAGAAATAAGTTCTTAGCATTCAGATATCATCAACAATCCATCAACAATTAAAGTAACACATTGTTATAAACATAAACAACCCAGCATTAACAGAATTAAGCTCCTAAATTACCTAAATTACTTTTATCCTAACTTATCTTTCCTAGAGTCTTTCTACTTTCTCCCTTAGGGTTGCTTCACCATAACCTATCTCCCTTTTTTTGTCATTATAAAAAATGTTGAACACCAAGGTGTAGACTTAAGAGGAGTTTAAAGAAGTTGATTCATCTGTTCCATAATGTACACTGAGGGGTTTTGAAGCAGACACAGCTAAGGCTTTTTGTGATGAGGATTTAGCAGGGGATGTGTCTGAAACTTGTATTGGATCTTGAATGGAAGTTTTGGCTAGGTGTTTGGCTTTGTCAGCCAATTTGGAGGACTTGCTCCTCTTGATGAACTTTGTCTTGGTGGCCATGATTTTTCTACCTTCACCAATTAGTTAGGATTTAGCTTTGGTGGATGCAGCTACTTGTCTTTATTCTTTACCAGTAGGATGACTTTTTTTAGTGGTGTGATCTGATTCAGGGGAATCATAATTTGTGGACTTTTAATAAGACTTGCATAGCTTTTAGAGGTGTATCTCTCCTTTTTACTGTGATTATCTCCCACAGAGATGAGGGATCATAATCCTAAGGAATTTCAAACTCTCCTTCATTACACTATACATGGAGTAGATTTCCCAAATCCGTGACTGTGATTACAAATATATCAACCAATTGATGCAAGGTGTTGACAAACTCAATCTAAATGTCTCCCTTAAGCATATAGTCTCTAACAAAATGATGTTTGATCTCAATGTGATTTGTTCTTGAGTGCTAAATCGGATTTTTTGAGATATTGATTGCACTTGTGTTATCACAAAATATTGGTACATTATGCATGGTCACTCCAAAATCCTATAATTATTGTTTACTCCATAAAATCTAAGCACAACAACTACCTAAGGAAATATATTCAACTTCAGCTGAGGAGAGTGCAACAAAGTTTTGTTTCTTACTTGACCAGAATGCAAGCATATCTCCTAGAAATTGACATGTACCACTAGTGCTCTTTTTATCTATTTTGCTTCCAACAAAATCTGCATCTGAATATTTAATGAAATTGAAGGATGTTGCTCTAAGATACCATAATCCTAAATTTTGTATTTAAAAGGTACCTAAATATTCGTTTTACTGTAGTTAAGTGGGACTCTTTGGGTTGAGATTAAAATCACACACACAAGTATACATTAAATTGAATATCAGGTCTGCTAACAGTTAAATAAAATAAAGATCCAATCATACCTCTATAGAGCTTTTGATCAACACTTTTTCTTCACTCATCAGTATCAAGTTTGGTAGTGGGACCCATTGGTGTGCTAATTGATTTCAAATTTAGCATATCAAACTTTTTCAGTATGTCTTGAATATATCTTTCTTGATTGATAAAAATGCCATCTTTGCATTGTTTGATTTGAAGGTCAACAAAAAATTTCAATTCACCCATCATGCTCATCTTAAATTCACCTTGCATTTCTTCAACAAAGTTCTTGCGCAAAGCTTCAGTAGGAGCACCAAATACAATACCATCCACATAAATTTGAACTATAATTAAATCATTCAAGCATTTCTTAATAAACAATGTTGTATCAATACTTCCTCCAATATACCATTTTTCAACTAAAAACTTTAAGTCTTTCATACTAAGCTCTTGGAGCTTGTTTTAGTCCATATAAAGCCTTATGTAGTTTGAAAACATAATCAAGTTTTTCAAAGTCCTCAAATCCGGGGGGTTGATTAACATGGACTTCTTCTTGAATAAGTCCATTTAAAAATGCACTTTTCACATCCATTTTAAATAATTTGAAGTTCATAAAACATGCAAATGCAAGCAATAATCTTGTGGCTTTTATTCTAGCAACAGCAGCAAATGTTTCATCATAGTCAATACCTTTTTCTTGGTTATATCTTTGAACCATTAGCCTAGCTTTGTTTCTAACAACATTAACTTGTTCATCCACCTTATATTTCTGAACACCCACTTTGTGTGAACAATTCGGTGATTTAATGGCCTAGAAACCAGTGTCCATACTCAATTTCTTTCAAATTGTTCAAGTTCTTCTTGCATGGCCAATATCTAGCTTTTTTTTCTTTCCGCCTTTTCAAAACTTTTAGGCTCAATTTGGGAGATGAAAGTTGAGAATTCACATGTTTCTCTAATTTCTCTTCTGGTTTTGATTCATTGTAAAATATCACCAATGATCTACTCTTATGGATGATCTTTGATATACTTCCAGCTCTTTGGAAGATCAATGTGTTGACTTTTAATTCTTTGCAGAGATTATGAGGCTGGAGGTTTTACTTCTCTTCCAAATGAGGTTTCTTCAATGTTTTTCTTGTTTTTGTGGCTCATTTCTTCCATTTGTCTTTCAAAGTCCTTTACATAATTTCATCAACAAGAGCTTTCTTTTTCAAGGTTCATCAAAAACTACATGAATGGACTATTCAATTGTTAAAGTTCTTTTGTTAAAAACTCTATAAGCTTTTGAGTTCAATGCATTTCCTAGAAATATTGCCTAATCACTCTTAGCATCAAACTTTCCAAGAGAATGTTATCCATTGTTCAATACAAAGCATTTGCAACCAAAACTCCTAAGGTGAGAAATATTTTCTTTTTTACCTTTGTACTCATATGGGGTTTATTGATACTTTATTGAGAATATAAGCTATTTTGTTGACAACTTCTCCCTAAAAGTACTTTGGTATATTATTTTCACAAAGCATAGTTCGAGCTATTTCTTTTAAGGTTTGATTTTTTCTTTCTACAACCCCATTTGTTGAGTGTTCTAGATGCAGAGAAATTATGATCTAAACCTTTTCATTACAAAAGTTTTCAAGCTTATCTTCTTCGAACTCACTTCTATGATCACTTCTGTTGTTAACTATGACAAGTCCTTTTTCATTTTAAACCTTCTTACAATGATTTACAAATGCAGGAAGAGCATTGTTTTTATGAGCAAGGAAGTAGACCAAGTATACCTAAAGCAGTCATGAACTATCACAACGCCATATGATTTGCCTCCTAAGCTAGTTATGTTGATTAGACCAAATAAATCAATATACAGCAATTCGAGAGGTCAAGAGGTTGAAATAATCTTTTGGTTTTAAAGGATGTTCTAACTTGTTTACTTAGTTGACAAGCATCACATATTTGATCATTCTAAAATTTAAGTTCAAGCAATTCTATAACCAGATTTTTTCTCATCAATTTTAAGATGGTATGCATACTCACAAGTCTAAGTATCCTATGCCATAACCAGCTATCATTTCCATCATTTACCATAAGACATGTTTCACAATTAAGCTCAAGATCTTCAAGAAATATAACATACATATTCTTGATTTTTTTCCTATGAATGAAATTTTGTTGGTACTAATGTCTATCACTTCACATTTATATGAATCAAAGCATAACTTAAAACCTTTATCACATAATTGACCGATACTTAATAAATTGTGTTTTAAACCTTTAACAAAAAACACATGACTAATTTGAGCTTAAGAATTCTTACCAATAGTTCCTATACCATGAATTTTACCTTTTCAGTTATCTCCAAATGATACAATACCTCTCTTTTTCTTATCCAATTGAGCAAACAATATTTCGTTTCCAGTCATGTGTCTTGAGTAGCCACTATCCATGTACCAGGGCTACTTTTGATTTAGTTAAGCTTTTGAACATGTTTCTTCTCGGTTTAGCTCAGCCTATTAGACAAATTTTCAATTGTTTTTATCAGGTATCTATACTTTGATGGGTCCTTAAAGGTTAGTTGCTACATAAGATCCTTTTGGAACTCAAATCTTTTTTGTTTTCTGCGTATTTCTTATTCTATAACAATTATAAGATAGATGACCAAGCTTATCACAAATATAATATCTAGTAGAGACATTATCAGAATTTTTCTTAAAGTATGTATTTTTTCTTAATGTTTCTTTCCTCATACTCTTAAAAGTAGTATTTTCATCAATAGCTTTTTGCAAAGCTTCAGTTCTATTTTCCAATTCTAATTATAGAATTTCATAATTTGTTTTTGAATGTTCAAGTTCAATTTGAAGAAAATTTCTTTGTTCAAAAATAGAGTAGAAATCTTTTCTAAATCATTATCAAAAGATGAAGTCTTTTTTTTCAAAGCCTTGTATTTTGATGCGAGGTTTTCAAACTCATCATAAAGACATTCATATTCTTCTTGAAGTTCATTAATAGAAATATCATAAGGAGCAGAATATACCTCGGATTCATCATCTCTTGCCATCAGAAATAAATTTGCCCTTTCTTTCACTTTTTTTTCTTTAACATCTGAGCTTGAAACATCACTGTCAGACCACGTTGCAGCCACCATTGCCTTTTTCAATTTTCAATTTTTCTTTGGAGTTTCTTCCTTCAGTAAGAGGCATTCTGACTTGAAGTGTCGAGTCTTCTTGCATGCAAAGCATATAACCCTTTCCTTTTTGTTAGACTCATTTTATTTCTGGTTATCCATGAAGAACCTTGATTTCTTCTGTACCCTTTCTTAGCCAATCTCTTATCTCTTTGTCCCATAAGTTTTTTGAATCTTCTTGTTATCATAGCTAATTCTTCATCATCATCATAGGATAAACCGTCTAATTTTTCTTCAAGAATGTTTGCTTTGAAGGTAATGCTTTTTTTCTTTTCTTTTACTTCTTTCTTGTCTTATTCTTCCTCTTCTTTAAGCTTTAACTCATGAGTGAGAAGAGACCCACAAATTTCATCAAAAGTGATAACATTTAAGTCCTTGGCTTCACGAATAGCAGTCACTTTTGTCTTTCAATTTTAAAGTAGGCTTCTAAGAAGTCTTTTGACAATCTCATGTTTAAGAATTAGTTTACCTAGCTGATTAAGTTTACTGATGATGTTAGTGAACCTATCAAGCATGCTGGTGATATCTTCATTAGGTTTCATCTTAAACATCTCATAGTTGTGAGTTAGGAGAGCTATTTTGGACTCCTTGACTTGAGAAGTCCCTTCATGAATAATCTTAAGTTTGTTCCAAATTTGTTTAGTTGTAGTCTAGTTTGACACTTTGTTAAACTCAGTGGGAGTTAAGGCACAATGTAGAATGTTTATTGCCTTGAAGTTTGTCTGAACATTTTTTGTTTCTATTTTAGTCCATTCTGCCCTTAGCTTAAGAATCATTTCATTTGTTACTACATTTATAGTCAAAGGAATGAAAGGTCCATCAATGATGACATCCCACATTTCATAGTCTATTGCCCTTATATAGATTGACATTCTAGTGCTCTAATAGTTCGATCCATCAAACAAAAGTGGTCTATTTGTGGAATGTCTCTCAGCAATTATAGATTCTTGAAGAGCCATTTGGATCTCCCTTAAGATGTTAATCCTTAATAATGAGGGATCTGGCTCTGATACTACTTACTGGTCTCAAATAAATGTGCTAGAGGGGGTGAATAGCACTTTTTTGGCTCTTACTTAAATTGACTTCTAATTAGGGGCAAGTTAAAGATCAATGATGAGAAGTTCGATGCAAGAGGAAGGAATGATTTAACAAAGAATGAAAATAAAAGATAAAACAGAGCAAACAATACACAAAGACTTATAGTGGTTCGGTTAAAGACTGACATCTACTACTTTGATTGTTCAACCAATGATTTTTCAAACCAAATCACTATAAATGATGAAATTCCTAAGCTTTCACCAAGCTTTTACAATAGCTTTTCACAAGCTCAACCATAACCCTTAACAATAGGTTTTTTTTTTTTGGGATCAACCAAAACTCAAAACTAACTTTTCTTAAGCTAAGTTAGAACTTATACAACCAATCAAACTAACCCAAGCTTAATTAATCCCCTTAGAGTGACTCGCACACTCTAAGTAATCAAGGATAATAGAAATAAAGAAGTACCTATGATCACTAACCTGATTTGAATGGTACAAGATGAAGTATTTAATTCTATTACAAAGATTAGAGTGAAGTGCAAAAATTACGCAGAGAGTTCTTGTTATTTTTGCGCTCGTTTTGATCTTGAAAGCATCTCTTGTTCCTTAGCCATTGGGAGTGCCTTATATACTTGAAAAATCAACTCTAATGGGTGTTAGACAAATTCAAACCATTGGAAATAGTTTGAAGACAGTTTTAGCCGTTAATTTGTCTTTTACCAATCAATTTCAAATTTTCAAATAGAATGCTCTTAGTCGACTAAAATGCTTCTTAGTTGATTAAGTCATTTCTGACAGTGAACTCTTAGTCAACTAACAATGTCTCTCGGTTGACTAAGTGTTCTCTGTCTCACAATTTGCTTGAACCCACCAACTTCACTTTTAAACTTTATCCAACTAACTCCCTTAATTATCCAACTAAGAGGCTTCTGTTTTATTGCTTAATTGTAGCTCCTTATTCTTATAAGTTTTGATATTTGCTTTTTAATGATTAATATATTATTTAACATACATTTTGTCCTGCACACTCAAGTAAAAGAGTTCGAAATAAATAAATGAGAATGTTTTATTATCATCAAAAACTAATAGAGCCAACATGGAATTAATAACTTCCACCAAACTTTTACAAGGTGGGCTTCTAATCTAAGCTCCAACCCTTATACAACAAATCTTAAGCTTACCTTAACTTAGACAACCCCTAAAAAGAGGTACAAATGATCACCTAACTTATCTAAATTGTATAAGCTTCAATTCAAACACTTTCATAAAGATAGGAAGGGAATACAAGTGTAAAATTGAAGGTTTTTACTCTTAAAAGCTCTTGCAAACTTTTTGAAACTTCTCTCATTGATTTTTGAATGTTGGAAAGGCTTTAAATACTTGAAAAATCAATTTTAACCATTGAAGACAGAATCTGGCCATTAAAAACAATTTCTAGTCATTATTTTGTCTTTTAGTGCTTAAATTTAAAAGTGTTAACAGTGTTTCATTAATCAATTAAAGATGAGCTTTAACCAATTAAGCTTTCTTTAACTTGCACATTATTTCTCTATGTTAACCAGTTGATGGTAGCTTTAATTGATTAATAACTTTATATTTTCAAGCACCTTTAAACACTATTTTTCATCAATCATTCTTCAATTGATTAGAGCTCCTACTAGTTGATTGAGGCCTCTTTCATTTCATTCTTAACTAATTAAAATGGACTTCAACCAATTAAGAATTCTTTAACTTTGAATCTCTTGCTTTGGTGCCTTTGGATGGTCAACATCACTTTGAATTTGAGTTTTGATGCTTCTAAGTGCTTCAAGTTTAAGCTTTAACTAATTAGCCCTTTTACTTAACTGATTAGTGAGCTTTTATGTTTCATTTCCAACACTCTCTTAATTAGTTAAGTCTTGTACTAACTGATTCAGGCTTTTCTATCTTACTTTTTAATTGCACCTAGCTATGCTTTAATTGATTAAGACTCTATGTTAATCACTTAACATTGTTTTGTCTTCATTCGGTTCTTTTTTTAGTTGCTTCTTTAACCGATTAGCTTGTCTTGTAATTAAGCAATCTTCTTAACTTGCTTCCAAACAACAAATATATTAAGGGTTTTAAACTTTATCTTTTACACTTAAATAATGTAATTAGACATCAATGAATGAGAATATTTTATTATCATAAAAAACACATAAAGTCAACAATCGTTTTCCCAATTACCCTAATTTCTAACCAATTTTCCATTTACCATGACTTGAGGAGATTTGAAAAGTGCATTACATTTGTCATTAAATTGAAATAATAATAAATAAAAGATTAACGACATATGTTAAAATCATTAGAAAAAAGAAAATAGTCAATGATGAATGGATAAAGAACAAAATGCCTTTAACCTCTTGGTGATGAAGAAAAATGAAAACAATCAAAAGAAAAGAAGTTCAACGAAATGTAGAAATTTCAAGAATAAACCATTGTTTGATTGAAGAATACAGGAGAAAAGATGAATGATAGAATTTAAGGACCTTTGAAAAGCCATAAATATGGATGCATGACATCATTTTAGTAGTTAAGCATTTGCATACCATGATAGTAATTTTCATTATTAAAAATCATTTTAAAGTATGTAACCTCCTTCTAGATGACAAATTTATTCCTTTTAAAGTTATGCAGTCTCATTCCATATGAGGAGTTTATTCATTTCAAAGTTACGTAGCCTTATTCCAAATAAGGAGTTTATTCCTTTTAAAGTTATGCAACCTCATTCTAAATGAGAAGTCTGTTCATTTCAAAGTTACGTAGTCTTATTCTAGATGAAGAATTTATTAATTTCAAGATTACATAACCTCATTTCAAATGAGGAGCTTATTCCTTTTTAAAGTTACATAGCCTCATTCCAAATGAGGAGTTTATTAACTTTAAAATTAAATAGCCTCATTCTAGATGAAGAGTTCATTTTTTTTTCAAAGTTACATAGCCTTATTCCAAATGAGGAGCATCTTCTTTGGTCTTTTGGACCAAAATGATGTCTTCGTCTTTGCACAATTTCTAGTTCTCAAGAAATGCGCAAAGAAAGGCAACTATTCTTTGGGGTGTCTATTGAATTTTAAAAATAATAAATATATAAAAATAAAAAAATAAAAAAATGAGATAAACATGAAAAACGGTAAGAATAGGTTTACATCAATCTTTATCCTAGATGAACTTAAAATGCAAAAGAGATTAAGTCAGATTACATCAAACTCAAGAAATCAATTTAAGAAGAAATAGAACACATTAGGTATAAATATACCCAAGCAATAGCGCCAATAACACACAAAAAAAGAAAGAAAACCAAGAGATCGATAAAGGAAAGAAAACAGTTTTTGGAATTCTTGGGTTCTTGGGTTTTCGATTTTTTCTAGATCTAGAAAAATTGATTTAGTTTCAAAATAAACTATTCTGATTAAAGGGACAAGGGCACTAAGAGGAGTTTTATGGTAAAATTCCGTCACGGACAAACAATGGTTGGCAACAATGAACGGTGCTTGGAATAGTGGTGTAGAGTTTTTTTGTGGTTGGGTTCTATGAAAATAAGAAACTTTTTGCTTTTAAAGAGATAAGCTCTCACTTAAAGAGAAAAAAAGTCAAAAATAAGAGAAAAAATGGAGGGAAGCTTTTCTATCATGAGCAAAACGATGCCGTTTTGCATTAACTAAAGAAAACCTTTGTGGGCTGGATCTAATTCACCTCACCTGCACTTGGTGTTTAAGCTCGCGTGAACTCATATGGCTAACCTTGACCCATTAGTTGGGTTTTATTTTTTTTTCCTTTTGGGGTTTTTTAATCCAACTAGGTGAGTTTCCTTTTCATTTCTTTTTTTATTGAAATTAGTTTAATAGATATTTTCAACATTTTGATTAAAGAGTTTTCTTGGTTTAATAACTTTTGAACTAATTTTTTTTTTTTGTGATTCTATTTTTCTTTTAGTTTGTTGATAATTTAAAAATTAAGAATATTACACAAGTTTATAGAAATTATCCAATGATGAATCTTAAGAATACTAAAAGAGGTGGTTTTTTTGGAATTTTTAGATGAGAAAATCTTCCAAAATTTTCCCATAAGAGTTTAGAGGTTTTGGAAAATTTTTAATACCAAGGATTTACATAAATATTTGAATAGAATAAAAAAGATAAAAGTATAAAATTAAATCAATAAATTCTCCAACAATAGATTCTCAAGGATGCCAAAATAGGTGTTCTTGAGAATTTCTAGGTGAGAAAATTTTTCAAAATTATGCCATAAGACTTTGGAGATTTTGGAAAATTTTCAATACCAAGAATCTTTATTTATTTGTTTCAAAAAAATTAACAAAAGAAAAGAAAAATAATAAAAATAGAAAATGGGCAAAGGAAATAAAAATTGAATATTGAACTAGATTTTATCATAATTAATTAGATACCAAAATGGGCATTGTGAGGGTGTTGATACCTTCCTCTCATATAAATAAACTCACACCTAATCTGCTACGTAACTTAAAACCTATTCTTTTTAATGAACCTAAGTCAAGCTTAGGACCTTTTTAGAAAAAATTGATTCATATAGGTGATCAATCACACCTAAACAAAAACGATTGATAACAACTTCTTAAATTGAACTATGAGCTTCAAGACTCACACATTATGACACCATAGCTTTCTCTTCAATTCTTTTTTTTCTAATATTTCCTACCTCTTTCCCATCTTTAATCTTATAATGCACATTTATATTTTAGGTGTAAGGATGCTTTTGATCTAAATTTTATTAAAACCAAAATCAACAAAAAATAATAAACTTTTATCTATTTTCCCATAAATTTATTGCATGAATCATAAGCCTACTATCAAGAGAACTTAGTCTAACACAAAATAATAGTTCGCCATTCAATTAGACTAAATGCTCAAATTAAGGATAAATGTTTGAGCATTTTTTCAATTAAAGGCCAAACATTTCAATTATAACAATTAAGGGCCAAACATTTTTTATTTCTTACAATTAAAGGCTAAATTGACAAGTGGATAAAGCCTGTATCACACGTGATAGAAAATCGCACAAGCTGATAACATGGTAGCTGACTTTGAAATAATTGTTACATCCTATATTGAAAATATAGTTGTTACATGTTATGTTAAATATTTAGTTACTACACACCATGTAAATTTAGTTGTTACACTTCATGTTGATTATACGTTATGTTGAAAATTTAGTTGTTACACGTCATGTTAAAAAATATAATTGTTACACACCATGTCAAAAATTTAATTGTTACACAGCACATTGAAAAATGTAGCTATTACATGTCATATTAAAATTTTAGTTTTTACATGCTATATTGAAAAATGTTTCAATATAGTTGTTATATACCATGTTGAAAAATTTAACTGTTACACGTCATGAAGAAAAAGTTGTTACACATCATGCCATGTTGAAGAATGTTAATGTCCATGTCATGTGCATGTCCTATATAAGCCAAACACCTCTCACTTTAACCCTTAATTGTAAGGAGCCAAAGATACTTGGTCCTTAATTGTTACAATTGAAACATTTGGCCTAAATTGACAAAAATCTAAAAATTTTAACCCCAAATTAAGCATTTAGTCTTTCAGATATATAATAAAGCATCGCACCTAATTAATAGCTCAACGTCTACAAATTTTAGAAGAAATGCATTAATTTTCATTGGATTTCTAAGCTATGTAAGATATGAAACAAGGCTTTTTCATAGAAAATTTAAAATCTTGAGATAGCATCTCTAACTTAGTACCATAAGTGAGGTAAGCTTTAAAGAAAAGTGGGTTGGTTATTGGTTTGGTGCTTATTTCTTGTGCCAAAAGGAATTAATGATCTACTTTGGGCAGTAAAGATTGTGGACCAGAAAGGACTACTAAGATGTAGGGTTTGAGAGGATTCGAAGAGTGAATCAAGGATCGTTGGATCATGAGGGGGTGTTTGCAATTTGCATTCCATCTTCAACAATGTCAATTACCGAAGTGTTTTTATTTTCTGAGTGTGCATGCTTTTGTTGTTACTTCCTGTGATTGTGATTATGTTTTAATTATGAGAAAAAATTGTTGTGGTTTCGTTTAGCACACTTGAGAATGGTTTTTTTTTTCCTTTTTTTTCAATTATTGGTTTCAAAAGAATGGATTGTTATTATTGTCCTAACATGTCGAGTCTAAGAACCCGACCGTTAGACGTGGGGAAAAAACAAGGTAGGAATCACCACCAATTGTCTTTTTTAAGTATGATTGGTCACTTATTAACTCGATTCTAATAGACGAAATCCTAAATTAATTTTATGTCTGTCAAAAGAATGAGAACTGATCTATGATTTTTAGAGATAAGTTCAGGAATGCGGTTACTGTCAGTTAAAATTCTACTACGCAAGTATACGTATCGAATAGACAGTATATCAGCAAGTAGAGTATCGATCCTAGAGGAAATTGATCTAAAAGTTTACAAAGTATTAAAACTATAGCAAATTAATCTTATCCAAACAATATCAAAATAATATCAAATCAAACTAAGTTATAGCAAAATTAAACTAAGAAAATCAAAATAATAAATACATAAATAAATATCAAATCAAACAAGCCTAGGATTACAATATCCCTCACACTTCATTTAAATCTTACCTCTCTTTCTTAACTTATTTCAATGGTTTGAATTGCTAACCTAGAGTCCTAAATTATTTATAAGGGTCTCCCGACTCATCTTATAAAAATATTTATTTTAATCAAAACACTATATCCCTATGTGAATTGAAATTAAAATAGATTCATTAAGTTCAGGCTCTAATCTGGCTACATATGGCCTATAGGTGTATCCCTATCCTATACACAAATCAAGTAATATGATCATATGCTATCCCAATTTTAGTCTACACTAAACTCTTTTTCTCAAGTTTGTCTAGGTTCCTAAATCAATTTAACTGGTGCCCAAGCAATTAAAAACATTAAGAACAAATTGGAATAAAGAATTCAAATCCTATTGAAAATAAGCAAAAAAGAGATTAAAAATTTAGATTACATGTGAGTTCAATTGCAATCCTAGAAAAATAAATTAGCCCATAATATCTGATAAAGACAATATTCAAAGAAATTTAGTCATAAATTCAAGTCAAAAAAAATAAGAAAAACATAAAAGTAAGAGAAAAAACTAATAGTTAGAGCTTTGTGATATTGATTCTCTCTCCAATTCTCTTATTTTCTTACTTTGTTCCTAGCTTCCAATCTCCAGAATAGTTGCTTGCCACCTCCTCTTCAAAATCTCTGAAAAAGGTTTCTTAAATAAGCTCCAAATAACCTAAGTTTTCAAAATCCCGTCAACTTCTTTTATATTTGGAACATCGCCCAGTGCTACGGCGCTACTTCTCCAGCGCTGCAGCGCTGAGCTCTTTGGAAATTTTGTATGTATGCTTCCTTTCATCAACGCTGCAGCCTTGTTCTCCCAGTGCTGTGGCAGTTTATCAAATTCAAACATGAGTTTCAAACTGAGATGTTCCGAACTGGGTAAAGTAGTAAACATAAAAGTTTTATCCCTGTCTCTTAACTTTCCAATGGATGAAGAATCACATAAATTAGACTCTTAGATTGAAAGATATGCTCCAAATACCGCATCATATTCAGTCCTTTAGTACTGCTGCAGTGCTCCGACTTTGAAAAATATTTTGACCATGATCCAATCAGAACTGGGTTAATTAATAAAAATAAACATTGTAGATCTTCTTCTTATAATTCTATTGGCCTAAGAATCACCTCATTTGTAGTTGTTTAGAGAGAGATATGGTCAAACTACTGAAACATATATGAATAAAGTCATCACTATACTTGCACTGATTTTCATCAAATGAGCCTTTTTCATCAATTCCCTACAAAAGCCATAAGAGAAATTAGCAATAACTACTCTTAAAGTAATTTAAAACAAAACAACATAAAATTTAACTAAAATAACTTAAATTAGTCACTTAACAAGTAATCAAATTTAAACTAGAAAAACACCTAAAACGCTAAACTCTAAACCTAAAATCTCAAATATCTAACTACTTAATCCCCCAAAATGTGTCAAAATAACTCTATATAATAGAGTTATCAGTTACACATGGAGAAAGGTTAGCACCTCCGTGGCGCCCGTTCCACTAATGGTACTGTTTAATCATTAAGTTATCCTATTATAACCTACTTTTGATTTTATTCCTATATTTCCTTAACCCTTGCTTATTAATTAATTCTTTATTATATTAGTTGATTAAGTCTTTTATTCAGTTTCACATATGCACATGATACAGTTGTAAAATGATGTTATAATTTGTTCAATTGTAAATGATGAGGTCGACAATCTTTTATCGAAAAATCATTCGTAGACAATCCCAACACTTTGGTGAAGTTTCGAAATTTTCCTCACCTAGGGATATCCTAGGAAGAACTCGTCTATACGAGCTTTTCAAGGAAATCCCATCATTGGAATTCTTGCCTCATTAATAAGATAAATGTGACATGCTATAACAGGACAAAATTATTAGTGATGTCTACATAAGCACACTTAAACATGGTTTAGTTAATTGATAATTTATGGAACAATATATTTTAAGTAACTTGCTGCCTTATTTATTTATTTAATTGTATATATCTTTTGGAAGTATGCTTCTTAAGTCATTAACCTTTAACTAATACTATGAGTTAATATATATTATTTAACTATACATTTCGTATTTAATAAATAATTAATTAATTATTTAACATTTTAATTTAATTAGCTTTATTTAGATAAATTTGTTCAAGCTAATTAACTAACTATACAATATATATTTAAATATAACATTATATAAATTTATTATATTTTTTAATTTAAAAGCGATTACTTGAGTTAATAGATATTGGAATATATAGAGATTGGATTTATCCCGACGCTTCGGTGAAAATTCTCTCGAATCCCACACCTAAGAAATTCACTTTGGAAGAGGCAATTCTTTGCCCTTCCTAGGTGAAATTCTGTCTTTGGATTAACTCAAGTTAACCATTGTATTTTAATATTTATAATTTTGTATTATATTGTATGTTTTTATATTTAATATATTTGTATTTATATTTTGACTAATTCATTGTATAATAATTATTTGTTTATTTTAAATTAAATTAAAGATCTCGGAACTTTAAAATTGGGGCCCTCCATCGTACTGGTGAGGCCTTATTTTGGATTCCAAACCTAAGAAAAATTCGTTCGAAATTATGATTTTTTGCATTACAGGAGAATGTCCCATCACAATATAATTTTATATTCTCTCCATTAGCACTATCATAAGTGTAGGAACACTAATTATGAGCCCTACATGTTACTTCCCTTTTTATTATATTCTCTACCATTCCCCTTTTTATTCTAAATATTTACCTTTTATATTTTAATTTAGTATATCATTATTTTATAACCAAATATTTATTTGCTTTATATATCTATATCTTATCTACCTAAATAAATTTTCCTTTTAACTAAATATTTTTCTACTCCTATATTCATTATAATTATATGTATTTAGTTGCCTACCTAAAAAATTATTTCTATTATTATTATTATTTTATACATGCCCTTTGTATATCTTTATATCTGCTTCAATCTATTTTTATACCTAAATATATTTTATCCTTTTTTATTTTTGTATTTTAAAAATTTTCTTTCCATACCACTGATTCTATACTTGTAAAAAGTACCAAATATCTTTTCATATCCATTTTTATGAAGCTGTAATTTTATTTTCCTAAAAATAACTCAAATAAATAAATAAATGAAACACAACGAAAAAAATCATTCAAAACAGCCATCAAAGATTCAAACCCAATAGCTTTAGAGCCCAGAACATACCAAGGTTCAAGCTTAGTGTAGCCCAAAAATATTGGACCTCACGGATGCCCACAACAGGCACTTCTTCTCCAGCCGAAGTGCACCGTTTAGGACAGAGGGATGGAGGCTTGTTCTTCCTACAATGGCATCGTTTTGGGTGCTATCTTGACTGCTTATGGACTATCGGTCTCTCTCTCTCTCTCTCTCTCTTCTTTCTTTTTTTTTCTTTCTCTTTCTGCCGGCAGCCTTCCCTTGCCACCGGTTTCCCTTCCGATTCTTCCCCTACCCACAAAAAATCCACTCTTTTCTGTGCACCCAAACCCCAATTGCAGCAGAACATTTGAACCATGGCAGATTGGTTTAAGAAGACCATACTTTCTAACAATGCCCTTCAAGAGGTATTTCATGCCACAATGTATTGTCTGTATCAGCCTTTTTTTTTGTTTGTTTCTTCCTTTTCGTCCTGCTTACTCTCATTTTGAGTTTTTGGGCACTCTCTCAATCTCAACAAAAATAAATTTTGTTTTCTTTCTGTTTCCTGGGGCCAAGTAACTTTTTGAGTCGAGTTAGAGGAGAAAAGGCCAATGCTCTTCTCATTGTGTTTGCAGTATATCTTGGAGACAAGTGCTTATCCTAAAGAGCACCAGCAATTGAAGGAAATAAGAGAGGCCACCATCGACAAGTATAAGTAGTGGTAAGTCCATCTTTCTTTTAGTGGTATATCCAGGTTGGTTACAAGCTCTCTCTCTCTCCTTTCTTTTTCCTTTCTATTTTTGGTGTAATGACAGAAACAAGTGTTGTAGTAAGAATATAGAGTAATAGTTAGTGGTCTGATATATAAATAATATAATTGTACTGATTTAATTCAATATAAAGTAGTTGTTTAAGTGATTTTTCCCACTTACATTTAACTGCAAGTTTTCCTATACAATTTGTCTCTACTCCTACATGGTATTAGAGATGCATACAAAGAAGAGTAAAAGGTTAATTAATGTTTTACAGTTCAAAGCAAAGACTGTTTGGAAAGAAGCTTTTCAAGAACGAATGAAGCGTTTTTCACTTGGGAACAATTGCAAGAAGGGTTAAAAATAACATGTGTAATTCAGTATTAACCCACTTTTAAACTCAGAAATCTAGAACACAACTTCAAGAAATGTGATTTACGTGATTCGCTGCAGGAGCATGATGAATGTGCCTGCTGATGAAGGGCAGTTCCTCTCTATGCTTCTAAAGATCATAAATGGCAAGAAAACCATGGAAATTGGAGTTTTCACAGGCTATTCCCTTCTTACTACTGCCCTTGCGTTGCCTGAGGATGGCAAGGTAAGCTTGTGCAACTATTATGCTTCTAAATCGCCCTGTTTCTTCTTCTTTCTTTTCTTTTCTCACTGCATGTACTCCTCGTGAGTAGCATTTTTGTAGCAGCTGATTTCTAAGTTCAAACAACATTATCTATCATCCTTCTGGCAGATAGTAGCTATTGATCCGGATAAAGAAGCTTATGAGGTTGGACTGCCATTTATTAAGAAAGCCGGAATTGAGCACGAAGATTAACTACATCGCATCAGATGCCTTCCCAGTTCTAAACGATCTTATTAACAGCGTAAGTGCAGTCTTGACATACGCAATTAATGACCAAAGTTCCAGAAAGCATACTAGTAGTTGTAACTTTCATTGCTTGTACGTTGGTACCTTGAAATGTTTAGCTCTTGCTTGTTCATCCCTCATCACAGGCAAAGTTAACCGTCCAAGTCTTTTCAAGCTAAGGAAGATACATGAGCCATTTTTCATCTTTTGCATCATATTCAAGCGTCAAGACCAGTAAAAAGTGAGGTCCTTTTCTGTAATTTCCATTTTGTATCCTTCTAGTATGAGCGCTGTCCGTTGCATCGCATGCTCTTCCCGGACAGTATTTTTGCTGAATGCTCATACATTTAGCATATCATTCTCATTGCAGGTGTAGAGAAATTCTCTATGAAATGACTGTTATACCTCGAGTTTTCTACAATTATAACATCCAAGAGCTTCAGTAATCCTCATGTTCGGATTTCCACAAAATGCAGGGTGAAGAACATACCTTTGATTTCATATTTGTGGATGCTTCCAAGAAGGATTACCTGAAATTTCATGAGCTAGCACTGAAATTGGTCAAGATCGGAGGAATTATAGCTTATGACAACACCCTATTTTTGGGTTCTGTTGCAAAATCAGACAAGGAAAGCGTGGAGGAGCCTATTAGGAAACTCAGAAACGTCGTGATCGAATTCAATAGGTTCATAACGGCTGATCCTCGTGTTTAATCATCTCTTCTTTCCATTGGTGATGGTCTTACTCTCTGCAGGCGTCTCTACTAGCAAAACTGGGTCAATATGGGCTATTCCACTGCAACATTTAGTTTGAAACAATAATAATGTTGCCCACAGAACCTTGAGTTTGACATGGTAGCATGCCCTGTCAAATCCATGGATTGTTAGGTTTTTTGTTACATTGTAGTTCTATTTGATTGGAACAACTTTGGTTTAAGAAGTTGTTGGTGATTAATTTTTTACTTGATAAAAAAATTTGGGGTTTCTCGAGTGCTTATAGATATGTGTTAATGTTTTTGAGTTGTATCTAAAGATGTTATGTAAAATTATGAGAAAAATAAAAAAATAATTGATAATTATAATTTTGAAAATTTGTTTGTGAAAAGTTGTGGGAAGTTTTCACAAAAATTATTTATATGTTCTTTGTGTGTGATTTTTCATTTGGACTTACTTGATTTAGGAATTTGTCAAAATATTGATGTTTTCCCATAAAATGGAAGTTTGATTAGAGAGAAACAAAATGAATATTATCAGTTTAATATTCTTTTTTAATATGAAAAAAATTCAGAACAATCAAAAGTCTTGAATTGAAGACACGTGTTCCAATATCCTCTGCAGCTACGTCTAGTAGAACAAAAATGGATATGAGGATTTTTAGTTGCTTGAATCTGATGCTCCTACAAGTTCCGGAATTGATTCCACAGAATTTTCCGCCATATCCGTCAACTTAATTCATATTCGATTCCTCCGTCCCCAGGGAGCCTTTTTAGCTGTTCAATTAATGCTCATCCTTAAGGACTTACTCACCAATTTTGGAGATGCAACGTTAAATTTGATAGTTCCATTCCTGGGTAAACGAAAGGTATTGACATAGTGAAAATAACAATAGAAAATGAAATGTTTTTTGCTTGAAAAAATCTATGAGGAACAAATATTCAATCAACAAAAATATTCCAAACAACACATAGTTATGAATGCATCAAATAAAACTATAAGAAAACACACAATTTTTAATGTGAAAAACTCCTAAATTTGAGAGGTAAAAACCACAAGACCTAGTCCAGAAAAATAATCCATTATAAAAAATGAATGAGTACAGCAAAGAGTCATCCCGCAATTCTAACATTCACGATAGTGTTAGCTCTATTAGTTTTTGATAATAATAAAGCATTCTCATTCATTTATGTCTAACTATACTATTTGAGTGTGCAAAATGAAATGTATGTCAATAATAAATTAATCACTGAAAAGTAAATATCAAAACTCATTAGAATAAGAAGTTACAAATGAGCCACAAAGCAGAAGCCTCTTAGTCAGATAATCAACAGAGTTAGCCAGCTAAAATTCAAAAGTGAAGTTGACCAGTTCAGAGACAGAGAAGACATAGTCGACTAAAAAGCATGGTTAGTCAACTAAGAGCTCACTGCTAGAGACTTCAATTACAAGACAGAGAGAACTTAGTCGACCAAAAAATATGGTTAGTCAACTAAGAACTCATTGCCAGAGAATTCAATTACAAGGCAGAGAAGACTTAATCGACTAAGAAGTATGCTATCATGCATCTATCAGAGTTAGGTTTTCAAGTATAAAAGACACCCCTAACAACTAAAAACAAGAGAAGATGCTTCCAAGATCAAAAAAAGAGCTCAAAAATAGCAAAAAACTTTCTCAATCCTTCTGTCTCTTCACTTCAACCTTTGTAATAGAGTTTAGCACTTCATCTTGTATCATTCAAATCAGGTTAGTGATCATATACATTTCTTTATATCTATTTTCCTTGATTACTTAGAGTGTGTGAGTCACTCTAAGGGGATTAATCAAGTTTGGGTTAGCTTGATTGGTATTATAGGTTCTAACTCAATCTAGGAACAGTTAGATTTTGGGTTTTGGTTGATCCCGTGAAAAACCATTGTTAAGGGTTGTGGTTGAGCCTTTCAAAAGCCATTTTAGGTTTTGATTGATCTCATGAAATACCATTATTAAAGGTTGTAGCTGAACTTATGAAAACCCATTATAAAAGCTTGGTGGAAGCTTAAGAATTTCGTTGTTTATAGTGATTTGATTTGAAAATCCTTAATTGGAAGATCAAGGTAGTGGATATAGATCAAAGAGACCGAATCACTATAAATCTTTGTGCATTGTCTACCTTCTTTTATCTTTCATTTCATTCTTCTTTAAATCATTCTTTCATTCTACATTTAACTTCTCATCATTGACCTTTAACTAGCCCCTAATTAGAAGTCAAGTTTAGTGACATTCACAAAGTGTTATTCACCCCTCTCTAGCACACTTCTTTGGAACCAACATATAGTGCTTACTTACTATGAATAAAATAGAAATCACCAAGTAACAATGCATAAAACCAAAAATAAAAGGTATTACAACCTAACAATTGAGAAGAGAAAAATGCAATATGACCATAAAAATTGAAGCTCACATTGTTAGGAACAACATACTCAAATTCCATCAAAATCAGACCACAAATCACCTTTCAATTGATACCACAAAGCAAGTCAAAAATTTTCTCCCTATCTACTTTTTCCTTTCCTTTTAAAAAACAAATCCTTAATCATAAAAAGCAAAAGCACCTTTTTCTCTTTTTTTATTAATTTAAGTTGTGAGCTCCACTTGAAAACGACCCACAACAAACTCCTCTTTCGACTCACATAGAGGCAACTACTAAACCGATAATCAAACGACAAGCTTCGAACTTTCCCTTCGGTAGATTTTTCATTAACATGTCTGAACCATTATCATCTATGTGAATCTTTTCAAGCTCCAACAACTTAAAGTCTAGAACATCATGTATCTAGTGATATTGCATATCAATATGTTTAAATCTACCATAAAAAGTAAGATTCTTGCTAAGATGGATAGCACTTTGACTATCACAAAACAAAACTTATCTCTACTATGTAAAACCAAATTCATGCATAAAGTTCTTCATCCAAAGCAACTCTTTACAAGCTTTTGTAACAACAATAAACTCAGTCTAATAAGTAGACAAAGCAACACATTTTTGCAATCTAGATTGCCAAGACACAACTCCCTTTACAAAGGTAATCAAATAACCAAACGTAGACTTTCTAGTGTCAATATCCCTAACCATGTTTGAATCCGTGTAATCACAAAGAACATGTTTCCCAATTCCAAAACAGATCTTCAAACTAGAAGTGCCCTAGAGATATCTCAAATCCACTTCACAACTTTCCAATGCTTTCTACCAAGATTTGAAAGAAAACGACTAAGCACACCAATTACTTGCGTTATATTAAGCCTTGTGCAAACCATTGCATACATCAAACTTCCTACTGTAGATGCATAAGGAACATGTTGCATGTCTTCTTTCTCTTTATCATTAAAAGGAAACTATTTAGCGTTAAGCCTAAATTGAGTAGAAAGAGGTGTGCTTACCACTTTAGCTTTATCCATGTAAAATCGTTGAAGTACTTTCTCAATATACTTATCCTAAGACAACCACAGTTGCTTGGTCTCTCTGTCATGGATGACCCGCATGCCAAAGATCTATCTTGTTGGTCCCAAGTCTTTCATTGCAAAAGACTTTCCAAGCTCCTTTTTCAACTTATCAATTTTGGAAAAATTGTGACCAACAATCAACATGTCATCAACATAAAGCAACAAAATGATGAAGTCATTGTCAAAAAATTTGTGCACAAACACACAATGATCATAATTAGTTTTCTTGAATCCCTATTGGATCATAACAAACTCAAACTTTTTGTACCACCGCCTTAGTGCTTGTTTCAAGCCATATAAACTTTTCTTCAACTTGCAAACATAGTTTTCTTTGCCCTTAATCATAAAACCCTCTAGTTGCTCCATGTAAATCTCCCCCTCCAAATCACCATGAAGGAAAGTGGTTTTCACATCCATCTGTTCATCTTCTAAATCAAGACAAACTACCTAACCAATAATAACTCAAATAAAAGACATTTTAACCACTAGCAAAAAGATCTTCTTAAAATCAATTCCTTTTTTTTTTGTCTAAAACCTTTGACAATTAATCTGGTTTTGTATCATGGATTGGAAGAATTCTCTTCATTTTTCAACTTGTACACCCATCGATTTTACAAAGCTTTTTTTTTCGTAGGCAACCTGTCCAACTCAAAAGTATGATTGTCAAGCAAAAATTTCATCTCATCTTTCATAGCTTCTTTATAACACTCAAGTTCTTCTTCGTCAATAAAAAGCACATATACATCAGGTGAGTAACGAGTAAAAGGAATTTGCTACCTACTAGACTTTCTAAGTTGAACAGTGAGTTCATAAATAACCTTATGAGCAAGAACATCTACTTCATCAGCAACATCATCATAATTATTCTCAATTTGATCATTAGGAATATAATTCTCCACATCTACTTGATCACCAAACTCAGTTACATCAAGTGTATGTGTTTCAAGAACTAGGTTAAGATCAACTAAGCCATTAGTACTTATAGACTTTAACTTCTCTACCTTATCAATACCTTTAATAGTCTGATCTTCCATGAAAACAACATCACGACTTTTGACAAGCTTATTTTCAAATAGATCATACAAGCTATAGCTAAATTCATTATGGCCATAGCCAATGAAGATACATTGTCTTGTATTGACATTTAACTTGGACCTCTCACCTTTAAGCACATGTACAAAAGCTTTACAGCTAAACACACGCAAGTGATCATAAGAAACATCCTTACCATACCACACTTTATCAAGAACATTAGCCTGCAAAGCAATAAAAGGAGATAAATAATAACATGTGTAATAGTATATAAAGCCTCACCCCAAAAAGATCTAGGCAACTTTACTTTTGAAAGCAAACATCTAACTATCTCCGTCAATATCCTGTCCATCCTCTTTACCAAGCCATTTAGTCTAGGAGTCTTAAGGGGTGTCCTCTGGTGTCTAATACCTTGTTGTTTGCAGTATTCATGAAACGATTCATGGTATTCACTACCATTATTAGTACGAATGCATTTCTATTTCTTTCTAGTTTATCTTTCAACAAAAGTCTGAAAACTGCTTAAAGACACACGAGTACTTTGTCCTTAGACTTCAAAACAAAAACCTAAAGTTTCATTGAATGGTCATCGATGAAAGTCACAAAGTAAATGCACCACTAAATGTTTTTTCCTCATCGGACCACAAACATCTAAATGAACCATCTTAAGCAACTCTAAATTTCTGGAGGAAGGGTGACTCTTAAAAAAGACTATTCTGTTTCCCAACCAAGCAGTAAGCACGTTTTTTTAATCTTACACCTTTCAACCCTGAAAGTAGATTTTTCTTGACTAATCAATTAGGTCCCTTCTCACTAATGTGGCTAAGCTTTTTGTGCAATAACTTTGAAAAGTTGTCATTATCAACTGCATTAACAACATCAGTAGAGACTGAAAGTTTAGTCTAATATAAATTTGAATTGCTCTTTCCATGTCCCATAATCAAAAAACCTTTTGTGAGTTTCCACTTTCCACCACCAAAAGTACTAAAACAACCTTTATCATCAAGAACACCAGCAAAAATCAAATGCAAATGGATGTTTAGTGCATGTTTAACATTATTTAGAAAGAGTTTTATCCCAATATTGGTTTCCACACAAATAGTTCCAATACTAGTCACCCTTAACACACCATTATTACTTATTCTTAAAACCATATAATCATCCAAAGTATAAAATATGAAGAAATCCTCTTTGATGTCACATTGGAATAAGTGCCACTATCGACAACCAGGCTTGTATCATCACAAACAACATTAATCAAATTTTCATTGAGAACAGTCACAAGATCTTCTACAGTAGCATTGGCAACACAATCATCATTGTCAATGTCTTTCTTTTCTTACTTAAAGTTGTTGCTCTTGTTCTTATTTTTTAATTGATAACAAAATGTCTTGATATGTCCCTTTTTACCACAATGACGACCTTCGAGATTTTTGTATTAAGACTTTAATTGACTCTTTTTCTTGCTTGAACCTTTATTGTTTCGTCCCTAATCTCTTTCTTTGCATCTCCCCCTATTTTCAATAACAAAGACCTCAAACTGTTAAGTTGATGCCTCTTGAGTTCTTCGTCTCACCTTTTAATTCAAGATAGTAGTTTTTACATAATCCATGGTAACAACACCACTAAGAGTATACCTTGTCAAGGTCACATGAAGATTTTCCCAAGAATCAAGTAGAATATTAAGCAACCAAAGTTCTAAAATTTCATTTTCAAATTTGACACTCATAATAGATAGCTAGTCAAAACACTCTTGAAATTCACTCAAATGATCAGAAATAGAGCTACCTTCCTTGTACCTCAAATTCATAGCCTGTTTCAACCAAAACAATTTATTGTTGCCAATTTTAAAGGCATACAAGGTATCAAGCTTTTCCCACAAAGTTCTGGCATGTGAATCATTAGCAATATGATTCAAAACATTATCATCTACCTATTGCCGAATAAAATTATAAACCATCTCATGCTCAAAACCTTATTATTCATCAAATTTAGTCTCAGGTTTTTGAGTAGCAAATACTGATAAATGTAGCTTTTTCACAAATAGTAGATTTTTCATTTTTCCTTTCCACTTGTAATAATTTGTGCCACTCAAAGTGATCATTCTACTATAATTAGGCTTCATTTTTCAATCAAGCTAAACCCATAAATAGGGAATCTACTTTGATTCTAGTTGTTCGGAAAGGGTATTGGTATAGTGAAAGCAACAATACAACATAAAGCTTTTTCTACTTGAAAGAACCAATGACAAGCAAATATCCAATCAATGAAAATATCCTAGATAATAGATATAATTATGAATACACAAAATAAAACTACAAGAAAACACACGATTTTTAATGTGGAAAACTCCTCAATATGACAATTAAAAACTACGAGATCGAATCTAAAAAATTAATCCACTATAAAAGATCAATGAGCATAGCAAAGAGTCATTTAGCAATTCTAGAACTCACAACAGCCCTTATTTACTATCAACAAAGTGGAAATCACCAAGTAATGATACATAAAACCCAAACTAAAAGGTATCACATCCCAACAAATAGAGAAGAGAAAAATACAATTTGACCATATAGATTAAAGCTCACAATGTTAAGAACAACATATTGAAATTGCATCAAAATCGAACCACAAATCGCCCTCCGATCAATACCACAAATTAAGCAAAAAATTTTCTCACTATTTTTATTTGTCAGCACTTTTTCCTTTCCTTTTCAAAAAAAAAATCCTTAATCTTAAAATACAAAAACACTTTTTTTTATTAATTTAAGTTGTGGGCTGCACTTGAGGAGGACCCAAAACAACATATTTAATTAAGTTGATTTAAGAGAAAGAAGGGAGTAATGTAAAAAAAAAATTCTTTTATGAAAGCTAGTTTTCCAATATATATAAAAGGTAGAGAAAATTACATTTTTATCCCACAACACTATGTGTAAAATTTAGGGATGCTTTTTTTAGTCTTCAAAAATAAAGTGTTTTTGAAAATAACTCTTTTTGTAATTTTAACTGTTTTTAGGTAAGAGGAAAGATTTTTGGAGAAAATTACTCTTAATGAAACCTCCTCATATTCAAGTGCATAGGTTGAAAAAAATGTTGCTTGTTTTTTAGAAAAAAAAATCAACCCCACCAATATTTAGGAATAATGATATAAAGCTGTAAAAACTAACAATACAAGATTTAAATTATAAGAAAAGAAAGATGAAAGAGAAGAAAGAATGGTCATAATCATAATCATGCACAAAAATGAACAAATGGGAAAAAAAGAAAAAGAGAAGTGGAGACAAAGCTATTTTGGTTTTCAGTGAGTCTTTAATTTTTTTCCTTTGGTTGGAGGGGTTTCTGCAGAAGGATCCCAAAGCCTTGATAACTACAATCCTAAGGATGTACTAGTGGTATACAGCTGCTATAAGTGCTTCAATGAAAGGAACAACTCAAAAAACTCAACAAAAAATATTGTTACATGCCATGTTGAAAAAAAAAATTGTTACACACCACATTTAAGGTGTTTAACTCCAAGAGTTTATGTCCTAGTAAATACAAAAGTAAAGATCAAATTACACATCATGTTTAAAAAATAATATTGTTACACGTCATATTTTAAAAAAATTATTGTTACACGCCATATTGAAAAAAATTATTTTTACACGTCATGTTTAAAGTATTTAACTCCGAGAGTTTATGTCTTTGTAAAATGCAAAAATAGAAACCAAATTACAAGCCATGTTGAAAAAAAAAGTTGTTACACATATTGAAAAAAAAAAGGTTATTACACGTCATGTTTAAGGTGTTTAATTCTAAAAGTATACGTCCAAGTGAAATACAAAAAAAGAGACTAAGTTACGTGCCATGTTGAAAAGAAAAATGCTACACATCATGTTTAAAGTGTTTAACTCTAACAATTTATGTCTTAGTGAACGATAAAGGTCAAGGCCAAGTTACACTCCATATTAAAAAAATAAGTTGTTACACGTCATGTTAAAAAAATATATATTACACGTCATGTTTAGGGTGTTTAATTCTAAGAGTTTATATCCTAGTGAAATACAAGGATAAAGATCAAGTTACATGTCATGTTTAAACCATGCCATATTAAATAGATTTGTTACACGCCAAATGCATTAGAGTTGTTACATACAGGTAAGGCATGTAACAACTTTGAACAGTATTCTAATTTACATATTTCACTTATATAATTTCAACCCATTAACTTTGGTGTTCTGTGAATGTAAATCAATAAACCCAAAAACATACATTGATATCATCTTTGTTTTTTGATCTGTAAATCGATGACGCTATGACAACAAATAGAAAGAGAGATGGAGATGGTGGTAAAATTAAAGAGAGCTGGATGGCGGGAGAGAGAAATCAAGAGCACAGTAGATTGATGCGGGAGAAAGAAATTGATAAAATTAGAGAGAGCTTAATGGCTAGAGAGAGAAATCAAGAACACAATAGAAGGATGCTGGAGACAGATATTAAGAATTTATAATAAATAGTTTAATTTATCTGAAATGACTTCAAATGTATTTTTGTCAAATCATGGTAAAAATTAAATAAAAGTAATTTATATTAAGGATTAAAATTTATAAGAGCTGAAAAATAATGCGTTAATCATTCTCGCATGCAAAACAAAAGTGAGATTGTAGCCACTTGCACTCGCTATATAAAGCTTTGCCTTGGTATTCAACCATGTAACCAACCAAGTGCAACTCATTACATTTAGTGTTACCATGGCAGTCTCGAGCTTGAAGCATAAGTCGCTCATTGTACACCGCCCCATTTTGGAGGTTATTTAAACAATTCTCTTTTTGTTTTTCTTCCTCTACTAGCTGTGGTTTGGGATTGTTAAAGGAAAGTCTCCCTGTTATTAACAAAGTGTAACTAAGACTATTACTGTATTGCAGTACATCTTAGAAAAAAATGCCTATCCCAATGAGCACAAGCAACTGAAGGAATTAAGAGAAGCCACTGCCGAGAAGTACGGAAAAAAGTATGTTCATCTTTCATTTAAAGTGGTTTGCTTCCAATCTAATTAATTACCGGCAGGCTGCAGCTCTTTTCTAACACTGCTTATGTAATAAGCTAATGTTAATTCTCCTTCTCCAATTAGAATTATAATGTACTTTTTACAAATCTGATTTTGCTTGATCTATTGCAGAAGCATCATGAATGTGCCTGCTGATGAAGCACAGTTTCTATCTGTGCTTCTAAAGGTCATGAATGCCAAGAAGACAATGGAAATCGGGGTTTTTACAGGTTACTCCCTGCTTGCTACTGCCCTTGCGTTGCCTGACGATAGCCAGGTGAATTTCTGTTTTCTCAGCCACTCTATTTTTCCTCTGATAATCTGTAATTCATCATTTCAATGGCAGACTTCTGATTGCCATATAAAATTTTTCCTCTTGCTAGATAACAGCAATTGATCTGGACAAAGAAGCTTACGAGACTGGATTGCCATTCATAAAGAAGGCTGGAGTAGAGCATAAGATTAACTTCGTCCACTCAGATGCCTTTTTAGTTCTAAATGACCTTATTAATGGTGTAAGTATATCATCAACTTGATATAAATAGTGGTGAACTCGAAAGAAAAGAACTTGGCGCCTTGAAATTGCTTAGTAACAGAGTATACGTGCTAGGACACCTTAAAAAATTATAGGTTCAAAGAGTTAACAACTTGTTTAGCTTGAGCCAAGAGAAACGATGCATAAGTTTGATACATTTAAGTATATGTTTATACATTGTTACTCATAAATCTTAATTTGTAAAATTTTTGTAAAATATTGATAAAGTAATGAGTTATAAACTGTTTAGTGTAGTAACGATAAGTTCAATTGACAAACAGGAGGATGAAGGGACCCTGGATTTTATATTTGTGGATGCCCAAAAGAAGGATTATATGAAACTTCATGAGCAAGTGCTGAAATTGGTCAAGGTTGGAGGAATTATTGCTTACGATAACACCTTATGGTTTGGCTCGGTTGCATACGAGGAGGAGAAGGATGAGATGCCCGAATTTGTTTGGGGAACCAGGGAGTATGTAATTCAATTTAATAGCTTCTTAGCAGCTGATCCTCGAATTGAATTGTCTCTTCTTTCCATTGGTGACGGTGTCACTCTCTGTAGGCGCCTCCACTAGTGAAACTTTTGCTGATATTTGCCTTCTTTAACAGTATCCAACAAGCCGTGGCCAAAAAATAAAGAACAAGAAAAACAGTATGTAACAACTAAGAAGCTTGAATAAAAGTACATATCTATTGTCCTACTTCTGCTTTTCTTCTTACAAACTTAGTATTACACAAGTACAGACAAGACAATCGTTGCAGCAATGAGCAGCAAAACGAAGAAAACGAGGACGAAGCTCGAATCAAAGTACAGCGAGCAAAGAAAGTAAATAAAAGAGCAACTATAGCCTAGCAACAAGCAAAGGCAATACAAAAAAAAGGGTAGAATTATGGGTTTGGGCACTAGTTTTGGTAACAGGACTCTACCCAGAGATTAATCATTATCAACAACTCCCTGATCATAAAACAACAAAGTTCGGCTGTTGGCTCTAACGTCACCACCAACAGCATAAAACATGAAATCTCTATATGGGGAATATTTGCCTTTGCCTCTTTCGAATTTCTTTACTAATAGCAATTGGCAGATCCTTCAACCATTGCTACTGAACATTTAGCCATGTGAGCAGAGAAGGCAGCTGAGGGGGGGGGCGCTTGGGGCACAGCGTGGGTGACATCCATGATTCGCGTTGGCATTTTGCCCTGCCTTTCAGGCTCCAAAAAAGTCTCCTCCAAAGCTCTCTTTCTTTTGGTTTGCCTTTCCCCACCCTGCCATATAAAGCCACGTGGCAGCATATCGAATCTCAAATTCAGAGCGCCCGTTGATAAAGACAACGAGACAGACAGCAGAGAGTCGAGTGAGCTTAGCCAGCTTACGGCCAAAAACACACGGCCTTTTTTGATCTCAGCTTTAGTCGTCAGGGTGTTTTTTTTTATAGCAAAATTTCATGATTTGTCCCACCTGACTCACGCGTTCTCCCTGCTCGTGAGCGAACACCTCCACGAATAAACACGGATGTGTGCAGAGCAATCTCTTGAAGGAGAGTGGCGTTGATTTAAAATATAAAACTTATATATTGGGTTTTAGTGTTAAGAAAGTTTCGACGACTTTGGTCACTGGAGGGCCAGGAGTGTTCTGAAGACGGCCTGCCATGTGGAATGAAGCAAATAGACCGCCTTGGACTTCTTTCCACTCTCGACACAGAGTTTGCTTTCGTCTATCTAAAAGTCTAAATTACCCTCCCCTTTTTCTTTCAATTATTAACTCTAGCTTGCATAATACGCCTTTATAAGTAGAAATCATCATGGGATGATGATATTTTGGATTTTGTCACAGGAATAGCATGTTCGTATTTCTACCCTCTAACAACAATGATGCTTGAGTATGTTAAAATCAATTGAGGGAAGAAAAAAGTGGTTTACCAATTAGAAAAGTGAAGCATATTCCACGAGCAGACCAAAAAATTAGGGTAGTTTTGACTTTTGACGTTTAGGCCACTGCCTCACTCCTCACTCGCATAATAAGTCAGGGGCCAACAGGACCGGGGCCTCTCCCTGTTTTTCTTCTGTTCTATGCTCTTATCGTCTGAGACTGAGAGACCGCTATAACCAGCAGCAGGAATCGCAATAATAATAATAATAATAATAATAGCATTCAGGTGATTAAAGGCGTTCTGAGATTGGAAATGAGTGTAGTTAGGACTCAAGGAAGCTGTGTGGCGATCCGCTCTCTTTCCCCTTCCTCGTCCATCAACCGTGCTCTCACGGTTCTGCTACTTCCGGTATTCCTCTCTCTCTCTCTCTCTCTCTCTCCTCTCTCTCTCAGCATCGTTCAATTTCCACGTTGTTCAAGCAATTCGATGTTCATTTTGCAAATCGAAATATATATATATATATATATGTAGTTCTAGCTTTTCCTAATGCCCTGCAATGGTGTTGATTATTCAATAGTTGATTCGCTTAACATGTTCAATCAGTGTTCATTTTTCGTTGGATTTATGATTCAATGACGTAGAACTGAAACGTTTCTTTATATATATATATATATATAATAAAACAAAAAGAAAAGAGAATGATAATGATGAATATATTTCAATCAGTGGGGACTGGGGAGAGGGGCACTATCTCAACGAATCTGGTGCTTTAATGGTGGACATAGATTCTGTCATTTTCCTCCAATCGGAACAGAAGCCGGGAGTACGACTGAAACTCATTTCATGTCCACAGATTTTAGTTTTTCTTTTCTGCCCTGATTAATCTCCATTTGGCGCCGCAGGATAGGGGATCGATTTCAGCATGATTCTAGCGAATTTTCATTGAAACCATTCTGGAATATCTTCCCCATTGTTCTCTCATCTCTCTGACTTTCATTATGCCGGATTTGGCGCAATTTAGGGTTTCTGTAGCGGTCCAACTTCTTCCTTGCTTCCATCGTTATCCGCCTATTTCTCCTTGGCGCCCACAAGTGAACGGTCCATGATTAGCCTAGACTTGTCCTCATCAAACACATCAAGATGTCACCCGCACTTGAATACACCCGAGACCTAGACGATAGACACCCAACCTACGTAATTAAAGTTTTGACTAAACCCAACAATATCTTTTGTTGTTGGATCCATTATTATTGTTTTTTATAAAATATTTTAACGATTTTGTGTATTCACAGGATTGACCCTTCTCATGTCCTTGATTTTCGTACGACGGTGATGCGTCTGATGTGAAGTTTGATTTAATCTTCTTTTTACAAATGATAGAAAAGTCTTATCTTAATAATGCCTCATTTTTTTTTATTTAGAAGAAATATTTCTTAGCCTTAGAATTTATCTAAATTCACTTTCGTCTGACGATTCGCTCACGCGTGATCGTGGAGCGTGTCGTACAGATCCGACCCCCTTTGGATTCTAGTGCTCACATGGGAGGCTATATGTGTCCACATGTGGTCGGGGAAGAGGTCCCACGTTAACAGCTAATGCGCGTGTCCAAATTCTAAAACCACCCCATCTTTGTTATTCCTTGAGTTTGTCCGGTGAATTTCGACAAAGAATGGCTTAAAATTTCCTACTAACTTTCTACACTGCCATACGCAAAATAGTAACTGTTGGGGCTTGTCGAATAGATATATAGTTACGGAGCGCGTACACGAGAACCTCGTCTGTGGGGTCTCGGGTAATGGTAGTAAGCCACTAGGCCAGTCATCTGATGGTGGTCCCTACCACTTACATAGGAGTGCTACAAAGAAGAAGTGAGAACTGCTATATCCACTTTTATGGTTCGTTTCATAGTATCCAAAAATCATGGGCCAATTCTTGCTGGATGCAGCAAATCAGTAGTGGAAATAGGAAGTTTCTTGGACGCCTGAACTTCTTTTCTCTTTTGTCAAGTGAAAATTTCGGAAGTTATGGTTGCTATGAAATGGTTTGGTGTAGCTCTGGGGCCAGGTTTGCTAAGCACTTGCTTCTGCTTGTTTTTTGGCATTTTTTTTTCCATCTCTTTGTTGGTTTCAAGCTGTGAGCCTGTGACTGTAAACTTGGCTGGCTATGTAAAAACAAAAAAAATCGCTCCAATGGTTGTATGCAGATGCTGCAACATGTGGGACGCCTGCTTGGATTGGTAAGGGCCTTACTTGTGTTTGCTTCAAGCGGAAGGGAGCTTATGAACGGATCTGCATTAACTTGACACCCCTACAGGCAAGTTCATAATGATGATGTTTTTTTATTAACATGGGGAAAGAAAACAAACAAAAGTATATGCACTGTGAATGGTTGCTTACGATTTGGACTAAAATTGAAAAGGTTGTTTCTTTACTGATAGTGCTCCAGAAAAAATGTTTCTAGAGAGTAGGCTAGCTTGCCACCCTGTCTTGATCGTGCCTTGTTAGGTTCAAAACCAGAAACTGATTACATTGCAGGTTTAAACCGTTTTGAGAAAGATTGCAAGATGCTTAACATTAAGCAACTTTTCTTTGGAAAGTTCTTGGCATTGTTACATTAGCCAACTTATTCAGGTAATTTCCCCGTATGTGATAGTTTCATTAGCAAGTTGCAGGAAGAAAGATTGAAGAGATTGAAGCACCGGATGAAGGTTTACTTTGATGGCTCTAGGCCCGATCACCAGGTTTGCATTTTACACAAATTTTATATTTGAAAGGTGCTTTACACTATAATATTGTCCATTGAGGACAGTAACTTGAATCGGAGGGCCCTATGGTCTCTTGAGAACAACCAAATATCCGTACAGACAAGCATATGCTCATGCAATAGTTATGACTAAAGATGGTGTGATCTAATTACCAGTTCTATGTGCATTTTTCTCGTAAAATATTTTCTTTAACCCAAACTCACTGATTCAAATTTTTCATGATGACAGGAAGCCCTGAGAGCACTGTGGTCTGCTACATACCCTGGACAGGAGCTCCATGGCTTGATATCTGATCAGTGGAAAGAAATGGGATGGCAGGGAAGGGATCCATCTACTGATTTCAGGTTGGCTTTACTTGCTTTTCTTTGGCAAATTCTTTATTTTGTTCTGTGTCCCCTGACATTTTTTCGTGATCAAACAGAGGTGCTGGATTCATTTCTTTGGAGAACCTGTTATTCTTTGCAAAGACATTCTCGGTAAGTATATGAATTTAAGATATGCTAATTAGCTAGCCAAAATTCAGTTAAGCATTGTCAGGAGCATTGCTTGGATTAAGTGACAGTTCTTGGTTTCAAGTCATCTCTCCTTACCTCTGTTTGTGGCATCAGATAATACACAAAATCACTTTGTGGGAGGACCAGCCATATAGTGTAGGAGCCTCAGCGTCCAAGTAAATTACCACTACTATTTTGCATTGTGAAATCTGAACTTGTCACTTGTTATTGCAGACATCATTTCAACGTTTATTAAAAAAGCAGGGAGGAAAGCGAGCTGCATGGGAGTATCCATTTGCCGTTGCTGGTGTAAATATCACATTCATGATCATGCAAATGCTTGACCTTGATGCGTGTAAGTGGAAAATGAATAGGTGAACTATGTTTGTGTTCTACTTCTGAATATCATATCTAGTAATTAAACCTTGAAGTACGATATTTTAATATGACTCCGTGTTCATTAGTTTATTTAACTTGAGGATGTAGCTAATGCCCGCTTATTCATTTTTGCAGCAAAACCTAGGACATTTATCCGATCAGTTTTCTTACAGATGTTATCAGGTAAGAGCTGCAACTAATCCTAGTAAACAAAGCATTAGGGTTGTTTCTGGTCTAGTATCGCCTTACCTGCCAATGGTGAAATGGCTCAGATATAAACATAGCAGTTAGCGGTCCTGCTTGGATTAAGCTAATACATGCACTAATTGACTGGATTATTTCTCTGTACTTTTTCTTTTCTGCAATGAATGTTCAGAAAATGAATGGGCATTTGACTTGCTTTACTGCGTGGCTTTCATGGTTATGGACAAGCAATGGCTGGAGAGAAATGCCACGTACATGGAGTTCAATGTGAGAATCTTTATATCTTTGCTCATAAGATTACACCCATGAAAGTCCCCATTTTGCAAAAATTACTGGCATTGGCAATTCTGGCTAGTCCTCAATAATTTTACTGCCTGGTTGTAAAAGCTTGTCTGCATGTTTTCCTTCAGGATGTTTTGAAATCAACTCGGGCTCAGCTGGAGAGAGAACTTCTAATGGATGATGTCCTACGGATCGAAGACATGCCTTCTTATAGCCTTCTCTGTTAGCAATAACCAACTATAAAGTTCAAGCGGGAGTCCTCCAATACCAGTTCAGTCCCATGATATATTTATTTTAACTTTAAAAGTTGTACAATCCCTCTTCCTGTCCCTTTCTTCTGGTAATTGAATCCATAAGCTGGTCATATTGATACATGTTAGTTCCCCTTTGATAGATTCCACCATTCCAACCAACTGTTATAAAATTGTTTTCGATGGGGGCGAACAGGGAAAGAATCGAAATCGTTGATCTTGTTCTGAGTTTGTGAGGTTCATCCTAGAAATTCAAAAGGTAGTCAAGGGCCTCTACTTGAGTTATTTGATTCTAGTGTAATTTAGATGGGGATAAAAATTTCAAGTTTAGGTTTTGGAGATAGAAGAAACTTACCTATAGGAAATTGGGAACTAAAGTGCGGCAATCAGCACAAAACCTCAAAAAGCACAATCAGTTTGGGTTAAAGTACAATTGGATTTATAAACTTAAAAGAGAAAACGAGCTAAGTTCATTGCACTGCAAACGTCAGTCATGGTATTAAGTTATAGAAAATTTGAACTGTTAAAAGACTCATGGGGTGAGAAAATCTTGGGCAAAATTCCCATAAATTACAGGTGTAGTTTATTGTCCCATAGACGGAGCAGATTAATAATGGTTGCCAATGTGAAGCTGTCACAAATCATCAACCATTCACAAAGTAATTGATGTTAGAGCATTCTATCAAAGGAAAATTAAAAAGTCCTCTCTTTTGAGCCCAATTGCCCATGACCCCCCCCCCAATCTTAAGAAAGAAGCCCTTTGGGTGCGTACGCAGGACGGGGGATGTCACTTTTCCTTTTTGTAGACAGCTACTTGTAACAATAAAGTACATATATAGAGCTTGGTTTGAAGATTACTTCTTTACAGGTAGGCCCTGATTTGGGCTTCCCTGGCACTCTTGGCATCTAATCCTCAAAATCACCGCACCTAAATTCATACCTTGAATGAGGGTCTAATGATAAGGAAGAGACACCTTAATTCCCATTATATGTTTGTTAAAAAGGTGAATGAGGTGGAATGTATTGGTTTGAAAATGATTCACTAACTATCCTCAACTGGCAAGAATATATGTTATGTTCCCTAATCAAATGGAATCTCTAAAATTATTGCAAATAAGAATATCTTTGAGCATCCCAAAAATATATAATCCATATTACTAGTTCCAGCATCACTTGCTCACGACTGAACCTTGGGATCAGATGGTCCAGATTCTCCAGTTACTGCCATTTTGCAGCTGAATCACGTTAAAAAGAAACAAAAAAAAAAAAACAAAAAAGAAAGCACAACTGTTGTTGAGTCTGACATTCTAACACTGGATGTAAAACTGTTCCATTTGGACACAGATTGCTTAGGAATCAAGTTGCTGTTAAATCCAATCCAAGACTTTACCTAAGCGGAATGTTCATATACTACATCAAATATTATACAATGCTTGATTAGTAATACATACCTGAGTGAGAAACGTCTCTTTATTCTATTAAAGAAGGAACCCCTGCTTAACGTATTATTAAAACGGAGAGTCATATATTGTCTTTCTGCATAATTTAAATTCAAAATAATGAGGAGAGGGAAAGGCTGAACCTGGAAAATCCACAAAAATCGGATGACTCTTGAACCCAAAGCTTCAGGAGCACCTACCTCTGTCAGCCTTGTCTTTTAAGCAAAAACTCACAGCCCATTATTCTCTCCCTCTCTCACCATGGTTTCATTGCTTATCAAACAACTCACTCAGACCAACAGCTTCCACCGTCCTGTAGTCCAAGTCTCCTAGCCGACGCGTCCAGCTTCCAGCAGTTTCAAGTGTCTCAGCAGCAGCTGTCACCGACGCAGGGATCATCAGATGGGATCATTTCAAGCGCCTACTGGGACGAGAAGCTCTGCATTGTTAGAAACTTCATGTGGATATTTACTTCAAGAATTGCAGGCAAGAGATTTTCCCCCTTTTTTCCCCTTTTGATCTTTTACATAAGCTAATGGTTATAACCTGCTCTATGCTTTCTGATATTGTAATGGAAAAGATGATATGGGATGAGGTTGGAGAGGATCAGTTAGAAAGAGAAAAGGTTCTACTAGAATTGGAACAGGAGTGTCTGGAGGTCTACAGGAGAAAAGTTGACCGTGCAAATATATCAAGAGCTCGACTACATCAGGAATTGGCAGAATCTGAAGCTGAATTTACTCACCTTCTTTTGTCTCTTGATGAACGATCTCTTCCCGGACGGGTACCTTATTTATCAACCTCTGCCCTGTTTGAAGCTAGTGGTCATATTTAACTTACACACAAAAATTTCGAAAATGCATGGTGTTGCCTATGGTTCAAAACATTAATTGCCCAAAATGATCTGCATTTCATTGATTTTTCTCATAGTAAAGGACCAACTGACAAGAACTTTCCCCTATCACTTGAAAAATTGTGCAAAACTACATGACTTTGAGTGATTGATCCAGTCAAAGATGAAGAGTAGGAGCATATGTTAAGTAGCAAAACTAATTCTTATTGTTTATTGCCTGGTTTCATGATCTTCGACTTAATGTCTCTGCAGCCAGAGAAAATGTCAGGAACACTAAAGCAACAACTAGATTCCATTACGCCAGCATTGCGTGATATGCGGTTAAGGAAAGAAGAGAGAGTGAATCAGTTCCAGGCTGTGCAAGGGCAAATTCAGAAAATATCTGCTGAAATTGCTGGTCAGTCAGAGTATGATGACTCAATAACAAATGTCATAGTGAACGAGAACGATCTTTCTTTGAAGAAACTAGAGGAATATCAGAATGAGCTACAAAGACTCCACAATGAGAAGGTACAATACTTTCTTGGAAATATGATTAATGAAGTTGTGCAGAGGAATCATCCTAATTAACATCTACTTTTTTTTCCTGTTTCCTTCATTCTGAAGAACAACAGACTCCAGCAAGTGGAAAAATATATAGATGCTGTTCACAACTTGTCTGCAACCTTGGGGATGGAATCCTCCATGATTATTACAAAGGTTCACCCAAGCTTGAATGAATTGTGTGGGATTTCAAAAAACATAAGTGATGGTATTTTGGCCAAACTCAACAGCACTGTGGATTCTCTCCAAGAAGAAAAGCAAAAGCGGCTTGAGAAGGTACTGTCATGCTGGCATTCTTCTGAACAAATCTTATTAGAGGACAAAGTAAATTGCTATCTAACCTCATAAATGACAACATAAACATAACATCATGGTAAAAACAGAAAACTTTGATTACTTGAGTGATCAACCTTTCCTTCCTCTGTTTCCCATGAAAGATAATAAAAAGATTCTTCCATAATCATCTGTCTTCCTTTTAGCTCAGTCGTAAGTTAAAGTTTCTGACAAAATCTTTTGCCAAATTTGTCTACTTCGCAGCTTCACCATCTTGGTAAAGCATTGACAAACTTGTGGAGTCTAATGGATACACCCTATGGAGATCGCTACTTGTTTTCCCACATCATTGATCTACTATCAGTCTCATCACCAGAAGTATCAGATCCTGGAAGCCTTACCCTGGATATAATCCAACAGGTTGGTGCTATTATCATCACTTCAAACTATTACAACAAGTTTATGTTAACACTTTTTTCAATGTTCCAAGGCTGAAGCTGAAGTCAAGAGGTTGGATCAGTTAAAGGCAAGCAAAATGAAAGAGCTATTTCTCAAAAAACAGAATGAGCTTGAAGAGATATGCAATAAATCACACATGGAGATTCCTTCAAGATCAGAGATGGAAAATATACTAAACCTTATAAACTCAGGTGGGATTGAGGAAATAACATCTTTTATCAAGATAATTTCCTTCTTACTTGTTTAAATGCAAAGTAATCCATGATCTAACTATAACATATAAAGGGGAGATTGACCATGCCGATCTCCTCATGAGCATGGATGAACAGATATCAAGAGCAATGGAAGAAGCCTTGAGCAGAAAATCAATCATGGAGAAGGTGGAAAAATGGATGCTAGCTCGTGATGAGGAGCGCTGGCTGGAAGAATATAGCATGGTTACTCATCTCAGAACAATTTTTCTGCAAAATTAGTTGGTTATCTCTATCGCTGAATCACTTTCGTGAATATTTCCAGGATGAGAATAGATATTCAGTCAGCAGAGGTGCCCACAGGAACCTGAGACGTGCAGAACGGGCACGAGTAACAGTCAACAAAATCCCAGGTAAAATAGAAAAGTCCCTTCATATTAGAAAAATATATGCCCCATAAAAAGCTGATGCTCGTTAAAGCACTCGATGCATTGACCTACTTTTACCAGACCAGAGAAATTTATAAGAAGTGCATAGCTAATGGTACATGGAATTCATTAACTGGCCTGAGCAAAACAGTTAAATGAATATTGTGAAACCTAAGTCACTGAACTATGGTACATAATTTAATTAGGTTGTGTGAAGCCTTCAGCACTCTACCTTAAAGCATGATTTTCAAGTGTCAACCCCGTGAGTCTTGTGTGCATGAATGTATGTATGTATTTATTTTTGAACATTCAAATTTTCACAAAATGGCTTCATGCAGCATTGGTGGATTCACTCATAGCAAAAACAAAGAGTTGGGAAGAAGAAAGAAAGAAAATTTTCTTGTATGATGAGGTAAGATCATATATTTCATATGATTATGGATTGATAAAAACATATTTTCTTTGATTGTGTGACAATAACGTGCATGATGCTGAAAATGGAAAAGGAAGCACCATTCTTCACCTAAAGTTAGAAGTTAAATCGCAGACAGCAGTTCAAAAATAGTAAGATCAATATAAATCAGGCATATACGAAAAAGGTTAGCAACTATATCCAGCATAATTGATTCAGTTTCCAAAAAAACTCACGACTAGTTATTTCAGAACGTCAACATGCTTTTACATTTAGGTTCAATATGAAACACTGCAAAGTACATAGTTGAAATTTATCCTCAGACACACCTTCCTTCTCAAGGCCTATAGAAGCCACTCAAACATTGAACCGATTATTCTTCCTGAGCAACCCTTTTTCATGAGATCATTAACTAGCTTCCAGAAAAACTAAAAGCCAATTCATAGTTAGTAACATGTACCAATTTAACATTTAAATTAATTTTTTATTACCTTGCACCAGGAATGGCCTCTTAGGATCTATGTACCGATACCCCTGAAAGTATATCTTGCCCCAAATTTCTAATCTTATGCAATATTTTCATCTGGGGTTCACCTATATATCATTAATCAGATATCCTTCGCAAGAAAATTACTAAAATAAATCATAAGATGTTAGCATTCCATAGAAAAGTTATAGGTAATTCATTAGGGAATGCATCAAGACATGGAACTCTCAACTCTTGAAGTGATCACTTGAAATCCCTAGCTGTAAAAAACTCTCTATACACTAACTTGAAATTAAGTTTTTGATATAATATCTCATGCACGATGTAATTAACCAAACAAGCTGCTATGTGGGAATTTGGGAAATGACATCTATGGTTATCTAGGTACCTCTTATGGCAATGTTGGAAGAGTACAACCAGTTTAGGCAAGAAAGAGAAGACGAAAAGCAAAGGCAACGGGTCAGTATAATTCCACATTCAACCAAACTAGAATTCAACATTCATAATGGCTTGTTTATTACATACCTACATTTCTAATAAGGAGCATCATTTTTTTTTTCAGGATATAAAGAAAGTCCAAGGCCAGGTAGTAGTTGAGCAAGAAAATTTCATTGCATCGAGGCCAGCCACCAGCAATCGGTGCCTTTCAAACAGGAGTTTAAATGGAGGTTTTGGCAATGCAACCCCTTTAAACAGGAGGCTTTCTCAGAGTATCCAACACTTAGGATCAAACAGCATAAACTCAGCAACTCAAGGCATATCCTACATTAAAGAAGGAAAGAAGGTGCAAGGAAAAAGGATATTTCCTAGACCCAATTTCGCACAGCAAAAAGATGAAACAGCTTCAGTGGTTTCAACATTTTCCGGGCCCTTATCGCCTTGAAATTATGAGATTCCATTCTGAATATAATCACAAGTAATTGTAATATGTTCTGCAGAAAATAAATTCAGTTTATTGAGTCAGTTTAAGCCTCGAGGATAAAAAAAATACTTATTATGTATTTATCTGTTGTGCTTTTGTTCCAATTCTTAGGTTAAACGAATTTTCAGTTCAATGAAAAATAAAATGGAAAATACTTCAATTTTCTTGCTTTTTTGGTGCTTGATAATCAAATAGCTAGAGTGTTCCTTGCTCCTAATTTAGTAACTATTACAGATTTGACTAGAAGGAAATTTGTCAAAACCAAACCAACATTTAATACAAATTTTGTTAATAAAAAAGAAGAGCTATGCATCGTTTATCTGAATCGGAGCTTCATTTCCTGGCTTACGAAAGAAATGGTCAATGCGGCGAGTTCCTGCCGCGGCGGGTTTATCAGCAACGGGCCGGGAACGCTCTCGATCGGTCACCGTGCGCGCAACGGACTGTGTTGACTCGGCTGGCATAGGAAGCGAGTCGAGAAGGAAATCGCTCGTTGGTCTATGCCTTTTAACGGCGGTTCTGAGGTGCTCGAGCTTCACCGTCTTCTTTTTCTTCTCTGTAGCGACTTCGGCCGATCGCTCGGCGAGGAATCGGAGGAAAAGGTCTGTGGAACATGAGACGATGAATAAGGCCTCTGAGTTGATCTTGTTGATGTCCTTGTCCAGTTTCATGATCTTTTTAACCCTTCCTGTGGGGAATTCGGGTCGGATCGGATCGATGGCCTCATCTTCTGCCATTGATGGAACGTTAGGAGTTGGGACAGAAAAACACATATACAGAGAGAATTTAGGGTTATGAATGTGCGGGAACTTTGTGCTGCATTTTCCAAGGGTAAAATTATTCTCGTTCGACGCATTGAATTACATTGCTTTTCAAAATTCTAGAATGTCTTTTTGAGCATTTGTAGAGGGTGCTTTCGTCCAGTGAAAATTTACCAGCCATATCTTCTGCTATTTTCGCGCCAAATTGAAAGAATAGTTTTGATTTTTAAAAACGTCTAATTTTTAAGTTCGCCAGTCTTTTTTTTTTTTTTGGTCTAATTTTTCTTGTTTTTACAGCGAATACTTTTCCTGACTTTCACTTTTCCGCTGCCTTTAGTTGGTTTATTAAAGGATGTTGTGCAAAAAAAAAAACTTAATATTTAAAATGTTGTTAAATTATATAAGATTATTTAAATAAGTCTCTAATATTTTATTACATTCAATTGAATCCTTAAAATTTTATTTTTAGTTAAATAAACCTTTAAAACTAATCAAAATGTAATTGTATTAATTGTCTTAATAATAATTGTCATATTTTATTCTTATGCATTTAACATGAGATATTGATATATCATAATAATGGATAGGGTTATCATATAACAAATAGCCATAATATTATCATATTTGGTTTAAAATTTCATCACAAGAATGTCCTTCTCATAATCAATGGGAATGTGATTCTCATTGAAAATGGAAGAAATGTGACTTCTTCTTGGTGCAATCCCACCATTGATCTCTACTTCTTCTTCTTCAGTATTTATTCAATAAATCTTTATTTTTTTATTTTAAATTCAAATCAATTTCAAAAATTTTTAATGTATAATTTCCAAGCATATGATAATCTTTACGGGTTTTCTTTGTATTGTTGTGTACTTCAAGCTTTTCTTGTTCCAATATTATTTTGTATTTCATGAATATTTTTCAGCTAATTTGTTTCAACATTTCCAGCTTTTTATGTTCTAATATTTAGATTTTAGTTATTGTTTATCTATTTCAATGCATTATGTCTTTGGCTTGATTGAGAAAAAAAAAAAACAAAGATTAGGTAAGAAATGGGATGAGTGGCAATGTTCTGATGTAGCAGTACCCCTATTTGTGTTTGTAATGTTTAAATTTATGGTTGTTTGTGTTGTTAAGTGAGTTGGCAAGGGATGTCTAATGATAGAGTGTTAGGATGGGTTGTATTGTGGCTGGTGATTGTTCTTGGGGGAAACAAGTTTTGATATGTTGTGTGGCATGGGGAGACATGGCTTTTGCTTGTTGTGCAAGGTATAGGGTAGGAACAGGTCGAAGAATTTGGTAACATGATCATTTGTGCTAATAAGGACCCCATCGATCTAGCCTATAGTATTGCTTGTTGCTTTGCTTATTGATTTAGCTCTGAAATGAATTCTTAATGAATGCCTTAAAAGCAGTTTGATTGCTAGGAATCCATCTTAATTGTTAAGGACATGCACCAATGTACCTTGTGGAAGTAACTCAGCCTCACCAAGGATTATAGAAGCAAAAACATCTATGCAACAACATTGAATCAAAGACAGTAAACAACAGATAAAACACATATACAAAATCTTAGTAGGAAACTCAACACAAGACTGTTGGAAGACTCAACACCACAACGCAACTCATCAAGCAACAAGCAATAATCAACTCAATTTTGAATCCTTGATTTTGTTTCCTTAATATATTGTTACTATTGGAAGACTTTATAGAACCTTTTCAACTTTGTCTCTATAAACCTTGCAATCCAAATGTAAAATACACATAAAAAACTCAATAAAATTCGTCATTCCTTTTTTCTTCTTCCTTTACTCCTCATCTCTGTCTCATCCTTATTCTACCTAAAATTCTTTAAACTTTGTTAAAATTTCTTCACTGTATCAAAGTTATAATGCCATATTAGTAGTCCTCATTTTTCTTTTGTCACAACTCCTCTCTTCTCTCACTCCACCTCGCTCTCTCTCTCTTTCCCTCAAGTTTGTCACTGACGTCAATGTTTTTCCAATTTGTGTCCCCATTTTCTTCATCCTCTTCTTTTTTTCTTGCCCTTGTTGATATCTCTCTTTCTCTAGATATATTTTTTTTAATTTCTTTCTCTTCTATCAAATTTCTATCAACAAAAACCACCATCTCGCTCTTTTCTTTCTTTGGTGCTGCCTTTTTCTTTCTAAGGGATGGGGTTGGGGTGTTTAATAACCTTTTTTTCTTAGGATGCCCGAGAGATGTGTAGGTAAGTTTTATCCTTCTCAAAGCAATAATACCTATTAGTTCGTATAATTGGGTAATTTAAAGTTTTCAATTACCCTATTTCTATTATATTGCTTATAAAATAGCTTTTGAGGTTAGTTGTTAGGAATATTAGCTCAATAATAATGAAGAAATATCTAAGAGGGGGATGAATTGGATTTATAAAAAAAAATTCTTTTCCTCAAATTAAACTTTTAATGAAGGTAATCTAGAAACTTTTTAAATGAAGACAAGTTAAAAAAAGATTTTCAATTTGTGTTTTTCAATCAAATTGTGCCAACAATAAGTTAATGAATTAACAAATAAACAATATGAAAACTAATTTCTTACTCTTCAAGGTAAGGTAGAATCCTCAAATGTGAAAGGTGAAGAGTAAGAAAAGCAAAAATAATTTGATTAACAAATTAATGCATAAACAAGTTGAAGACAAATTTTCAAAACTCTTCAAGGTCAAGTAAAATGCACAAGTATAAACAGTGAAAAGTAAACTAAAGAACAAATAAGTTAAGAACAAATTTTCAAAACTCTTCAAAGTAAAGTAACATGCACAAGTGTAAATAGTAAAGAAAAAATGCACAAGGTATTTATAGAGGTTCAACCCTTCCTTGGTGCCTACGTCCTCTCCCTTAGCGAGCAAAAAAGTTTAATCTACTATTGAATGAATTCAATACAATGCCTTTTAAATGTTTAAACATAACCATTACCTTTTCAAGGATCAAGCATAACCATTGGTTTTTTAAAGTTTAAGCACAACCTTTATACACTACTTTTTAAAGACTAAAGTATAACATTTATGCCTTGCCAAGATTAAGCACAACCTCTAAATACTAGGCTAAGGTGTAACCTTTTTCTCTCTTACAAGATTGAAGCAAATATATCTTTAAAAGGTAGGTTTTGCTAAGTAAGTACAAGGGAGATAGAGTATGATGAATACAAAGATGTATACAAAGAATAGGAGTGGTAGCACAAAGAATTTGAAGCTTAAAGATAGCTTAAAAGCTAAGTGAAAAAATGTGTTTTGTTTGCTTTAGTTTGGTTTCTCTTTCTTTTTCCTCTTTTTCCTCATAAGATTTGATTATTGATCAAATGATGTTTTTAGCCACTCTTCTAACTTAGTAAATGTATTGGAAAAGTCTTTTTTATAGTTAGAGAAGCTTTGGAGCCGTTGGAGAAGGTTTAGTGAAGAAACTAGCCATTTTTCTTTTGATTTTTGTGTGTAACGGCTAGTTCTAGATCAAATGTATTAATACATTTTGGAATGTATTGATACATTTACATTTTTGTAAATGTATAAATATATTTATATATTGGAATGTATCAAAATGTATTGATAGTGTATCGATACATTTTGAAAATGTGTCCATACATTTTGGGTAGAACCATTTTATTTAAAATATATCAATACATTTAACTAAAGTATCGATACTTGTAGCGAAAAATATAGAAAATTCTTCTTTTTGAACCCAATTTCATGCCAAATACTTGGAAATTTTAAATCTAAATGGAAGAGAGATTTATAACTAATTTAAACAAGTTTAAAAATTATTCAAACAAGTTCAAAAATTATTCAAGCAATTTCAAAACTTATTCAAGTAATTTTAAAACTTTTTACATGGAAAGACTTGGGATCTTCAAAACTTACTTAAAGAAGTTTAAAAACTATTCAAACAAGTTTAAAAACTCATTCAAACAACTTCAAAAATAATTCAAAAAGGTTCAAATATCATCTTAGTAATCTTGATAATTTTTCACATGGAAACACTAAAGCACTTTAAAAGCAAATGTATGAAAGTTTTTAGCATTCATAAAGTAAGTTCAAAACCACATTCAAACAATTTTAAAAATCATTCAAACAAGTTCAAGGGTCACTCAAACAAATTCAAAATCATTTAAACAAGTTCAAAGATCACTCAAACAAGTTGAAAGATCATTGAAGCAATTTTATCACTTTTGTTATTTCAAAACTATAATAATTTTTTAAAGCTAATAAAGCTAACATTAGTCTACAAGACAAATTCGATTAACACTCTCTATTTTCCTAAGGCCATTCACCTTTTCGCAAGCAATCAACATTCTCTCACAAAGACAAAACCTTCCTTTCCCTTTCTTTTAGAAACACACAACAACTGTTTTTTCTCATTAAAAAAGAAAAAACTATATTCTCTATTTGTTGTTTTTGTTATTTCTTCTATCAACATTACTTCTACATATCTCAATATTAAACCTTAACCTCCATTAATATATATTTCCAAAATGACTCTCTATCTGATTTTTCTCATTTTTCCCATTATACTAGCTTTCTAATTGTATTTATATTTTATTAAGTCTAATCTTCTTATTTTCTTCAAACTTAATGGCATCCTTATGATACCTATACCTTTAACCCTTAATGTGTGCAATTTTGTCTCAATTCATCTGAATTAGACTAATTTTTAATTGTGGAAAACTCAAATCATAAATTTGATTGAGAGTCGAGACATGCTAGGCTTCATCGTTGGTTAAAACACTATGCTTGATTGGACAATTTCCACTTCATCTCAAATTCTTAAGATAAACCCTATATATTTGGTTTGGAAGAAATCTAATACTTTGTTCGAGGAAGGATCATTGGGACCTTAATAAAAGACGTAATTAAATTGTTATTGGGCTTGAAACTTCATCTAATGTTTGGAAAACACTCGTTGATGCTTTTGCTTAAGGGTCTCAAGAGAGGAGTTTTGTCTTCTACAAACTCTTCAAACTTATTGAAAGGACAATCTATCAATTTCTGAGTATATTCAAAAATTCAAAAGCATCTACCATGACCTTGCTACCATTGACAAATTTATAAGTGATCAAACCAAAGTTTTTCACTTACTTCGAGACTTGGTTCTAAATATGAATATTTTGTTACTATAATGATGAAACCACCAATTTCCTCTTTTAGAGAACTTATGCCCTTAATATAAGGACATGAAATAATGAAGGTAAGTAATAATTTTGAAAGTTTTAGTTCATGGAACCAAAACATGACATTAATCCATCAACATTTTCATTTTTGAGCTAAGGGGAATTAAAGGAACTACAATAACAAGTTCAAATAAAGAAGTCCCATAAAAGTCAGGCCTCTTCGTCATTGATAGGTGGTAGTTGTGGTGATGGAGCAATGGTTGTGGTCAAAGGCAGAGGGGAGGGGAGTTTGTAAGGCCCCCGACCCCCTCTAAAAAAATTAAAATTTTTAAAACATACTTTTATTTTTTCAAAAATTTTATAATTTTTGCCTTACTTAAAATTTTTATAACATATCTTTTTTTAGAAATTTTATAATTTTGCCCCTATAATAAATTTATAACATTCCACAATTGAGCACTATTGCTGAGTTAACTTGTTTCTGGTTGTTATTACCTCACTCTTGCAAGAATTGGATTTTAAATTTAATGAGAATATGATCGAATTGCTCACTCTTGGCACCTTTTTGAACTCTCAGAAAGATTTGGAATTGTTTGATGTTGAAAGTATTTGCAACCTTGCAAATAAATATTACCTTTGATGAGTTTATTGAGCATGATAGGATACATCTAAGTTATAAATTGGATCTATTCAAGCATAACATTCTTCATAATCGGGTTTTAAAAAATATATCTATATTTTCTGAGCTATTTCAAGTATTGAAGAAGACAAGAATATCAGAAGTTTACTTCATTATTGACAGATTGATTTGACTTGTCTTGATTTTTTTAGTTTCCACTGTAACATTAGAACACTCATTTTCTATTATGAAACTCATTAAGAACGAGACTCATAATAGAATGTTAGATTATTTTCATCGAAATTCATTGATCATTCCCATTGCAAAGGAAATCATTCAAGGTTTTGATATTAATTCAATAATAAATGCCTTCAACTCCATAAAAATCGTAGAACTCAATTAAAGATGCCTAATCTTAGTATGCAATAGTTGTTAAAAAATATCTTTATTTTGTACTTAACATGTAGTTGGAGTTATTGTATAATATTTACGTGAATTTTTTTCATCTAAATTCCTTTATGTTGTTGTTAAACATTGAACTTCTAATACGACTGTTTTATAAACACATTGTCTTCACCTTCCAATATGAAATTCTAGCTTCGCAATTGGTTGTGGTGAAACAATATTTTTAGGGGATTTGGGCTCTAATAGTATTTTGAGATTTTGGATAAAGAAAGAGGAAATAAAAGGTTTAGATTTTTTACTTTAATTTTGGGTTTGTATTTTTTTTATGGGAATGATTTCACACAAACACCTCATCAAAAAGGATGGTGAAAGGTTAACCAATACTTTCTAATCATGGTCCATTGTGGCTACACGTTGATCCCAACTATGGCCTTCACCATGTCAACCATCGTGTCAGGTGCGGTCAAGTCAAAAAGTGGTAAATCCATTTCTAAAAATCATTTAGCATTCAAAGTAAGCATAACAAAATAAACAATGTTGTATTTTAGTCGTTTAATAAAATCCATTAATGTCATTTAGTGATTTAAGACGGAGTATCCATTTTCAATACTAATGGATTGAAAATGAATTATACTCAAAATGGGTACCTTATGATAAAAAATATAAATTTATTAAACTCTATAATTTTTTACATAAAGATAATTTTGTAAATTAATACTATGTCTTCAATAAAATATTTCTCAATCAAACAATTTGTTGTTGATTTAATACATGCAAATATACGTATTGAACAAGTAATATAAACAGTTAGTCCATATTCGTATCTCATAGGGATTTGTTATTAGTTGTTCACTAAATACTAAAATTATGATAGATCAATCTTATTCAAGTAACTCAATTTTGTTGAATATTAATTAAAACTAAATTTAATGAAAAACTAAACTAATTAGCAAAAACTAAAAATTCACTAGAAAAAGCAATAAATTAAAACTTAGGATTATGAGTAGTTTTGCTAACCTAGAATCCAAAACTATGTACAAATCTCTGTCGTGATGCTTGCACAAATACCTAACTTAATTGGTTACTTTATGTCTATAGTAACCAATTAAATAAAGTTCATTATGCTAGTGTTTTAATTTGCCTTTATAGGACAATTGGTGTATGTCTACCCTAATCGTGAACCATATCACCTAAGTAACGTGAACATTCACTTGTTCACTAGATTGATCACCATTCAAATCTTAGTCTAATCTAAAATTACTTTGTCGAGTCTCATCTAGATTGATAAATCATTCACTTGTTGACCAGACAATTAAATGCATTAAGAACATATTTGAATAAACATATCCATTCATAGTAAACAAAAAAGAAACAAATATTCAGATTAGATGTTGAAATCTATCATAATCTTAGGAAAAATAAATTAGTTCATGCCGAAAATAAAAATATAATCCAAAGAAAATTATCCATCAAAACAAGTCAAAAAAAGTTAAAGAAAAACAAAAGTTGAGAGAGAAACAAAGAGTTGTCAATTCTTGAATCTTCAATCTTCCTTGCATGTTTGATGGCTTCTTTTTCTCCAAAGAACCCTAGCTTAATTGTGTTTGAAGTTGCTCTCAAAAGCCCCCTTAAATAACCCCTCAAAACCATAGGATTCTAAAAACTCACTAAAACTGAATGCCAGGATATTGGACTAGAGTCACAGAACTGACTTCTTAATGATATTTATCTATGATCCCATTTGAATTGAGAAAAATGGTAACTTAAAATTGTAGCCCTGCCTCTTAGCTTTCCAATAGCTTAAGAATCACATCAATTGGACTTCTAGAGTGAAAGATATGCTTAACATACCACATCATGTTTAGTTTGTGCAAATTGCTGCAGAACTCCGATTTCGACAAGGATTTTGACCATGATCCAATCAGAATTGGAAAAAGTGGCAAATATAAAATTATATCCCTTTCTCTTAGCTTTCTAGTGGTCCAAGAAACTCATCAATTGAACTTCTGTAGTGCGGGTCATACCCAAAATACTGAAGCTTATTCAGTAAAAATTTACACCTAGCCATTGTTGCATGGTTCACTTTCACGAATCTTTATGCACTTATGAACCTTCAAAACAAAGATTAAATTAGTAATGGCTCAAATTAGGACTTTTAACATAAAAATGAGCTAAAATTACTTAAATTAAAGTAGTTCAACATGCGCTATGCTTAATAATAAAAACTACCTAAAATTACTCAAAAACATAAGGACTTAGCTATTTTTAATAATCAAAATGTGACAAAATAACTCTATATCATAAAGTTATCACACTCCAAACTTAATATTTTACTAGTTCTTGAGCAAAACCTAAAAAAACAAAATAACATTGTTGAAAACATCAAACTAGGAGTAAGTAACACCAAGTCATTAATCACTTTTAATTTTCTCATAAATTATCTCATTTTCCAAACTTAAAGTAAAACACACATATTATCAAAATTCACATTACATTCAAATGCAAGCTCATATTTGAATGGATTCTTATGTGTGTGTAAAATCTCTTGCAATGAAAATCATGCATTTTGGATAGGTTTATGCTCATGCAAACTTCAAACTAGTTTAGAGTTTTATACATTTGCTTTTCATCTCCCTTTCCACTAATGTAGGATAGCATTAAACTAAGGATCCTTAGGATTTTATTTAGCTTGTAACGTATGGCTAGGATGTAAGATATGAGATAATAGGTAGCTTGAATCACCCTAAGCACATAATTGTTCTAGGACCTATATAGTCTTATTTTGCTTCATTAAGTATACCTTTTTCATTTCCTTTGACTTTTCATTCATCAAACATTTCTTTTATTCTCAATTCAACACCCCCAAACTTGTTCTTTTCATTGGTAGTGGGATGAATCTTTCACAAAATTTTGCATTTTTCTATACACTTCATCTTTTCACTTTTTTCATCAAATAACTCAACATATATTTCCTCAAATAATATATATGCTTAGGACTAAGGGTTATAAAATTAGAAAATTTCTCAAAAGCTAAGTTAATTTTTTGTCCATGTGCTTAATCAAAGAAAAGGACAATTCAAGCTCAAAAGGGTATACTAAGGATAAAAATATAATTAGGTTAGCTTGAAAGGCTTAATCGGTCCAAGGATGGTCTAAGTCATCTCCTTAACTAAGTATAGTCCATGATTTCGCCTCAAGGAAGAGTAAAACAAATTTTAGAACTCCAAACATGGTTTAAAAATTTTACATTTACATAAGCTTTCTCTAAAGGTGCATAATAATTCAATACAAGAGATATAATGCTAAATTATGGAAATCTAATCCTATCATGATACTAAACAGAAGAATTCATATAACACTCAAATAATGTTAATGCATACTATGAGCAAAAGATTAACAAGATAATTGGTTATCATCATTAGACAGGTAAATCAAATAAATTGGTGTAACTAACTCTAGCTTTAGAATATTAAAATATGCATAAAATTAAAAACAAAAGTTGAAAAAAAAAACTAATCGTAAAACATTACACAAATGAATAACAATAAAACCCTCCCTTAAACTTAAATTGCATATTGCCCTTAATGTGAAAAGCTAAAAAAGATAAGAAAAATAAACACCCTTATCAATGGTGGCAGTGAATTGAAAGTTTTAATATTCTTCCTCTTCATCTTCATGCTTTCCTAACCTACATACTCAACAAAACAAGCTAAGGAGAGGTTATAACTACTTATTTAAATGGAAAAACAAAAACTAACTAAAATAACCACAAAATCTAAAGGGATATAGTTTGGGTTATCTTCCAAGAAGCGTTTTTTTATAGTCAATAGCTTGACCTTGGTTGAGGTCTTCATTCACCATTTAAGAAGGTTTGAGTTTGCATGGAAAAAGCTTGAGGTGTGAAAGTAGCCTCCTCCTAAGATGAGGTTATAATGGTTTTAACTTAAGATTTGGTGCTTGCTCTACCCAAAGTGGTGGAATTTTGTTTTTCTTTTTTTTTTTTGCAAAAAATGTCCATGTATAGATTGTTCAGAGCTTGTCTAATTACCAACTAGCTTTGTTAAACGTGCTTGCTGGTAATTGACAGGCAATCGAAGCTCTACAATCTTTTTGTTAATGCAGAGAAATGCAAGTTGGAATAAAGAAACCTACTTTTTGTAATTACTCAATATATCGATGAAATATAATGGTGTGAAGTTGGTCATCATAAAGGCTAGAATCATTTTGCACACCTTTGAATCCGTAATTGATACTGATGGATCATAATCTCCTCTATTTTCTTTATCATGTGAGGGGATTGTGATAAGATTTTCAATTGGGGGAATATTTTCAATGTTGAATTGTACGCTTATTAGACATGAGATATTTTCAAGCTTGGACTATAGGGTTGTTAAGGGTTATTTTGATGCTTTTTATTTCAATGTAATCATAAGTCCAAAGCTAATTTGTGGTGCTTTGCATTAAGCAATAAAAATTGCATACTTTTCAAAACAAATCGATGAAATATGACACTTTTCAAAAAAAAAATCTAATTAGTAGGTGGCACTTGGTTAAGCTATCCGACTCATTTTGATTGAAGGAAATTTTGAGTAATTTTTTAGTTTAGATCATTTTAAGGTTGAATTATGCTATATTTGGATCATTTTGAATTCAAGTAATTTGGTTTGACCTGTTAGTTATTTAGATTATTTCAGTATATGTTGTTGATTTTTTAAGTCAAATTCAAATTAGAGATGGATAGATTCTGCAACTTTGAGTCATTTATATTAGTTATTTGAAGTGTTTGAGTTCAGATTAATTTAAGTTTGGATCATTTTCGAATTTGAGTTGAAGGATTTGGATTGTTAACTATTTTTTATTGAACCAAGCTAAGTCAGATTCAAGTTGGAGGAAATTTTTAGGTTCGATCAAATTTGTCAACTCTAATAAGATGTCTTGTTATAGGAACCATAAGCTACTTTTCCTTCTAAATATCTTTTACAATAAAAGTTCTCTTTATCCTTTGTTTAAATAAAATTAAATCTTAATTTTGATTTGCCTAACCAAAATATTTCAAAAAAAATTTCTAGAAAGAGAAATTATACTTTAGCTTTTCAAATATGGGAATCCATATATTTATTATTGAGTAAAATAGTTGGATACAAAATAAAAAATAATATTTTAAGTAATTTTGAAATATTTTTAAAATAGAATAAATTACATTTATGGTCTCCAAACATTGAGCTGCATATCATTTTGATCCTTATAATTCAAAAATTCACTTATTGGGTTTTATACTTACAATTTTATAACAAAAGGGTCCTTTCATTAGTATTTTTATTAATCTAACCATTAAGTGATAATTGACAACGTGTGGGAACTCACATGTAAGCTGATGTGTATAAAATTATTTTTTTAATATTTAGTTAATTTCATTGCATTCATAATCATAGTCTTTAAAGTTTTTTAAATGTTATTAGTGTTTTTTATATTGGGTAAGTTATCCGCCCTTTTTAAATTTTGACCATAGTCCATTAGTATGGAAATGGGCACGTCACTCCTAAATCATTAACACCCTTAATAGATTTAAGAAAAGAATAAAATACCCAACAAATAAAAAAAACCAAACCCACCTCATTAACACTTTTGATTTTCATTTCTACTTTCCCTGAAACCGTTTCTTCTCTTTCAATGTCTCTCCTTTTCTAAAAGCACTTGTTCATCACCTTTGGCTTCGCTTGTTCGTTGCTAGCGCCAATAATGGTAGGTTGCTTGGGCAGATTCCTTAGCCAAAGAAGGCATGGGACGTGAAAAGACAATAAAACACACTCACTACACATCACACGCTTAGTCAACTAGCATGGTCTTTCCACCATCGAAGAGCCACATATCCAAGGTTGACCACATCATCATTGTTTTATCAAGGTGTGGCTATGATCTTTGTCAACAAAAGGTAGTTGGATCTTAATTAATAGATTAGCAATCAAAAAGTGCTTCAGTGCTAGTAATGCTCAAGGTTCTTGAGTATGAACTATTCCACTTTTATCCAGTTAAGGAAAATATCACAAACATATCATTTGCACCAATAGGCCTGCATGACATGTTCAATAGAAGGAGTGTTGTAGAGCAATTCGAAGTATAAATAACATCAGATAAAAAGCCAAAACTCTTTGATGGTGAGGTTTCCTCGAAGGTGACTTCTCTCAACAACAATCGAGCTCCAACTGCAATAATCATCTTCAAAGCTAAAGTTTTAGATACTATTGCGAAGTGTATATAGCATCGTCTATGGACATTTATTGCACATAGGAATTTCATTTCTATCCGAGTGCCATAATTGTACTACAAGCATGTTACAAAGGTCCTTTTTATGTCTAGACACCTAATTTTCTAATCTAATGATACATTTAATTCACAGAATAAAATAGGTATTTTGTGTGAAGTGATAAAGTAGGGATATAGTGGAAATATTATTATGTAATTTGGTTCATAGAATGGAATGGGGTAGGAATTGCTATTATGACTTATTACAATATTTGGTCGGTAAAAATAATTTTGGAATAACAAGAGAAGATAGGATAAAAAACAAGAATACACTTTATTATAATATATGATTATTTATTTTTTTATTTCTTAAATATTAATAATTTATAATTAATTTAAAACATTAATAATTGATCATTTAAATATTAATATTTTATTCATAATTTAATCATTAATATTTGTAAATATCAATATTTATTTATAATTTAAATTATTATGATTCAAATATTGATAATTTTAATTAATTTTTAATTTTTAAATATTATTTTTATAATATATAATTAAATTTATTTTTTTATTTTTTAAATATTAGTAATTTATAATTAATTTAAAATATTAATAATTTGTTAGAAAAAATAAGTCTAAAGTAAAACTACCAAGAGGGAGGGGGTGAATTGGTTGTTAAGTAAAAATTTTCCATTTTTGAAAAATCAATTCAACTATGAAAGAATAAATAGAGCATAAACTAAATAAGCAAAGAACAATAAATAAAAAAGGAACTCAACAGGATTTTTATAGAAGTTTGGCCTTCCAATACCCAGGTCTTCTTCCTTGATAGCACAAGAAGTTTAAATCCATTATCAACTTACCTTTTCAATAGGATCAAATGTAACCTTTACAACATCCCTTTTACAAGATCAAGCATGATCTCTACAACATGCCTTTTGTAGGATTAGGCATAACCTCTACTAAGATTCTATCTTTTCAAGTTAAAGCACAACTTTTATAGAAGAGAAACCCTTTTAAAAGATTAAGCAAAACCCCTCTACCTTTTGCTTGGAGCTATAATTGATAGAATAGTGGATTTAAGTGAACCAAACTAAAACCTTCTAAAAAGGTAGATAACGAAGTTTAGGTTCAGAAAGGTATAAGCTTTCACCAGGATAAGAATGATCAAGGAAGCTCTAAGCTCAATAAAGATCACTTGAACGGTAAAGATATGAACTTTAGGCTTTTTCTTTACTCAAAGGTAGAAACTTTTCTGCTCACAGTTGCTGTTCTTGTTTTTTTGCCTTTTTTTTCTTGAAAGATGATTTAAAATCTTTCAAATCCTCTTTTCTTCTTGCTTTATGGTCCTTAAGATGTATATTTATGGCCCTTAAGATTTTCTTCTTATTGGAGTAAGGTTTGAATCATTTGTTGTACGTTCACTACCAACTTACACAAATTTGTTCCTTTTATAGAATTGATTCTTTGTAGTTGAGTTGTTGGTTCTTTGCAAAGTTTATAGCTTTTTTCTTTGAAGAGATGATTCTTTTATTATGAAGTGTTGATTCTTCTACAACTGGGCGTAAAGGTGATACCTTTGCAATCTTGAAGAATCGATTCTTTTACCTCATGGTGTTGGCTCTTCATGGTGGACTGGGCCAAAATTTGAATTCAAGCTTGAATTTTGCCACTCCACTTTTGTCCAGTTGTGCCATGCATTTATTGGTCACTAAATTTTTTATTTGTATTTATGGTGCTTCAAAACCTGATTTTTTTTTCTTGTAGAATCGATTTTTTCTTCATTGCTTTTCTCCTTTTGCCTTCTATCTCTCCAAAATCGATTCTTTGTCTCTAAGGTGTCAATTCTTCACAAGGTATGTAGCTTTTGTCTTCCAAGAACTGACTTCTCCTTATCTTAGAATTGATTCTTCACTATTGATATTTATTTGAGAACTGACTTCTTCGTCTCCAAAATTGATTCTTCCTGTAATTAAAGAAATACATTTTGCTTTCTTTTCATTTAAGAATCAAGTCATTTCTTTTGAAAACTTGATCCTTGGGCTAGCATATATAATTTTAAAAACAAGAGACTTTTGAGAAAATCAAAAGTATGATTATCCGTATTCAAAATATGTTCAAACAATTAAAGTAGTTCAATATATTTTTCTATTAAATTCAGTTTTAACAATCCTTTGAGATTGTTCTTCATACTTCAAAATTATCTTTTATTTTCAAAGCTCATTGAGTTCAATCAATTTTGTCATCTCAAAACAAGAATAAACCTAACAATTCTCCTTTTTTGATATGACAAAATTAGGAGTTAAATTTGCTTATTAAAGAAAAACTCCTCTTGAAAATAAGCTCAATATTTCAAAGTATTTTTTAAAAATCATTTTGAAAAATCCAACCATATGAATGAACATTTAAGCGTAAATTTACTCACCATATTTCTCCCACTTTTTGTTATATCCAAAAGGGAAAAAAATGGAATCCAAGAATAAAGGAAAAAAAACTCATAGAAAGATAGAGCATCAGTAACATAAGTTATAAATAATTATCAATCAACATTTAAGAATAAGACCATATAGGCATTTATAGCAAGTAAATTCAATCAATCACCATCAATCAATCATCAATAATCATAAAGAACAAAAATGATATAAATAAACAAGAAATTTCATTAAGTTCATTCATATACAAAGGATCATTTGCAATACAACTATGTTGGGACAAAACAAAAATGTATGCAAATGTTATGCAATGTAACTTTCTAGGATTTAGATTCAAAGTTAGTGCTAAAGTTAAAGCTAAAGTTAAAGTCTGTGTTTTGCCATCCATCCTTTTTCATCTAGCTATTGAATTCAACGTTGTACTCATATTCCATATTTTCAAGAGCACATTTGTTTAAACTTTTGGTTACCTTCTGACTCTTGAGTTTCTTATTCCAAGTATCAATCTTCAACTTATGGATGAGTTTTGATATCACCATTCTATATGCCAAATCGTTTTGTGTTCCTCTGACTAGGATTGTCATATCTTTAGAAATGAATAAGGCAAAATCAATCTATGTTTTTTTCTTTATGTGGTGCATGAACCACAATTCCTCACTTGTTAAAATCTTAAGCTTGATTCCCAAGACTCTGATGTTATGGGCAACCATAAAGTGTAAGACTTTGTCATGAAGACTTGATCTTGAGACATGATTTTGAACCTCTAGATTAGTGATTAGCCTAACTAGGAATTCTTCAACTAATTGATCTTTAGATGTCATGACCCAAACCCGAGGTCTGTGACCAGAGTACGAGCCCAGCAAGTAAAGCCCATAAGACTCGAGCAAGTTTTAGAATCAAAAATCATATAGCATAAAGCTAAGGGACTACATAACAAAATATTTGTAAATGACATTTAAATTCAGCACAATACGTTATCCCAGTCACGTAGTTCATACAAAATCCATAAGGTCATACATTGACCATCCAAGACAAGTTCGTACATAACAACCCTTAGTACATGATATTACATGGCACTTAGTATCGACAATATCCGGAATACATTACTTTCCAAACTTAAAATTTTGAATGTGGACCTGACCTAGCGGAGTGACCAAAATAGGGGGCTTATGAAATGCCAAAATCGGTCTGTCAATAGACGACTCTTGCCACACTCTATCTAGTGGCCTATTTATCAACACATGCTACAAAAATGGTTGAGTACTATAATACTCAATAAGTGGTGCACATAATCAGATTATATACATATATTAAACACATAATAAACATGGTACTCAGTGTATCTACATGATAACAAACATCTCTCAATATAGGGCGTATCATTATCCTTAAGTTTTCAATATGCAGTATTCACAACTTCAGCCCAAAAGTATTTTGACAAGTTATTTTCATAAAGCATTGTTCTTGCCATTTCTTTTAAAGTCCTATTTTTTCTTTCAACAACTCCATTTTATTGTAGAGTTCTAAGAATTGAAAAATTGTGGTCAAAACCATTGTCATTGCAAAATATTTCAAAATTATCACTTTCAACCATCATGGTCACTTGTAACACTAACAATGATGAGATATTTTTCATTTTTCACTCTTTTACAATGTTTAACAAAAGTGGGCAATGCATCATCTTTGTGAGTAAGAAAATATGCCCATGTATATCAAGAGTAATCATCTAAAATAACAAAGTCATATGACTTGCCTCCGAGACTAGCAATAGTGATTGGTCCAAACAAGTCAACATGCAATAGTTCAAGTGGTCTAAAAGTTGATATGATTTCTTATATTTAAATGAGCTTTTAACTTATTTGCCAAATTAACATGCATCATGGACTTTATCATTTTCAAAGGATGTCTTTGGAAGTTCAATGACTAAGCCCTTTCTTAAGAGTTTTGAAATAGTGTGCATGTTAGCTTGTACGTGAATAACATCATTAAAGACACTTGAATGTAATGTGTTTATTTGTTTATGAAATGCATGTGGTTTGCTAGGGAATGGTTTAATGCAAACACTCTCCCTATTGCTTGTCCCCTTTTCGTGTTTACCCACTGAGTTTTATAGCTCAACCTTCATATGTTGTTGATTTCATATCAGTATCTTGCTTGACTCACCACTTGAGGAAGAGGAGTTTAGTTTGTGCTTGGTAAGTGTACTAGCGCCTTCCTTCAAACCTACCTCAGTGTCGTACACTTTGCAGTGTGTCAAGCAGAGTTTTGAGTTTATTTTATGTTATATGATAACTGAATTGTGTAATGATTGAGAATTATTTATTTTATGCTACTCATGATGTAAATATTGATGTTGAAGATCTTGATGGATGGTTCAATATGTATAACTTATGGTGATGAGGCCATAAATGAATTATGAGCACTAGAGAGAGTGCAAATTATATTTAGTTGAATTGCTTATGAAATATTAATATACTTCACGATGTTGTATTGCCATGAGAATTAATGATATTATGAGATAGTTGGAAAGACTTGCTTGAGCCTAATAGGTTATACCCATATAGGTCCTTACGTCTATCAAGATCCTCCAAAAATGAGATGTGACAATTTCTCCACAAAGCTTTACTGTTATGATAGAAAAGGCTTTTTATATGGTGAATTTCTTCTTCTTTGGAGAACATCTTGGTGTAGTTTCAATTCCTATGAAGTCTTTTGTCTAAATTTGGTTTTTTTTTTATAAATCAACAGAGATTTAATCTTTTTAAAATTTCTTTTTGGGGTTCTTCTTTTATGGTAATATTAGCATAATATTGAATTTTATTTTGGTTCAACCAAGGATGTTGAAATCTTTTTCTTCTTTAATGTGTTTTATGATCTATATCTGTTTAGACAAAGAAAAAAAAACTAGCAGTTTTTTTGAAACCTTTGTTTATGTTTTTAATAATCAAATTAAACATATAAATAAAGTTGTCAATAGAATTGAAAGAAAATGACAATTATTGTCTACTGTATTTTAGATAACATCATGTTGATAGCTCACTGCTAATCATTTGTTATACATTTTATAACAATTTTTGTATATTTTATAAGAAATTTTTTGTGATGATTTTTTTAACCTTCAAAGATAAGGTGTTTTTGAAAATAATTTTTTTTAATTTTAACTATTTTTAGACAATAAAAAAGATTTTTAGACAAAATTACCCTTAATAAAACCTCCTCACATTTAAGCACACATGTTGAAAAAAATATTGTTATACACTATGTTAAAAAAAAATTATTACACACTATATTTTTTATTACAAAAAATGTAACAAATAAAATAACCCTTAAAGCTAATTATCCAAATTTGGAGATTTTGGATAATATCTTTTTGTCTAAATCTATTTCATCCCAACAACAACGTTGATGTTGAATAACTTTTCTATATATCTTCCTTCCCATGTCAAATTCCCTTTTTATTATAAATTTTATCTCTATTGTAAAAGGGTTTAACTTCAAAAGTTTTTATCCTAATGAAATACAAAGATAGAAACAAGCTACACATCATGTTTTAAAAAATTTTGTTATTACACATCATGTTTAAAAAATTTTGTTATTACATATCATGTTTAAAAAAATTATTACATATTATTTGAAAAAAAAAAGTTACTACGCACCATATTTAAGGTGTTTAACTCCAAGGATTTATATTTCAATAAAATACAAAAAGGCAAGTTATATGTTATGTTTAAAAAATATTGTTGTTACATGTCATTTTCAAAAAACTTTTGCTATACGCTATTTTGAAAAAAAATATTATTACATGCATATATGTACAAAAGCATATTGTTACACATCATAGCATATTCAATAGATTTGTTGGATGCCAAGTGCATTAGAGTTGTTACACGCAGATATAGTGTGTAACAACTTTAGGTAATGTTACAATTTACAAATTTCATTTTACTTATAACTTCAACTCATCAAATTTTGAATTTTTTGAATGTAAACCAATTGTTGATTTTTCAACAAAATTTTAAAAAAAATCAAGAACTTTAAAAATTTTTAGAAAAATAAGAAAATGAACAAAGTAAAGGATTAACTTTAGAGGAAAAAACTTTCTCTCACCTTCATTCAGATTTATTTAGATATATATATATATATATGCATAATTACAAAATATCAGAAACTACTAATCTATAGATATAGCCTCAAAAAATAAAAAAAAAATCTCAAAACATTGGTGGAGTGCACAACCAAAAACTTAGTATACTGTGCTCTACAAAAACTAAAAATAACAAAAAAGAAAAATAAAATGATACTGCAAGTTTAAGCAGATGTTACACACTTCAGCAAAAGATGTTACATATTAAAGCTTTAGCAGCAGATGTTAAATGTCAAGGACAAAGCTTCAACACTAGATGTTACACACCAAGGCTAAAGATTCAGCTAGGAGTGAGCATCGGTTGGTTTCGGTCTGTTTCGATTTCGAGAGAAACCAAAACTGATTATCCTTATGATCGATCAAAATCGACTAGTCATGAAGAAAAATTGATCAACCAAAACCGACTTTTGTTTCGAGTGGTTTCGATCAATTGAAGTGTGGATTGGGCTTGACTTGAGCTTGGGCTTAAATGGCCCAAAAATGTTAAAGTCATGAAAAAATTTATATTGGGTTTGGGCTTAAATTTATGTAAAGTCCATTTTTATAATTCAAATCAAGCCCATATTATTTAAATAAGTAATCCAACCCATATGATTTATTTTTAATTATATAATTAAACACTATATAATTTTTTTCTAGTAAAAATCAATAAACACCATATTATTTATTTATAAGAATACCAAATCAATAACTTATTTTTTAAAAAGAAGCAATAAATACCATATATTAAATTGGCTAACTACAATATTAAATAAAATGAAAAAGATAAGAAAAAAAGACTTTCATAAATTGTACATAATATGCAACGCAATTTAATAATTTATGCAATGCAATTAATTTAAATCCAAGAAATACAACACAAATCAATAAATTGTACATACTACAAATTCATAAAAGTTAAAAGTTACACAACCAAAAGTGAGATGATATAAATTACTAAAATTCAAAATATAAATTTGATGGACCTCGGAGGCTAGGACCTCTAACCCCAATGCAACGATCTTTCAAAACATGTCCTTAAAAATATTAAAATATAAAATAATTAGTATGAAAGATTGTGTTAAGATAATCTAAATAAACTATATATGTAAATATGCATAACACTTATGAATAATATTACCTTAAAAGTGAAAATAGTAAATGGGAATAAGACATTACTTAGAGTCAAAGTCAACCCCAACCTCAATTTCACGTACAGGCTCTAACGTGATTTTTTTTAAATTTAAAAAATAAAATAACAAATATGGTAAAATCTTTAAATAAAAAACTAAAGAAACAAAGAAATAAATTGAGAAAAAATATGATACTATATTATGGTAAATTAAATGAATAACTAAAGAAACAAAGAAATAATTATCAAAATCAAGTTTATCAAACTTGTCCAAATCATCTTCAAGCCGCTCCAGATCACCACATACTTTTCCATATAGCCAATCTTGAGTACAAATAAGTGTTTGCATGATCTTAGGAGTCAAAGAACTCCTATATGCATAAAGTACACATTCATCGGTACTAAAAGCGGATTCTTAAGCAACTGCTGATATAGGAATCGCCAATATATCACGAGCAATAGCAACAAGTATAAGAAACCTATACTGATTGAGATTTCACCATATGAGAATATCAAAGTCAATATCTTCGCTAGCATAATCATTTGATGGCTCAAATAAATATTTATCGAATTCTGATTTCTGCTTCTCTAAGCCACTGTTTAACCAATGCCTTTTAAAATCACCTAATTTTTTTTTAGTAGTTATTGGGTCCTTGCCACTTGAAACGATAGCACTACCATGTCCACTTTTACCACCAATGACTTGTCTCATTAACATTTGAAACTCTTGACCACTTTTACAAACATGAGATTGAGGTTGGGGTTGCAACATATTCTTATAACATTGAAAGACCCCATCAATTATTTTTCTCACCAAAGAAAACATTAACAAAACTTGCTTGAGAGAATACACATCTTGCAAAGTAAATTTTACATAAGCAAGCTTTTTCCTTAAATCCTTAAGCGAGGCAATGTACAATACCAAATTCATTTTTTCCACATTCTCCCAATATTTTTCAAATTTAGCTTTCATTCTTATTGCCATAGACTTCAAATCAACATCATCACTTTCTTGCCATTCAATCAAAGTCCCGTACACATCAGAAATAGAATTAAGAAAAAAATTGGCAATGACATAAAACATGCCTAAAACATTCATAGTTATATCATTAAACTCTTTCAAGAAAAGAGAAATCCTCTTAACAGTTTCCCAATTGTTATCATTAGGCACCCCATCTTCATCCCTCACTAGTTCACTTTTGTAATTATGATCACAATACTTAAATGATGCAAAAACCCTCTCAAATTTCTTAACTATATCTAACATCAAAAAAGGTAGAATTTCAACTGGTGCACACTTCCAAACTCAATAAACACTTACTATCTACTCTTGCACTAGTAGCACACTCCCTAAACTTAGCTAATCTAGAAAGAGATTGTTTAATGCATCTCACTACTACTCTAACACAAGCAATTAAGTCATTGATATCCTTTAACCTGTCTATCACAATAAGATTAACAATATGCACAACACATTTCATATGAAAAAATTTACCTCCTAAAATATTAGTTTCAGCAACATTAAATTTTTTCTTTAAATATCGTATTGCAACATAATTGGAACTAGCATTACCAACAGTAATAGAAAAAATCTTTTAAATTTTCCAATCAACCAAACATTTATCAATTGCCTTCCCAATAACCTAACCTTTGTGACTAATAATGGGACAAAAGTTTAAAATCCTTTTTTACAACTTCTAATTTTTATCAATAAAATAAGCAATCAGACACAAATAATTAATTTTTTGTACAAAAGTCCATGTGTATGTGGTAAGACATATTCTACTATGACATGATCTTAAAAATTTTCTCATATGAGTTTTTTCATTAACATAAACTTTATAACAATCCCTAAAAATTGTCTATCATGATGGTATATGAAGTCTAGTACATGCTTCCTTCATATATTTCCTATTCTCTTTCGCTTCCACAAATTTAAAAGGCAATTCATCTATCATGATCATTTCAGCTAAACTCCTCTTAATTGCATCCTGATCAAACTTCCAACTACCCAAAAGTCCATCCTCATGATGAAAAAACTAATTCCATTTGATCACTCTTCTCACTACCACGGAGTATTTTCAACTTCGAACAAACCTTAACATGACTATTTAAAGAAGATGTTCTATTTTTTTTTTGTATCAGCACATAAAACCTTATCACAATGACTACTTCTAGCCTTATGATTACCTTTGTCATTAACAAATTTTATGAAGTGAGTCCACACAAGCGATGACGTCTAGAAGTTACTGCTTCACTTTTTGTATTGCCTTCAATAGCACTTGCATCAACTTGAGGTGTAGATGTTGAGTTATTAGTTGCCAAATTTATATTCTCCTCAATTTCATTTGACATCTATAAAAAAAAATCATCATATAAGTAAATGTGATGTGTCAAAGTGAAGAAGAATAATAGTATTATGCATAAAAAAGAAAAAAACATATTGAAAAATGTATATTTTATTATTAATATTAATATTGTTAGTATTAATCATGAAGATTAAAAATGCCTTTCTCAGTTGTAACCCAAACCATGCCATTTTCTAATTTGTCATATTTTAATGGAGCCTAATATGAATTATTTAAATCTTTAGATATTTTCTAATTAATTTTGATTTATGAATATGGAAAACAGAAAAATTAATATATTGGTTGATATCTTTTTTTTTGTTTTTGGATTAATATCTTCAATTTGTTCTTTGATTGATGTGCCCTTTGTATGACTCATGTCTCCTTTCTATTATAAGAGGTTGAACATGTGATTTTTGGGTCATATTAATTAGAAAAAAAATTGACTCTTATACACATGCTAATTTTTGGATACATAGAACTTAACTTAATGAGGGTGTGACATGAATTTATTTGTCAAAACCTAAACATTTCTATGATTTATTGATTAATTTTTTTATGAACTTGCAAATAAAACAAATTTTCTTGGAGAAAAAATTATCAATGCAAGCATCAATTTGGCCAATGATAGTATGTTATGAATTAAATTTGGTCAATGATAGTAGGTTATAAATTATATAGACTTAGACATGAATAAAAATTTTTATTATTTATGATCTAATTAATAAAATAAAAAAATAATAGTTACTTTAAGAGTTTAAAAAGGGATAATAATATAAAATCCAAATTAATTTTTAAATCCTAATTGTATATTTCTTTACATAAAGAAATTAAAAAATGAATATTTCATTATCTAAAAATCTGGTTCAATTTTCTCTAATTCATGTTGTAAATATTAATGTAAAAAATGTTTTTAAAGAAAAGAAACTGAATAACTAAAAATCAAGTTCAATTTTCTCTAATTCATGTTGTAAGTATTAATATAAAAATTATTTAATAAAAAATAAACTAAATAACTAAAAATCAGGTTCAATTTTCTTTAATTCATGTTGTAATAGACATAAGACAAGAATCAATTTTCTCTAATTCAATGTTCTGTAAATAAGCTGGACTGTTGGAGTGGAGGCTGGAGCACAATTGGAAGATCGGGACAAGGAAGACCAGCTTTCATTTTTCAGTCATCAATGTTCACAATTCACATACACAAAAACAAAAATAACAACAAAAGCCCCACAAATCACAAAACCCATGAAAATACAAAAATCTAAATCTATCAACTACTCAATTCTTCAACATTGAATACACCTTGAAGCTTGAACAAAAGGTAAATGACAACAAGTCAACAACTGCAAGAGACGACCGACGACTAGCAAAGAGGATGGCGATGACAGCAAAGGGTCGACAATGTCAATTGATGAGGACCAAGGAAGAAGCCAAGAAGATTGGCTTTAAAGGGAAAATAGGGTTGATTTGATGAGTGAATACAAAAATCGAGGAAGGGAAAAGAAGTTAAAGAAGACAAAAAGGGATTAAAGAGGTTAAAAATGAAATTTCACCCGTCCCCCTCTAATTTTTGGTCAGCTCGGGTGGGGAGGAAGTGTCGTTGGTGACTGTTAGTTAAAATTTTACTACGCAAGTTACGTATCGAATAGATAGTATATTAGCAAGCAGAGTATCGATCTCACAGGGAATTGATCTAAAATTTTACTAAGTACTAAAATTAGAACAATTTAGTTTTATTCAAATAATTAAAATCTGAATTCTAATTGAACTAAAAATTACGCAACTAAAACTAATTTAATTACAAAATTAAAGCAACAAGATAATTGGACAAACAGCAAATCAAACAAGCCTAGGATTACAATATCCCTCACACTTCATCTAAATCTTACCTCTCTTTCTTAACTTATTTCAATGGGTTGAATTGCTAACCTAGAGTCCTAAATTATTTATAAGGGTCTCCCGACTCATCTTATAAAAATATCTATTTTAACTAAAACACTATATCCCTATGTGAATTGAAATTAAAATAGACTCATTAAGTTCAGGTTCTAATCTGGCTACATATGGCCTATAGGTATATCCCTATCCTATACGCAAATCAATTAATATGATCATATGCTATCCCAATTTTAGTCTACACTAAACTCCCTTTCCCAAGTTTGTTTAGGTTCCTAGATCAATTTAATTGGTGGCCATGCAATTAAAAGCATTAAGCACAAATCGAAATAAACAATTCGAATCTCATTAAAGATAAGTAAGAAAGAGATTAAAAGTTAGATTACATGTGAGTTCAATTGCAATCCTAGAAATATAATTTAGATCATAGTATCTAATAAAAAAAATCCAAAAAAATTTAACCATGAATCCAAGTCAAAGAAAATAAGAAAAACACAAAAGTAAAGAGAGAAAACTAATAGTTAGAGTTTTGTGATCTTGATTCTCCCTCCAATTCTTTTGTTTTCTTGGTTTTTTTTCTTGGCTTCAAATCTTCAAAATAGTTGCTTGCTGCCTCCTCCTCAAAATCTCTGAAAAATGCTCCTTAAATAGGCTCCAAATAACCTAATTTTTGAAATCTCGTTAATTTCCCTTATTTTTGGGAGAGTCATGCAGCACTACGGCATTACTTCTCCAGTGCTGCAGCGCTGAGCTCTCTGGAAATTAGTATGTGTGCTTCATTTCATCAACGCTGCAGCCTTGTTCTCCCAGTGCTGTGGCAGTCTATCAATTTTAAACATGAGTTTCACCCTGTTATGTTAGGAATTGGGCAAAGTAGTAAACATAAAAGGTTTATCTC
>NW_018397254.1:14401552-14411652 GCF_002168275.2 Theobroma umbraticum | reverse complement strand
TTCTGGATTGAAAGATTTGCTCCAAATACTGCATCATGTTCAGTCTTTACATACAACTATAGTGGTCCAATTTTGACAAATATTTTGACCATGATCCAATCAAAACTGGGCAAATTGGTGAACATAAACATTGTATCCCTTCTTCTTATAATTCGATTGGTCTAAGAATCACCTCTTTTGGAGTTTTTTAGAAAGAGATATGGTTAAAATACTGAAACATATATGAATGAAGCTATCACCATACTTGCACTGATTTTCATCAAATGAGTCTTTTTCATCAATTTCCTACAAAAGCCATAAGAGAAATTAGCAATAACTACTCTTAAAGTAATTTAAAATAAAATAACCTATAATTTAACTAAAATAACTTAAATTAATCACTTAAAAAGTAATCAAACTTAAACTAAAAAAACACCTAAAATGCTAAATTCGAACCTAAAATCTCAAAGATCTAGCTACTTAAGCTCCCAAAATGAGTCAAAATAACTCTATATAATAGAGTTATCAGTGACCAAACCATCAAGCACTCAAAATCGACGATTAAAACCGACCTTCGAAACCAACATCGAATAACCAAGTCACTGTTACCACCGACGTTGGTTTCGATCTATTGCACGGTTGCAACCAACCGATGCTCTCTCTTAGTTTCAGCACTAAAATGGCATTTGGTACTTTACAATGCAATGTGATTACAGGTAATGTGATTGCAAGCAATGTCATTATAGGGAAAATAACATTACAATGTTTGGTATACAAGCAAAATAATGATTAAAATGCAGAGAAGATAACATTGCAGTGTTTGGTTTATAAGTACTTTGCTGGGAATGTAATGTTAATTTTTAAAATTACCTTTAGTTATTAAAATATAAGTTTAATATATTTATATTTTTTATTATTAATTTTTATATAATATCATCTGTTAAATATATTTTTAATGTCATATATTTTATTTTCATTTATTATTATAATTTTATATTTTATATTTTTATTTTTTAATATAATTTTTTATTATATATTTTATTTTAATTTATTTTACCTATATTATATAAATTTTAATTTTTTATATTTTATTTTATTTTAATTTTTTGATTCTTATATTATATATTTTATTTTAATATTTTTATTTTAATTATAACATTATAAAATATTTTTAATAAGGTAATAAAGTTGAAGGGTAAAAATATCTTTAAGAACATTACAGAGTGCAATGTAATGTGATTGCATTGGTTTTAGACTGCAATCACATTACATTCATTTGCTGTAATATGATTGCTTTGCAATCTTACATTGCAATGGTCTGTTACAAAATAAACACTGTAATGTAATTTAATTGAACACATTATAAGGAATGTGCTCTCACTTCCCTCATACCAAATGCTACCTAAATGTTACATGTTAAAGTTTCTTTCTTCCTACTGATATTATATGCCAAGACAAGAATTACTTTGTTACGTGCTGAGGCATATCTTCACTAGATTTGAATCACTAAAAACTCAATACCAATAAACCTAAGAATATATTGTTATTCGCTATGCCATACTCTTTGGTTTATAGATTGAAAATGATATGGCAAATGTGAGAAATAGACAGAGAGAGAATTTTGTAAATATAAACCAATAAACTCAAAACATGTTGTTACCTGTTATGTCTTACTCTTTGGTTTATAAATCGACGATGATATGACGAGGTAACGAAAAATAGGCAATGAGAGATATATGATGGTGGTAAAATTAAATAGAGCTGAATGATGAGAGGGAAAAATGGAAAACACAACAGACGGACGGTGAAAGAGAGATATTAAGAGCATTTAATTTATCTAAAATGATTTTAAAGGTATTGTCGTCCAATCATAACAAAAGTTGAGTAAAAATAGTTAATTTATATTGAAAGTTATTTTTGAAATAAACTTATCAGGTTGGCTATTTATCACAATTTACACAATTTTTTTATATGTATTTGGAATATTAACAAAAAGATGTACTTCACTTAAAAAAAAAACTTGTTTTTCTTCATTATTAACAACTAGATATGTTTCACCAATGAATAAATGCAAACATATACTTGCTATTTTTATGAAGTTAGTGAATAAAGATCAGTTTTACAAAAATTTCTAATGTACAATTACTGCATTTTGTCCTTTTTTTATTTTGATAAATTGATTTTTTATCAAAATATGTTATTGCAAATAATAATGTTTTTATAAATAATATTAATAAAGAGAACATTAGATAATTTTTTATTTTAATTTTGATCACTTTTATTAGAAAATAGTTTGGTGGGTTGAATTTAAGATTATGTATATAGATATCTTTCATAAAATGATATTTTTTGTTGATTCATTTTGTCACTATTGGTAAACAATTATTTATGATAATATTGTTTATTAAATAAACTTAAATTATTAACTTTTTGTATAATATATAATAATATTATTATGTGTATATAAAAAATTAATTGAATATAAAAATCACCGCATTAAAAAATCAAATTCAATATAAAAAAATCAAAGTAAGATTTAATAACTATAACGTCGGTTCGGGACGCGTGGAATGTCCCAAGCTTAAAACCGGGCCACGCTGTCCGCGACGTGGAAGTTGACTCACTGGAAGAAAGTGAGAAACGGGAAAGAATAAGGGGAAAGGAGCGCCAAATTTCAAGGGCCATCACGGGCTTTTCAAAAACCCTAGGTAGCGGCTGCACTCGGACGGTTGGAAACTGAGAAGAAGAAATGGACTTTTCTCAGTCCGACTTCGATCGCCTATTAGTCGCCGAGCACACTCGAAAAACCTCTGAACTTAACTACGCCAAGGACCCTCTTGACGCGGAGGTTTCTATTCTTTCTTTTCCTTTTTTTTTTTTCTGGTAAAGCATTGCAAAATACGTACTCAACTGTATTATACGGTTAACTTTCTCGTTGATTGCTTTATTGATTTTTCTTTTTGAATCTTCTTAGTATTTTCTTTGTTTACGGTTACCTTCCTCTGTTGATCAGTTTTTAAATGAAATTTTGTTATCCTAGTGTTAATTTTGGTTGGACAGTTATTTATTTTCTTTAAATTTCATATTGTATATTTGCATAAAATGGTTGCAGAATTTAACCAAATGGGGAGGAGCATTGCTCGAATTAGCTCAATTTCAGACTGTTTCAGATGCAAAGAAGATGATAAATGGTATTCTATCTTTTTCTTGAATTATTCCTATGTTAATTTCTCTCTCTCTCTCTCTCTCGGCTAATGCAATGAGAATTGGCCTCATAGATGCAATTTCGAAATTGGATGAGGCTTTGATGATAAGTCCCTCCAAGCACGAAACTTTGTGGTGCATGGGAAATGCTCATTCCACTTCCGCATTTATGACTACCAATCTTGATGAGGCAAAGGTTTCCTTTGATAAGGCAGCTCAGTTTTTCCAAAGAGCAGTGGATGCGGTAACTTATTCAAAATTTCAAGTATTTTTCTTAGAAATTTCATATTCAAATGCTTTAGAAGCTAACTTTGGGGATTGCTTTTGGTAGGATCCGGGCAATGAGCTATATCAAAAGTCTTTAGAAGTTGCAGCTAAGGTATATACTTGCTTTTTCTTGTTTTACTTCTAGTTGAGAATTTCGCTTTCATTTATCCAAAAAGAATGAAATTTTCTTTCACAGGAAAAAGATTTGTGCTTGTGTGTAAATAAACCTCAGAAAATTGTCCATATAAAACTGCAGGTCTTTTAAGTTTTAGCATTGCAGCTGCTAATCATTTTGAAATAAACTTAGATGATGTGGTAATCTAGTCTTAACTTTGTAGAAGCAAGTTGCTTCATCATTGATAAGGTTATGGCTAGTGTAGAATTACGTAGTATGATTTTTTTTAGTTGCTATAGCAGGTAATAGTGTTCTGTGCTTGATAAGTTTAGCACAGATTGGTTTTGTGCTTTTGTTTTGCCTACATTAGTTTGGTTTTAATTTTTAATTCCCTTTTATGTGGAATGGCTGTGTTAATTTTCTTGGGAAAGAGTAGAAAGATTATCTAAATCAGTGTGGGCTGAGAAATGTGTTCATGCTGATGCCACAGGCTTGGAGACAACTATTCATGATATATGCTATGATTTGTCTAAGCTTTTAAGGATATCTTTTTTATTTGATGACTGATATTTTCCAATGATTTTGCTTGTCTTCTTAGGCTCCAGAGCTGCATATGGAGTTCCAGAAGGCTGCAGCTGGTCAACAGACTATGGCTGGGTCGCCTTCTTCTTCCTCAACTGCAAATGTGAGATTTCTTTTGTCATTTTTGTCTTTGACTCCCAAACCTTCCCTTCCTCACTTATTCATCCAATTCCTTTCTGTTTGTTGCCATACTTCTTTTTTCGGTGGAAGTGCTTGTATTCAATATCCTTTCTTATTACATGATCTGAGTTTTTTATGTGATTGTCTTTTAGAGATTCTTTATTCCAAAAATTATTTTATGCTTCTTCTTTATATTTCTTAGTTTCCATCATTTTGTTTCCCAGGTGAGTGGTTCCTTTCAATGATCTAGTTAGATTGTTGTGCATTTACTGCATTATATGCATAAGTTCATGTATGTATCTGTTAGATGAAGATAGTGAAATGATTCAGATATTGATATGTAAGCCTTAATTATTATTTTAATGGATTCAACCTGTTTATTTATGTTCTCCTATCATTGACTAAAATAAATAGTTCCACATGAGTGTGAGAAGGCATCCAATTCATGTGTGCAATGGACATATTCTGCATCGTAACTGATCCATGAGGCATGATTGCCTTTCCATCATGGGACCATATCTATAATAGGATGTGATTTATCTTCTCAACTGTTAAATTTCTGAAGATTGTTCTTGTTTTAGACTGTATATCAAATAGACTCTCTTTTTCTCTCTGAAATCTTTCCTTTGTTTGCAAAAACAATCTTCTGGTTAGGGTTTCTTTTTTCCTTTTATTGTAATGGAAGTTTAAAGGCTTGGCTTTGCATGGGCCTGTTCCATCCAGGGGCAGGCAATATTTTCCTGTGAAGATAAACTGTCATTTTGTTGACATAAATGTTCATTAGGATTTGATCATGGCTTTGTGAGGTTTAGGTAATGAAAATGGGGCTGCTTAGCAGGTCTGGATTCTACTTGAAGAAACTGTAGTTGACAAAAAAAAAAACGTTTTCTAGGCTTCATTCAGTTTTTTCAGACATCACGATCACGAGTGATTGATTTGTTAATTGATTAGAAAGATATAATTGCTGGAAGTTGTTCTAATTGTTTCTTCAATTAATGAATGCAATAAAATAATTATGGATGGGTTCCCTATAGTTCTAAGCTCAAAAGAATTTTACTTGCATTCGATAAAGCCCCCTACAACCTGGCTTGAATATACATAAGATTCAGTATGGTTTATTATGATTCTTTAGGCTCCCAACCAAGCCTCCCGTTATTTAGATACGCAAATAAGGCTTAGTCATTACAACCACTCTTAACACATAAATGCTGTTGGAGTTTGGAGGCCGCTCATGAATGCTATGCTCTCCCCATCAACTAATAAATACCAGTCGATCACTGATGTGTTGTACAACCAAACTGCTATCTGCAAAGTCAGCAAATTATCTGTTCAACTTCAGATTTCAAGCATTAAAAGAAAAAATAATTTATGCTGTATTATATTAGCTTTGTGAGCATTGTTTTGCTTAAATTTCTTTAACAAAGTGGGACTGAAAATGAACTGAATCTGAGTATTTCACAAGTCTTAACTTTTCCTCCCTCCCCCTTCTTACACCTTAGGGTGAACCATGTAACATTGTCCTGACATTAGCCATTAATATGGAGGAACCTTTGGTGCAACATAGATTTTTAATTGATACCTAAATTGTCTGTGAACACTTCACTCTAAGTTCAGAAGATCCTTGCTGATTTATTTGTTTTATATCCAGGCTGGCAAGAAGAAGAAGAAGAGCAGTGATTTAAAGTATGACATATTTGGATGGATAATCCTTGCTGTTGGAATTGTTGCATGGGTGGGAATGGCGAAATCCAATGTTCCTCCACCTCCTCCAAGATAAAATGTTTGCTTCAATAATTCTTGAGGTAACCATTCTGGTAATTTTGGTGGAAGTTTAATATTTGTTCTTTAGAAGGTTCAACTGGTGCAATGTAGTAAATTGGAGCAAGCGGCTTGTTGTCATATTTTGATTTTGTTAGTATTTTCTTTTCCCTTGCTATTATTACAATTTGATTAGGATGGTTATCTTGGATATGATTTTGAATTTAATCATTGAATAGATATAATAAGTATTTTGTTTTGTCTTTGCCCTTTCCTTGTTAACATGTTTCTGTAGTCAGTTTAGCATGCTTCTTTCTTGACCTTTAATCATTTCATTAATGGAGAGATATACTGTTTTTTTAAAATATTTCAGCAACTGTACTGGGCTGCTGCAAGACACAGTGCAAATATCTTTTTTATCATTTGATTGTTTCTATGCTCTGTTACTCCAGTGTGAATATTACGGAAATTGGTGACCACTGGATGATTTTGCGAAGAATGATGGATCATTGTATAAAAAGTTGACCCATATAGAAAGAGCACATATCTTTAACTATTGAAGAGAGTTAATAGTGCAAAAGTGAATTGGTCCAAGGCCATTGTCTTGAAAATAAAGTGTTTCTTTTATGTAAATTTTCTTTTGATCTTTTCTTGTATTTGTCATGGGCTTCCACTTTCATTCTTCCAGCTTATAGTTTAGGCTAGTTTTAAGAAATTAGTACATAAGGTGAACTGCTCAAGTCTCTTGGGCAGTTACTTGGTCCCAATGAGTTCAGCCAGCAGCAGTAATGGCTATTTTAATGATTTATTTAAATATATTTTAATGCATTGACTCTTTTAGCTGTATGAAAGAGGGTAAGATTCATCTTACATTCAAGAATTTTTAACTTTTAATTAGACTTGAAGTTTTAGATCATGAGAATCCAGACCACTCCAACCCAGTACAACTGCGACCTTGATTGGATTGGGTTTGATTGGTTTTTACCATCTCTAAAACTGAATTTGAACTGGCATGGTCAGTTACAGGGATTTTAAGATGTCTGGTCCTGTTTTCATTGCTTCAATTAGCAACAGAAACATTTTCTGCTGAGTTTTTCATGGAAGCTGCAACTTGGGCATCCTGAATCGTGCAATTTCTTGTTGGGATTAATATATGCAATAATGTTTAGAAGATCATAGCCCTTTATTGTATGGTGAATATTACTTGTCAGAAAAGGTAAGGCAAAACAACAACAATAACAATATAGTCTATATGGATCATATTGCATAATTATGCTTTATAATGTGATTAATATTTTTAATGTTGATTGTGATTTGTAAGTGAAACATCCTGGATTTTCTGTCCCAAGTAAATACTTGAACTCCAAATGAGCCGAGAAGAACTTAAGGATCTCCAACTTGGCCAGCACCAGTCTTTTCAGTTTCTGGAATACCTAACAATGATATCAAATATTTTTTGAAGAAAAAGAAAGAAATTCTATGGGTGAATATATATGAGAAATATAGCTGATTTTTTTATTCTATTAAATTAAATTTAAATTAACTTATAATATAAATTATCTCTCCCTCTAGCCTATATTTGTGAATACCACTTCTATCCTTTCTAACCTTCTGCATTGTTGAAAGGAGGAAGCCTCATGGTCTTCTCAAAATGTACTTATTGGTGTTTTTGGCTTTCTTATGTTTGGTTATGTGGCCCTTTATATCTGATAATTGTGATCATCAATGGGAAAAGAGTCCCTTGATTTGCAGGGCTATACTTCTATTGTGAGTATGTTTCGTTTGCTTCTTCTCAAAATGGCTTGAACCATATCTCATTAAATGTTGATTAAAGCATTTTGCTTCATGAATATTAAATTGATTTCTTTCCGACCACATGCATTCTGAACATGAGAAAAACATGGTTGGCAAACTTTGCTTCATATTGTTTTGCTGGCAAAATTTGCTTCATATAGTTTTGCAAAATCATTGATAACGGTCCTCTTTATAATGCCTTGTATGTGTCCCTTCTTGACTGAACTGACTTTCTTTGGTCTGCAAACTTGTAAACAGTTTGAATCAGAAGTAGCTAAGCCTGTTGCTTAATTCCATTTTTGTTTGACTATTTTTTTCTTTCCTAACAGAGTTCCGTTGACCATAAGATTTTCTCTGTATTGACTAACAAGGTTATCTTTGTTAGCTCTTTTAGTTTTCTAGTTTTACTAGTTTCTTTAGCGCATATCTAGTATTTGCTCCACCAAAATAAGTGGAGTTGTCAATCTTTATCAGCGTTCACTGTTGGAGGATACCTTTTTGTGGTCTTTGCCCAGCCTCTAGCCTCCCTTCAGGTGGCATCCAGCATATATCTTTCCTTGTTAGGATCGACACGTAGTTCCCTCGTGCATTTGATATTATATTACAATCATTAAGTGACTCTAGGCATCTCTGGACCCTTGGGACCATTTCTCATCCTACATGTTGTCTTACCTTAAAAGATCCACATTTTTTGTCCTCTGTTTATTATGCCTTTGTAACCCAAGAAAAATGAATGTGCTTTATTTTGACCTTCAGGAGCATTGGAAGGGTTATGAGCCATGTCCTTTGAAACCCTTAGAGTATCTGAATGCCCACATTTTGAATGAACTTTGCTAATTATTCATGTAGGTTACAGGCTTTCTATGATGTGCAGGCTACATGTCTACAGCTGTTTCTAGTTTTATTTGAGCATTGATATTGTCATTGGTACAAAGAGGGATTTGACTTGGCCAGTTATGATGTTGGTTTGGCCATCTGCAGGTTCTAAAGTTCTGACCAGTGACGTTCTCTAAATTTGGGAGTTGGTTGTTTATTGTATTGTTAGTATGTGCAACTTGGGTCTAATTAAAGAAGTTTTCAGTTGGATATAGAGTTTATCTTTTGCTAAATTTGGTCCCCCACCACTTTCTCCGGGCCAATTTGTGCTGTACGCCTTGCTATTAGAGGAAACAAATCTTACCAGGCAAATTTGTGGGAGTGGCTTGATGTGTGGAAGTTGGGAGGTACCATGATGATATTAAATTAGTAAAAGCTAACAAAGCATTCCACTTTGTTTAGCGTCCCACTTTGGTTAGCTTTTTGGGCTCAACGATGCGCCCAGAAGGGTCTGCTATTAGAATATTTTTATCTGCCGCGAAGATATCTTGATTGTTTATTTGTTCCAAATAAATCATCTTTAATTGGTTCTTTTGCTAAAATCAGGATTTTGGTTAATGGCTTTTCGTCAAAGATTTGTTTTAGGTTTGTGTGCTTCTTTCTCCAGTAGATACTAAGCTATTCTAATTTTGCAAGGGGGTGAGTGGCTGTTTCATTTTCTTTGTAGCCAATCAGTTAGCAAAGCAGCATATTCTTAGAATACTTAGCATTAGTAGATGCTGTGCCTGGGAAGCCCATTTACTAGTGGTGTTGAATTAAATATTTGCAGAACCCCAATCCCAGTATTACTGATTGGTTGGGGAGACAGCATCATGGAAAAACTGTTGGATATGTGCACATTCCTTAATGTTGGTTTTGGCTGAGATTCTAGGATTAGTGGGATGTTTTCTGACTAAAGAATTTGATTCATCTCTTTTGGTGTACGTGGATGGTGTGCCGCCAGGTATATATTGGATGGCAGCTGCAGTTTGTGTACAAAGCCAGGGTTGCTTAATAGTTAATTTCCATTCTCTTGGAGCCTGTAAGGGTGATGGGTGTTGTGAAGCCTACACATCCCTTGCGTTTTAGATGGAGTAACGGGTGCTGTCCCTCTGAGTGAGACGTAGAGCATTAAAAGCACCATAGGAGAATTTAAATAGAAATAACAATGTTTGGTGCTTACATCAGCTCATAAATTATAGAGATTCTGGTGTATTGTCAGTGTTAAAAGGCTATGCAATCTATCAAACTTCAATATGTAACTGTTAAAAATTGAATTAATCGAATTCATTTAACAAATTCATCGAATCATTTCAATTACACTGTTGAAAATTGAAATACTACAATCCAAATATACTTTTGAACCTGTTAAAAATCGAAATACTACGATTGGTTGGTTGATTTAGCAAAATCAATTTTTTAAAAA
>NW_018397254.1:14397320-14401542 GCF_002168275.2 Theobroma umbraticum | reverse complement strand
GATGTGTATATAAATTGTTGAAGTACTTTTTGCATGTTGTGATGAGAAATTGTTATTTCATGGATAATGTTTGAAATATTATACGAAAATTTGGTCATTATTATGAATAGAAGTTTAATTTTTTGGTTTGATGTCATTAGAAGAATATGGTTAAATAAATTGTTCATGTTATGTAATTGATGCTATCAAAACAACATAACTAAGTAAATTATTAACATTAAAGTATATATTGATGGTCAAGAATAGTGTAATATTCAATGTGCATGGTAAATGATATAGGATGCTATTGATTATGAGAAAAAAGGAGTAAAGTATGCTATATTGAAAATAGTAAATATTTGAATAATTGGAAGTTATTGTATTGTATAAGGAAAAATTATTTACTTGTACTTGAACAACTTGAAAGTCATAGTGTAGAAATATTTTAAAAAATCCAAACCGATTTATACCAAGGAAAGAAAAAAACTTGTCAAAAACATAAAAGCTAAAAAATTTATTGAAATTAAAAATACAAAAATACAAAACCAAAGGATAAAATCAAATTAAATATCACAAAAAACAAAAAATAACACAACATTAAATGATAAAAAAAAAACCCTTGAAACCCATTTCAAACGAAACTAAATTCCAAAGATGAAAACAACAATCCAAATAATAATTAAAATAACAACAGGATCAAAGAATTAAAAGTCCAAAAAAAGTTCAAACCAAGCAAAACTAAGAGATTCACGTCGTATGGCACGGATACAAAACGTAGTCGCTTGGATCATTTTTTGCTATCATCTGAATGACAATTTTATTATCGCAACTTGTGCCAAAAAGGTCTTAAATGTTCGCTTTCCGACCACTGCCTTATTTTCCTTTTTTCGACTCTGTGAACTAGGGTCCAAGGTCATTCAAATTCATTGATTGTTGACTCTTAGCACTTGGTTTCAAAGATATGGTTGCTCAAAAATGGTCTTCTACTCCTATTAATGGGGCTTCTGGTTTTTGTCTGAAAGTCAAGCTAAATAGGCTTAAAACCCATTTTAAGCATGGGAACAAGGTCTCTTTTGGTAACATTGATGATACTATTAAAGAGCTTGAAAACAAAGTGGAAGAATTTGACATTATTTGCAACCTAAGGGATCTCACAGAAGATGAATGCACAGCCAAAAGACAAGTCGTCCAACAGCTATGGTCATCTTCAAGGCAACGCAAATCAATTTGGCACCAAAAATTGAAAATTCAATGGCTAAGGGAAGGTGATAAAAATACACGTTTTTTTCAATGTAAGGCCAAGGCCCGCTCTCATCATAACTACATTGCAGGAATTACAATAAACGATTCATGGATCTCTAATCTGACAAAGGTATGATAGGCCACTTTTGAACACTTTCATGACTTATTTAATAGCAATCAATGGTCTCGTCCGGGTGTTGATGGCTTTCAATTTAGAAAGATCAGCTCTCATAATGCTCAAAACTTGGAGGCTCCAATTTCTATGGAGGAACTCAAATCCACTATATGGAGCTACGATGGCTCTAAAGCCTCAGGGCCCGACGGATTCAACCTTAACTTCTTTAAGCACTACTGGTTCTTTATCGAATTCGAGTTGTTTGCTTTCATCTTTGATTTCATGAATCGTGGCAAGCTAGACAAAGGTCTTAACCTATTATTCATTGCATTGATTCCCAAGACCTCAAACCTAACTACCCTTACAGAGTACCGGCCTATCAGCCTCATCATTTCCCTTTATAAAATCCTTGCCAAGCTGCTGGCCAATAGGCTCAAGACTATAATCTTTAAAGTCATCAATGATCATCAAAGCGCCTTCATACAGGGTTGCCAAATTATGGATGGCATAATGTTGGCTAATGACGTTATCCATAGTATGAAGCACCATTTTTTCAATGAAAGAGGTATCATTCTCAAACTTGATTTTGAAAAAGCATTTGATTGTGTTGATTGGAATTATCTACTCCTTGTTATGCGTGCTAAGGGATTTGGTCATAAGTGGTGCAATTGGATTTTTAAGTGTATCTCCACTGTACGACTCTCTGTGTTAGTAAATGGATCAGCCACTCCTGAGTTCCCCATGAAGCGAGGGCTTCGCCAAGGAGATCCTCTTTCTCCATTTCTTTTTATCATGGCAGTTGAAACTTTTCACTTATCTCTTGCGAAGGCAAAATCTCTCAGGCTTTTTCGAGGCATTTCAATCACATCCTCTGGCCTTTTTATCTCTAACCTGCAATTTGCTAACGACACTATCATTTTCATGTATGCTGACACCCAAGGTGCTCTTAATCTAAAAAGGATCTTACACTACTTCGAGTTAGCTTCGGGCCTTCATATTAATTTCCAAAAATCGTCTATTTTTCTAGTTGATATCTCGGATTCTTTGGTAACGAGTTATCAGTGCTTTCGCGTTGCAAAGTAAGCTCTCTCCCTTTTTCATACCTTGGTATTCCACTTGGTGCCAGCCTTAAGAGAGCATCTACTTGGGATCCAATCATTAACAGATTCAAGAAAAAGCTTACTTTATGGCAAAGAAAATACTTTTCTCTTGGAGGTAGGGTTACACTTATTAATTCAGTTCATAAGTCACTACCACTTTATTATCTTTCAATCTTCAAAGCACCCAAAGGTGTTCATCATAAATTAGAACAATTAAGATGATCTTTCTTGTGGGGTGGAACATCAGACAAATGAAAGATCTCAAAAGTTAAATAGGCCACGGTTTGCAAGCCAAAGCCATTTGGAGGGCTAGGAATTACCAACCTTTCTTATAAAAACCTTGCTTTACTAGCCAAGTGGTGGTGGTGTTATGGGACGGACAAAAATGCATTGTGGAGAAGACTGATAACGGAAAAATATGGCAGAGGACAACCTCATTGGACACCGTCATCATCTAGCACAGCGAGAATATCTTTGGTATGGAGGAGTATTGTCCAACTACCATTTGTTAAAGGGATGCAAAATCTAATTGGTTTTCATACCTGCCATTGGATTGTAGGTAACGGTGAGACTGTTTTTTTCTGGTTTGACAAGTGGATTGATGTCATTCCCCTTGCATCTAAATTTTCTACACTATTCTCTTTGGCTGTTGATAAAGATATGAGACTCCTTGATGCTTGTTAGAACGGATTATGGTCAATTAACTTTAGGCACAAGTTGTATAGCTGGGAGAAAGAGGACTTGGATCGGATTTTATACTCTCTTTCTTCTATTTCGCTTGTGCCATCAAGGGATGATAAACTGGTTTGGATGCATGACTCGATAGGTTCTTTTTCAATCAAAACTCTTTGCTTTCTACTGGATTCCTTAGATGATTCTAACACTGTCTGGTTTCGCTCCATTTGGAAATTGGCTATTCCTCCAAAGATTCAATGCTTCCTATGGTTGGCCATCCTCAACTCTATTCCTACGAAAGTCTTCCTCTCTACATGTAGGGCCCATTTCTCCCCTGACCAGCTTCGTTGTGTGTGGTGTGGTCAAGTTGAGGAGTGTTGATCTCACATTCTTCTCATCTACTCGTTTAGTTGGAGAGTTTGGGGATATCTTTTTAAATGGTGGGGAATCTCTTGGTGCTCTCCCTGTTCTTTATCCTCTTTCATGCAAGCTTGGGAAGGTTGCCCTTTTTGGGGAAATATCTATAAGAGATGGTTGATTGTTTATGCTACTTCACTATGGTCTCTTTGGCTAGCATGCATTGAGACAATCTTCAACTCTAAGGTTTGGGATGGTCTTCAAATTTTTTTCCTCATCAAATTAGGCTTAATGTTTTGGATACGAGCTTGCAAAGGTGTCGATGCCATTGATGACTTGGGATGGTGGACCGACCCACGTCTCTCTTTGAGGAGGAATTCGTGGCTTCACCACCATGTGGGCACTTTATGGTCTCCACCCCCCATTGGTGAATTCAAATTTAATGTTGACGACTCGGCCAAAGGCAAGACAAGAGCTACTGGTTGTGGTGATGTTCTTCGAGATTCTGATAGTAATGTAGTTGGCTTATTCTTTTACCCTCTTAGCTTACATGACTCTAACTATTCAGAGCTAATGGCCATTCTAAAGGCTCTAAAGCTCTTTGTTGACTCCCTTAACACATCATATTCTTTAATAATTGAATCTGATTCACGCACTGCTATCTCATGGATTAACTCAATTGAAAAGTGACCATGAGACAAATGGAGTATTTTTAACGAATTAGATTCTCTTTGCATTATGCTAGGTACGGTTT
>NW_018397254.1:14353969-14397310 GCF_002168275.2 Theobroma umbraticum | reverse complement strand
TGTAGTTGGCTTATTCTTTTACCCTCTTGGCTTACATGACTCCAACTACACAGAGCTAATGGCTATTCTAAAGGCTCTAAAGCTCTTTGCTAACTCCCCTTATGCATAATATCCTTTAATCATTGGTCAATTCAAATTTAATGTTGACGACTCGGCCAAAGGCAAGCCAAGACCTACTAGTTGTGGTGATGTTCTTCGAGATCCTGATAGTAATGTAGTTGGCTTATTCTTTTACCCTCTTGGCTTACATGACCCCAACTAGCAGAGCTAATGGCCATTCTAAAGGCTCTAAAGCTCTTTGCTGACTCCCCTATGCATCATATCTTTAATCATTGAATCTGATTCACGCATTGCTATCTCATGGATTAACTCAATTGAAAAGTGACCATGAGACAAATAGAGTATTTTTAACGAATTAGATTCTCTTTGCATTATGCTAGGTACGGTTTCTGATGATAATGTAGTTGGCTTATTCTTTTACCCTCTTGGCTTACATGACTCCAACTACGCAGAGCTAATGGCTATTCTAAAAGCTCTAAATCTCTTTGCTAACTCCCCTTATGCATAATATCCTTTAATCATTGGTGAATTCAAATTTAACGTTGACGACTCGGCCAAAGGCAAGCTAGGACCTACTAGTTGTGGTGATGTTCTTTGAGATCCTGATAGTAATGTAGTTGGCTTATTCTTTTACCATTTTGGCTTACATGACTCCAACTATGCAGAGCTAATGGCCATTCTAAAGGCTCTAAAGCTCTTTGCTGACTCCCCTTACGCATCATATTCTTTAATCATTGAATCTGATTCACGCATTGCTATCTCATGGATTAACTCAATTGAAAAGTGACCATGAGACAAATAGAGTATTTTTAACGAATTAGATTCTCTTTGCATTATGCTAGGTACGGTTTCTGATGATAATGTAGTTGGCTTATTCTTTTACCCTCTTGGCTTACATGACTCCAACTACGCAGAGCTAATGGCTATTCTAAAAGCTCTAAATCTCTTTGCTAACTCCCCTTATGCATAATATCCTTTAATCATTGGTGAATTCAAATTTAAGTTGACGACTCGGCCAAAGGCAAGCTAGGACCTACTAGTTGTGTGATGTTCTTTGAGATCCTGATAGTAATGTAGTTGGCTTATTTCTTTACCATTTTGGCTTACATGACTCCAACTATGCAGAGCTAATGGCCATTCTAAAGGCTCTAAAAGCTCTTTGCTGACTCCCCTTACGCATCATATTCTTTAATCATTGAATCTGATTCACGCACTGCTATCTCATGGATTAACTCAATTGAAAAGTGACCGTGCGACAAATGGAGTATTTTTAACGAATTAGATTCTCTTCGCATTATGCTAGGTACGGTTTCTCATGGTAATGTAGTTGGCTTATTCTTTTACCCTCTTGGCTTACATGACTCCAACTACGCAAAGCTAATGGCTATTCTAAAGGCTCTAAAGCTCTTTGCTAACTCCCTTTACGCATCATATCCTTTAATCATTAAATCTGATTCACGCACTGCTATCTTATGGATTAACTCAATTGAAAAGTGACCGTGGGACAAATGGAGTATTTTTAACGAATTAAATTCTCTTCGCATTATGCTAGGTATGATTTCTTTTAAGCATATCTTTAGAGAAGGCAATGGTTTTGTTGATTCCTTGGCAAAGTATGGTGTTGATAATAACACATCATTTTCCACCTGGTGGTGACTTTACTTCAATGGTTTATTGATTTCAACCTCTCCTGTAGTTCTTTCTATCTAATTACGGATTACCACACCATATTCGTCTTGTTGCTCTTTGTTGCATTGTCTTTTGGTTCATTTTGTAGGCAGGGTCTATCGTCAGTTTTTTCCTTTGATTATGTTCCTCGCAGTAAGGATTACTTCTCATCTGTTGCTTGCAGTTGCTATTCCTATGGCTTATAGGCCTTCTTTTGTACCTACTAATTAATTTTAATGAATGACTTAGCAAAAAAAGAAATGGCTTCAGTCCAGTGATGCATGGCTCTTTTCCCAGTCACTAGTTTAACACCAGCCGTTCGATGCCTTTTTCTATGTTAGGAATGGACTAGCTTGTGTCCCTCCTTCTCTCCTATTATATATATTTTGATCTCTATTCACCATTATCAATGGCATCCATACATAAATAAGATTAATTTCACATTAAAATGTACTAATTGGTATGAGGACTTGGAGATCTTAACTGTAAATCACAGTATACAACCATAAAGGATTGGGCTATATTATTGAAAAAGTAAAATTATAAGTCCAAGTTGAATCACTTAAAGTTTCTGTTTATTTTCAAATGGAATCCAAAGGTCTATTGGGACTTTACCAAACAGGTTTTGACAAAGAAAATCTAAGTCTATAATGGAAAAAGAAGAAAAAAAAGAATTAATCCAACAAATGATACGAATCTCTGTTTAATTAGCTAATGATCATGATTGCAGAGAGCAGGGTGATCTCGTCTTTTAATCAGGGTTAGCAACCTAACCACACCCCTCAACCACTACTGATTTCCACGTGCTATATATACTATTCATCCGAATTACAATCCCCTCATGACAAACGTCCATCTCTAGACAATTCCAGTAACACTTTTCTTCATAGTCAAATCCTTTTTCTAATTTCACAGAAGATGAAGCTTTTGATGCTAGCAAATCACCTCTCTCTATTGCTTTTTTGCTATGTTCCCGCAACAAACCAAACACCATGGCCTTTCACTCGACTTTTATTCTCATTTTTATTTGTTTCACCTTTCTTCCTCAACTACTGGCTAATCCCTGGAGGCTTTGCATGGAGAAACCACCATGTCTACTCTCCCCAGGTTCGTGGTCTAGTCGGTTGGCCTCTGCTTGGAACCTTGCTTCAAATGGGGTCACTTGCTCATCGTAAATTAGCCTACCTGGCTACTTCACTGGGTGCAACTAGGCTCATGACATTCAGTCTAGGAACAAGGAGTGTGATCATCAATAGCCACCCTGACACTGCCAGGGAAATCCTTGTAGGTTCTTCATTTTTAGACTGCCTAATCAAGGAGTGTTGGCACCCTCTAGCCAATATTGGCGCCACCTTCATAGGATTGCTGCGAACCATATGTTCTCCCCTAGGAGAATTTCTTGTCTAAAGTCTCTGCGGCAACAAGTGGCTGATGCAATGTCAGTGGAAGTAAGGAAGGGAATGGAAGAGAAAGGGTTGGTAAAGTTGAGAGGGATATTGCAAAAGGGTTCTTTACGTAATATACTAGAGAATGTGTTTGGGAGTTCTGAGCGTTTACAATGGGAGGAGCTAGGGTTATTGGTGAAAAAAGGGTATGAATTAATAACTGAGTTTAAATAGGAGGACTATTTTCCCCTAAGCTTTTTAGACTTTCACGGTGTGAAAAGAAGGCATCATAAGTTGTCAGGCAAAGTAACAACTATTGTAGGTCAAATTGTGGAAAAAAGGAAAAAGGCTGCCGGAGATGTCAATAGTGGAAATGACTTTCTTAGTGCTTTGTTATATTTGCCTAAAGAGGATCAGTTGAGTGATTCCGACAAGGTTGCTATACTGTGGGTAAAGACCTTCTCTCTCTTTGAGATACACATATATTTTATTACTTGGAGTATAAACTGTGTTCTGTTTTAATTAGTAGCATATATATAATCACCAAAAAAACAAACGTATAAAGCATCATAAAAAACATATTACCTATCATAAATATCTTTGCAAGCATCTTGGATTATAGTTAAGCTGCCATTAAAAGAAAAAAAAAAAAACTAAAGCATCTTGAATCTTGTTTTATTGTGCTTGGGTTTTTGAGACAATGATTGTTTTTGTTCCCCCGGCGTTGCTTTTCATTTGACTTGATAACTATGCACACTATGATACTGTGAGATATTAGCATTGGATCGAGAGAGGTTCATTTTATAGGTTTCATATATTTTTTGTTCTCTATTTTTTATCGAAAAGGTCTAAGTTTTCATTCATCTCAAAAAGACTAAATTTTTGGAGTCAAATAGTCAATTTTTCCTTAACAAAGCAAGCGAGTAAAAGGTTCAAGATTCGATGATGAATCGCCAGTGATATGACTTATATTCCACCACCCTGTTTACTATTCCTTGGATGCCATTCGCAGATTGCATAGACTGTTAGATACATATCCCATTGGAATTCTATTTGTATCCTTTTAAGTTACTTGGATGGACTATAATTTTATCTTTTTAATCATATATTATATAAGATTTTCATTTTAAAAAACTATACAAGGTTATCCAAGATAGTAGACTACTCACTTATAAATCCTGACTCATTCATAAACACAATAAATTGGCTTATGCTTTTTACTTTCAATCATTGAGAGATATGTTTATATATATATATATATATATATATATATATATACACGTGCGCATATATATTAGGATTTAATTCATATTTGTTCAAGAAATGATATTTCGAGGTAACGACACAGTTGGAATGGATCAGGGCTAGGATGGTTTTGCATCAAGACATCCGAGCGAAAGTCCAGCAAGAGATTGACGCCTGCATCGGCCACTGCCACCGCAGGCCAGGGCCCGTTCAAGATTCTGATCTCCCAAACCTCCCTTACCTTCGAGCAGTAGTGACAGAAGTTCTCAAGATGCACCCCCCGGCGCCACTACTCTCATGGGCCCCCTTAACCACCCACAATGTCCATGTGGGAAAGTCCTCGTCCCAGCTAGCACCACCGCAACGGTAAACATATGGGCCATAACCCATGACCCATCTGTTTGGATGAATCCGTCGACCTTTCGGCTTGAAAGGTTTGTCGTGGCGGAGGATGCTTCCATCATGGGCTCCGATCTGAGGCTTGCCCCTGTTGGGTCAAGTCGCAGGGTCTGCCCTGGCAAAGCGCTAGGGTTAGCCACTGTGGAATTGTGGCTTGCACTGTTGCTCCACTGTTTCAGTTGGCTTCTAGCGCTAGCATAGCACGTTGATCTCTCCGAGACTTTAAGGCCTTCTCTTGAGATGAAAAAACCTTTGGCATGTCGAGTGCTTCCCCGAACAGCCCATCAACGTGTCTCATGAAGCAAGACATATCAATCATTTATATATAATTTGCGAAATGTTAATTAAAATAATTTAACAAAAAGGTGCGATGCGTGGAAGGTGTACTAAGTAATCACGAATTGTATAATTAGTAAGACCTTGACTAGGAACTTAAACCCTCCATAACCACATTTTAAGGGAGAAGAAAAAAAAAAGACCCTCCATAACCCCTGCAAGTTAAATTTGAGGGCCTTGAGACTTTGTATGCTAGTGTTTAGTTTCTTTATTTCTTTTATGAGTAATGTCAAGTTGAGTAAGTGCAGTTAATTAGGAGGTTTGAATAGAAATACTAAACAATAATCTCTATTCTCCAAATCTTCAATAAGTTCATGGAAGATGAAGAGTTCATGTACCAGCTGCCAACTTGTTTAAATTTAATGTGATTGGATTCATAGTTTTATGGTGGTTTGAAAAAACAACTGTCTTTCTTTTTCCTGCAGCAATTAATCTCCTTGACTAAGTTGGGAAAACTTATGACATCATCACCATAACTTTATCCTGGGCAAAGGAGAAGGAACAAAACAAATTAAAGCTCATGAAGAAGGAAAAGAAGAAAAGAAGTTGTAAAAGCATTAGTCCAACCTTTTTCACCATCGATATGGCAGGTTGATGATACAGCACTAGGACTTAGTCACTTACTAGCTGTGAGTTTTCTCAAAATTTACCAATTAAGGAATCTTGAGAAGAATATGAGGTGTAAATTTTTTATTCTTAGTAAATTAAAAATTTATGGAACTTTGTTTACGTGAAGAGGAACCAAAGAGAGAGTGACCCACCTTTCAATCCAGTTGGGTAAATGTCTCGATTTAATTCTCTCTTCCTCTAACTTTATCCAAAATGCACAATATTTTCATAATTATAGTAAATGTACAAATTATAAGCTAAATCAATGTGATTTTATTAGATTACGATAAGATTATGATATTATTAACTTGATTTCTCTTCTATGTCATTGAGAATCCTCTTATATAAATATATATATATTTATTAAATATTTAAATAAGTTTTTAAACTATATCACAAAAAGTTAATTAAGTATTTATATTTTTATTACGTTCAATTAAGTTTTTAGATTTTTATTTTGGATCAAATAAGTTCCTCTCATTTTTTTTACACTAGTTGCTTGATTTTTGTAACTTTCTGTATCAATGCAAATGGCACCTTTAAAAATGAAAAATCTCATTAATTGTTGACTAACTTCTGTTAGTCAACAGTATTACTTTTATATCATGTTATTTGTCATGTGATAAGTTGATATGTCATTTTGATGATGTCATTACCACATGATAGATGACATGGCATTAAAATTTGTTACTTAGAAAATGTGTGTTTACATTTTTTTTGCCCTTGTATCCAAAAATAATTGAGTGAATAATTAGAAAGAAAATTAAAAAAAAACACAAAAATCATTAAATTAAGTCTTCATTATTACTATCATATTCAATTCTTAACCTTGATTCAGAGTTTTTAACAAAACATAATAAATTATCCGAAAAGATAAAAAAAACCAAATATCTAACTTTTATTGTCCAATGATGTTGCTAAAAACAAAATTTCTTTAAAAGAGTTAAGTTGCAGCACTAGTTCATGAAGAAGAGATAATTTGCAGTACCAGTTCATCAAGAAAAACTAAGTTGCCTTTTTCTTAAATTTTTGTAAATTGAGAATTGCAGGAGTAGCATGGTTCTATGAGTCTTTAGAGGCCACCAATGAAAACCAAATAGGGCCAACTCTTCTTTTCATGCTCAGTACCAGTAGCATCTTGCACAGCTTGCGGATAAAGGCCAAAATCTCCAAATCTAGAGTTACAGTTTCTGAAGTGGTAGGACCAACATTATTCTTTTCATCCTTAACCTTCATTTTGCATTTGTCTTTCCCATGTTGGGTTTTGCACATTTAAGCTTCACTGTCGGGACATGATAGGTTCTAATTTAGAATCAAAGCCCTGTGAATTAGACTTGAAGGACTTGGTCCCATTTGCAACCTCCACCAAACAATTAAAAGGTTTCCAGAGATCTAATTTTCCATCCCATGATTCACCATCGTTCTCTGCTTCTTTATTCATAAGCTGGCTAGGGATAGGTGAAACATACTTTAAAGAAAGAAAACAGAAAAAGGAAAGTTTTTCAGATTGCAAAAGTGGGTGGAAAAAAATTGATAGTTAAACATTGAACAATAAATATTCAGGAAACAAAAATAAAGAGAAATAGCTATTTATCCTATATTATGATAGTCATTAACCTCAAATATTGTTCAGGAATTAATTAGACAAAATTGATAGTCATAAACCCTAAATGTTGTTTAGAAACTTGTTAGACAAAATTGCAATTAGGGTATGTATATTAGGAACCAAATATTTTGTTTAGGTGCTTTTTTTTTTTTTGGTTTCAAGTCTCTAACTCAATTATTTTTAGACATGTGGTCCGATAAAAACAAAAGTCAATTCTTAATCAGCAACATGTAATATCACGTCATTTTTCATAATGTTATCATTAACATGTCACATGACAGATGAAATGTCATAAAACTAATAGTTACACTATTAACTATCGAGTGCAATCTTAACGATTTCAATCAAGGTGAGTTAGTAACTATCTTGAGTAGAAGTTGTTATTATCATTACTCCGTTTATTTACAGGGATGCCTCACTTGACATGAAAAGCTTATGGGTTCAACCTCTAAATGTGCTTCTACACTTGTGGCTTAGCATCTGTTTGCCACTGCTGATAGTTTTGCAAATAAGAGATTGAGATTGTTTTGCGAAGGTGTTGCAATAAACACAGTTAACAAGTGGTAAAATCTAGACTAACGTTGTAGAAGATGTTCAAAATCTTTTTTTGTTAATCACATAATAGTGACAAATAAATAATTATAAATACTAAAAGAAAGAAAATGGTAAACTAAGAAGAAAAGTGAAATAAATATGGAGTTCAAAAATCAAAATTAAAAATTTTTAGGATTTTGGATCTATTGTTGTTAAAGAGAGAGAAGAAAAAAAGGAGATTGGGTGAGACAGAGTTGAAGAGAGACAAAAAAATTATTTTTATTCTTTTAAATTAATAATATTTATTTTTAAATCCCTTTAAAGATTTTAAATTTAGTTTCTAATAATTTTGTCACTCAATTCATGTAGCATTTCAAGAAAAGTAATGAAATTTCATTGAAAAAAAAAACATTTGAAAGTAAAAGATGGAAAAGATGATTAAAAAATAATTTCATTTTCAAATATGAAAATTTATGTCCCTGTTTGCTAATTTTTGCAAATCATTATCATTTTCGTTTCAAATCCTAATTTTTTTTGAGCATGACCTTACAGTATTTTGGATAATAAAATATATAACTAAATGGTCGAAAGTTTTTAGTATAAACTGAGGTTTGAATTAAGAAAATGACTTCTTTGTTGATTATACTTTTAACTCTCAAATTTATAATCCAATTACAATGTCAAACTATATTAAATTTATCTTCACATGTATTTTGATATTTCATGTGTCATACATCGATAAATGACAAATTTCTCTAAATAAATTTTCTAAAAATATGCTATGCACCTATCCAACTAACTGTTTTTAACTTCCTTTTTCCCCCTTAGTTATATAGTAGTAATGAGTATTGAGTTTTCATAGATTACCTATTGTAAGAATCCAAATTTTCTATTCTCAGTTCTTGTTTTAATTCTTACAAATTGGTCAAAAGACCTATCCAGTCCCTATGCTCTTTAATTTTATTCAATTTAATCCCCGTACTTAAAATCAAAATAATTTAGTCCCTTATTTTTTAAAATTACGTCAATTTAGTTTCTCTCCTTAACGGTATCCAATTTTATCGTTAAAAGATGATGTCATCATTGACGTCAATGATGATGTCAGTGTTGATGTGTCACTTTTGATGATGTGGCATTGAGATGATGATGTGGTTTATCACATGACACAAAAGTAAATGACATGACAATGCCACCGACACTATATGATGACGTGACAATGCTAACATGGTACTGGCAGATCAAAAAAATTTCTTAAAAAAATTTTTTGTCACGTTATAAGGATTAAAGTGAACAAAAATATATAGTATAAGGATTAAATTGAACAAAATTGAGATATTGAGAGACTAAATTAAACAAATATTTAAAAAATATAATTATTGATATGTTTATTAATAAGTTAAATATTTAAATGTAAAAGATTTATGGTGTTAAAAAATATATATAAATTTTTTTACTTGATTATTTGATTTTAAAATATGTAAATTAATTTATCTTTTTACAAAAATTAAGTTTGAATTCTCCTTCTATAAAAAAAATTTGAAAAAATTTCATATTTGAAGTCAAATTTAGATGAATAACTTGTATTACATTAAAATAAAATAATATAAAATGACTAAATAAATTCTTTTTTCTTCTATTTATAATAGTATAAAAATTTAAAATTTATTTAACTTAGTTTTAACTTGAGCTAAAGTCAAATAAGAAAAATATATTGATTGAGTTTTTATTTTTTAAAAAATAAAGAACGAAGATATGGAGTTAGCAATAATTATAAAAAAAAAATTTTGTTCTGACTTACTTAATTTGAACATGACAAACCTCTTATTATACCAATAGAATCTGAGCTCTACTCTTTCAATTATTTATTTATTTTTTATTTTATTTAATATTTTAAGTTATATTTTTTAAGTTGAAATTTCTTAAATTAAACACTGCATTCATCGTTGATAAAGTTAAATATAACTGTAAATATTTGTAATATTTTATTTTATTAATAAATTTTTTATAGATCCAAATTAATAATTTAAATTTAAATTTAGCAGAATTTTATTATGGTATTTGAATTTTTAAAAAATCATTTTATAAGAAATTTTGAGAAAATTTAAATAAAAGGTAAATTGGGTAAGAGTTGAATCATTTCAAAAGAATGTATATTTGTAAATTGTGAAAGTTGCAACTAAATTAACATATTTTGCTAATTTGAGCAAATTTAAATAAAAAGCAAATTGGGTAAGAGTTAAATAATTTCAAAAAAATGTGTATTTGCAAATTGTGAAAATTGTAACTAAATCAATATAGTTAGTCCTTTTATATAATTTTATTTTAACGTAATGCTAGTTATTCATCTAAATTTGACTTGAGGTATAAAATTGTTTTAAAATTTTTTTTATAGAAGGAGAATTCAAATTTAATTTTTATAAAAAATATAAATTAATTTACAAATTTTAAAATTAAATAATCAAGTAAGAAAATATTTATATATATTTTTAAAACCATAATCCTTTATACTTAAATATTTGGTTTATTAATAAGCATATCAATAATCTACTTAAATATTTTTACTTTTAAATTTTTTTTAATTTAGTTTTTCAACATCTCAATATTGTTCAATTTAACCCTTATATTATATATTTTTATTCATTTTAATCTTTATGACGCAGTAGATTTTTTTTTTGAAAATTATTTTGGTCTACCACATGGTATTAACATGTCGGCATGTAAATACCACGTCAGCACTACCACATCATCATATAATGCCACGTGGTATTACCATGTCATCACTCGATGTCATTTGATACGCCACATCATCATCTCAACGCCACATCATCAAAAGTAATACACCAGTGATAATATCATCCTTTAACGATAAAATTGGATAGGAGGAGGACTAAATTGATACAATTTTCAAAGTTAAAAGACTAATTGCTTCCATTTTAAGTACAAAGACTAAATTGAATAAAATTAAAGAGTAGAGAAACTAGATAAATCTTTTACTCTTATAAATTGTTACATATCTATTTTTTTATCACTAATTAATATATGTTTAATTTTATTTTTTTTCCTTTCTCTCTTAGAACTCGTGGATATGCATGCACACCATTTACACACCTCCGACGTGACTCGGTGTCATGCCTCACCAAGTATCATAGAAAAACAATTTTTTCCAAAGGAAGTTAGACTTTCATTAATAGAGCAACCAACCCCAACCTCCATGAATACAAACTTCTCAAAAACCTCAAAGTTACACTTTCCAACCAGAAATAAAACAATTACAGTTTGTTTGAAGGGTTATTAGAGACAGAGAGCATACTCCGGAGTGTATCTTTCTCTGGTTCTGGTGTAGAGAAAACAAAGTTGTGGTTTTAGAGTTGTTTTAGTGTAGAGTTTAAAGGAAAAAAATATGAGAAATAAAATTTAAAATTAACATCTATTAAGTAATAATAAAAATACAAACGTATGATAATTTGTGAGAATGGGTAGGGACGGAAGATTTGAATTCCTATTGTAGTAGAAATAAGATCTCTGAAATTAATTTTTTTTCTTTTTTTTTTTGCCTGTACAATCAGAGGCGGACTTCCTGGCCTGTCAAAGCAAAGACAAAATGGGCAAGAAACACTGTAGTAGCGAGCAGATTTAGTACCGAATCTGCAGAGTCCTGGATTCGGGCCTGGCCCAATATCGAGCATACAAGTTTGCTCGGCACTTTCTCCGTCTCTTACGTGGCAGCTGGCTATCGAGACACGTCCGCTGTATGTTGTTTTCCGTGCGGACAGCGGTGCTAACTTCAATTCAAATTTTCAAAAGATTCGCCTCACGAGACGCTGCAATAATTAAACCAACAGCATTCTCCAGCGTCAAAGACATTTTTTCTCCGTGGTCCTTTTACTTTTTCAAATTTAGATTGAGCGGCGTGGCTTTAGTTGTTCTTTGCTTGGTTTAATTACACGTTTGACACTCAAACTATATTAAAACTGTCGATTTGACAACTGAAGTTTAAAAATTCTCGTAATTAAGTATTAATGTTTTTTACTTCTTAATTATATTTTTTTTGGATTCAGAAATTTCCAAAATGGGTAGAAAAATATAAAAAAGTTCAGAAAAAAAAGAAACTTAAATTTCCAAAAAAATAAAAAATTTAAAAAATAAAAAAAATAGCGTGGAGAGAAAGGGAAGAGAAAGAGAGAGAAACAAGGCTAAGCAACCATCAATCTAAGCCGTTGGCAAGTCCTTGTCCCCTTCCCCCACTCCCTTCTCTCTCTCCTCCTTTCTTCTCCTTCTCCTTTGTCTCTCTATCCTCATTTTCTCTCTCCTAATTACTTTTTTTCTTTTTTTAATCTAAATTAAAAATTTATAAATAAATGACATAATAATGAATTGTAATTTGATTTTGCAAATTTTTATGACCAATAGTACATCAACATTAGTCGTTGTTATACTATGTTAGCTTAAAGTACTATTTGTTTTATAGAATAAAAGTTGAAGTCTTTAATTGAGTTTTTTTTATCTTAAGTATCAAACCTATATTTTTGTTACAATTGTAGTGTTAAATGGATAATCAACCTTTTATCTTTTATAAATAAAATGGCATAATCAAACATGTTATTTAACTTCACTTTTTTTACGGGAGGTGACGCATTACATTAGTCGTTAGATTTTTTTACTAATGATGTTAAGTTAAAGTGCGATTTTGTCTTAATTGAATCTTTTATCTTCAAGTATCAAATCAATATTTTTGTTATAATTCTCTTAGAAAAACATTTTTGTATGATTCGAGTGTTAAATGGACAATTATCCTTTTTAATGTCATAAGTAGTTTGATTCAAATTATACTAATAATAATTTCTTATTTAATTTTTATCATTCAAATTTAATATTAAATTTTTTTACAAATGAGAAATAATATTCGGTAATCAAGCATATGTTAAACTTAACTTAGATGTTTTACTATTAAATAAAAGATATACATATTTTACTGTTAAATAGACAAAACTTGAGTGGCTTTTTAAGTCCTTAAGTCCTACGGGGTTAATTAGAATTTTGTAGAAGAGAGGGGGTCATGCAACAAATTTAGGAAGTATAGGCACCCTTCGAAAAACAATTAAGACAAAATGGACAGTGTCCCACGGGATGAAAATCAAAAAGGAAAAAGAAAAGCAAAATTAAAGAAACTCCCTCTACTCCAAATTAGAAAAGGAAATCCCTCTTGGGCGGCGTCGTTTGCAGCTTAATCAGGCTAAAGCATGCTCAGAGAAACAGAATCCCTACTCGCAGAAACGGCGACTCAAAACACTCTCCATATCTAGAAGGCCACGTAACCACTTTACGTCAGGTAAAGCGAGTACCGTCACTCACATCATCACCCGTGAGTAGATGATTTCTGATAAGCACAAGATTTTTGAAAAATATTTTCAATATTATCCTCAGAACAATGAAAAATAAAATCCCATTTTTATTTTAAAGATCTAACTTCTTATTCAGGCAAAAATAATTTTCGATCCTCGTCCTTGTTTTCCCTCTCTTTTCCTGTCCTTGGAGGGAAAGAAAAACTCCGAAACTCCCCCGCCTCCCCCCCTCCAAAAAAAAAAAAAAACCAAAGCTCTCTCCTTCTACTTGTAACAAATTTTAGGGTTTTGCTTTACTCATTTTTGCTTCTCTCTTTCTCTTCAAGTTTTTATTTGAACTTGCTTGCTCTTCCTTTGCTTATTTGCTGAAACACTGACTTAGCTCAGCTTCTTCACTTCTTGATCTTGTTTGGTTCCATTTTGTTTCAGGTAAGCAGCTTTTTGCTTAACCCACTTTCAGCTTAAGTTCATAGCTTTAGCTATTGTTTATAGCTTAGTTTCGATGTACATTCCTTTTCTCTAGGGTTGTAAATTTTTGGCCATTCAAACTCTATTTAGCTTGACTGAAATGCCCTATATTTGGTACTGGTTCCGTGATTCTTGTTCGAGAATCGATAGGGTTTAGTTGATTTGAATGATGCATTTCTCATTTCTGGGTCTTTTTTTTGCAAAAATTTTCAGTTTAGTGTTCTGTTTGAGGGAGCCGGTGTGAGTTAGGGTTTTAAAAGTTTGTCCTCATTCGGTGATTGAAGTAGCAAGGTTTGCTCAAATTTTCTTCATTCAAATCTGAAATGTTTGTGGTGTAATATGTCCTAATTTTGTTTGCACTCTTAGATATAGACTGTGTTCGTACTAGGAATTTGCTGTTTTTCGGATATATTAATATACATCATGTTGAAGCCACCTTGCATGTTCTAGGCAAATCTGTAAGTTAAAATCCCAGAATGAGCGCCTGCATTTTCTACACATAAATTAGGTGGAGGGTTCTGGGTATGATCTAGTTTTAAGTGTATGAAGATAATATTCAATGAGAAAAGGAGACTGTTTTGGGCAAGCAAATCAGAATTTTTTGAATTAGCTTGTTAATATATGCTAAGAGAGTCTTCCATGGGAAATTTGTCTTTTTGTTTAGTTTATTGTTAAAAAAGTTTAAGCTAAAGGTTTACATGGTTGTTATTGTAGTTGTAATTCTTTCAGTCTGCATTAGAGAGCCAGAACATATATGTTAGGAGTTTAACCCCGGAAATTTTAATTATTTATTCCAAGCACGCTGGGTAGTGATAGAATCCTGAAGTTTGGGAAGGGACGCCTAGTGCAATGCAAACAAAGAAAAGAATTTCTGGAAGAAATGCTTCTCAAGAGCATGCCAGTCCCAAGGCTTCAAGACCTCAGAGGAAGATATCTGAAAAGGTGCAAGGTCCAGAGAAGAAAGTAACAGAGCTAATTACATCTTCTGTTAGGAAGCAGAGACTTGGTATGTTGCTAATTTTGTCTCAGTATTTTGAATAGTTAATAGAATGTTCTTTGTTTTGGTTAGAAGGAAAACAATATTGCTTTATGTGATCTTCTTGACTTTGGCACCCATGAAAAATTTTCAATAGGTCTAATTTAATGTTGTCTTCAAGTTAAAGTCTGTCCTTAACTGTCAAAGTTGCTGAGTGAATGAAATCATGAAATTTATGCAACTTTCAGCCGGAACAATCCCAAAGAAACATGAAGAGCCTGTTGGGGCTGCAAATTTAAATGCTAGATTTGGCTTGCGGCATGACAAGACTTCTGATGCTTGTTTGGGATATGATGTGGCTAATGATACTCATGTAGATCATAAGGTAATTTTTCTAGCTCTACCATATTTTATGTGGCTTCTTTATGGATGTGGAGGGAGAGGAGTGATTAACATATAATTCTCTATCACATTTTTACTTAAAAATATAATTGCGCTTGGGGCAATTAGTTAGGAAGATTTGTAATTCCTATGAAAAAGAAAGACTCAGAAGAAAAAAAAAATAAAAAAAAATAGAACCATCTTTGCTTTTGTTTATTTCTTTAATTATATGGCAGGGTGGTGATCACCATATGACAGGAACTATATTTTCTCCTGGCTTTCACAAACCTAAGGTTTCTGGAGGGGAGCTTGCTTGTGTAGGTAGGTTATATATATGTATCCTAGTACCTTTCTTTGTGATATTAATGCACATATCCTCTTTAGTTGACTTTATTAAATTGTTTCGGAGGGAAGACTCTAAAATCCATCAAGATGAAAGAATAGAGGAATCACAGATTGATATGCTAGATGCTCATATTACTGGGGAAGCTATTAAGTCTACTTCTGGAGAGGAGATGCTTGTCCTAGACACAAATGCTATGATTTGTAATGCAGATTCAGGAGCTGTCCTTTCATCTGAAGTTTCAGCCATATACCTTGCCATGAAAAACTCAAAATTGGAATGTATTGATGAGCATGGTCAAGATTCTATGTCAACTGATATCTGTGTAGAGGATGAATACTATGAGGAATTTGATGACTTTGATCCTTATTTATTTATAAAAAACTTACCAGAGTTGTCATCTGTTGTACCTACTTTTCGGCCTGTGCTACTACCTAAGCAGACCCGGAGTTGCCCACCTACCACTCTTGTCTTGGACTTGGATGGTAAGAATACTTTTAGATAATTAGTACATTTGATGAATTTTTTTGCTTATGGTTGTGATTTTGGAAATATTTATCAGGCATGATTTCTGACTCTTAATAATCATGCAACAAGTTCGAGATTTATATTTAATCTCCTTTCAAGCTCTTAGATTTGAATGATTTTAAATGCTAATTCTATTGGAGTACTGTCTGCTGCTTATGCTCCTTAACTTTTTAATGTTTTTTTCAATCAAGCAAGTCTTTTTGGGTTCTTTTTAGAGTTGTCCAGCCAATTTCATGGCAGCTAGTGTCTGCAATAATAAGTCATCAAAATTTGAATTCCAAATTGAATATTATGTTGCTTGGTCAGTGGCATATCATGTTATAATTCTGTGTTGGTTGTTGGAATATTAGTGATAAGTTGGTGCAGAAGGCAAAGCTATTGTGCTTCTTTTCCCTTCTTGTCTTAGCATTGAAGCCGATCTTTCTTAGAACTGACTTTTTGCTTAAAATTTAAGCTTATTTTTTAAGTGTCATTTTTATCCCTTATATTTACTTGCTTGTCTGATTTTAACAATTGCAGTTTAGCATTGAATTTTCTGCCTATAATTGGTGACAATTACCCTGGTGTACTGATTGAATTGTATTGCTTGGCAGAAACTTTGGTGCATTCCACGTTAGAACCTTGTGATGATGCAGACTTCACATTCCCTGTAAATTTTAATCTCCAGGAACACACTGTTTATGTTCGATGCCGTCCTCACCTAAGAGATTTTATGGAAAGAGTTTCCAGTCTTTTTGAGATAATTATTTTTACAGCTAGTCAAAGTATTTACGCAGAGCAACTTCTGAATGTGCTTGATCCAAAGAGGAGAATATTCCGCCATCGTGTTTTCCGAGAATCATGTGTTTTTGTGGACGGCAATTACCTGAAGGATTTGTCAGTCCTTGGCCGTGATCTTGCACGTGTTATCATTATTGACAACTCTCCGCAGGTATTTTTCAGAGTTCCTGTCTTACATGGACTTTGTTTGAGTGCTTCTGCTGCTTATTGGAAAAAAAGAAACCCTTGAAACAAGAGGGGAAAAATTACTATTCCAATACACCAACCACACTAGGCACAAATGTCATAGTATTAGCATGAAGAAAATTGATGTTTGCTATGGCCTGTGTTTCTCATACTTAAGTTCAATACACAAGACTGATAGAGACATTAATATATCTTCTTATTGGTTGTTTTATTTGTGTGGTTGTAAAATTGGTGAAACCCATCCTTGCAATCTCTTTACAGAACTAGTTAGTCTGTCTTTTGGCTGATGGTTAATATTTTTCTTAAAAAGAATTATAAGTGATTATAATTTAATGCTTCCCATGCTTGTCTATTGGTTGGAATCTATACTTCTGGGTATCATGCCCAGGATCACTGAGAATTCAAGAGAGTGGAGTATGATATTGTTCTTGCTTTTGGTGAATAACACTCTAAGATCATGATTATCTATTGTAACAGTCTGTTGATAATGGCAATAAGTTCTTATGCATTTGAAGTTGTATGCAAATTACTTACAAAGTTGTGCACTGTATAAAGAAATGATGGGCATTGTTACTGAAATTTAACCAATGTGCTTGTTGGCTTTCTTCTCAGGCATTTGGGTTCCAAGTAGACAATGGAATACCAATTGAGAGCTGGTTTGATGACCGTTCAGATCAAGAACTACTGTTATTACTTCCATTTTTGGAGAGCTTGGTTGGAGTTGAAGATGTGAGGCCACTGATTGCAAAGAAATTCAATCTTCGGGAGAAAATAGCTGGAGCTGTTTATCCTCCCTTAAATTCAAACAGAGGAGACCCTTTCGAAAGGTGAACTTGAGTGTGAACAGTTTGAATAGGACTGATTTTGTCCTGTATCATAGACAGTTGTTCCTAGGAATACCATTCTCTTTGTTGAGGGCCTTTGCATGATCAAGATTTGAAATTGCTAGTGTCATTCCAACCAGAAGGAAGAAAAATAAATCAAGGTGTAGCCGTGTGTCAGACAGTCTGAAATGATTAACATAGGTGAAAGTGCAAGACTGCTTTTATAGGTAACTCTCATTCTCTGAATGATGTTAGCCTAGAAATAATTTTTTTTTTCTTTTTGTAATAAATATAGAATATAGAATTATGTTATGGGTTGAAAAGTGATTGCAAGTCATCTTTCAGAAATTTCTTTGGTAATTGTTATCAAATCAAGAACCTGTCTGAACATAGGACCTGGAAATTGTTCGTCTATTATTTGCTAATTTCTTTATTTATTGCAAAATGATGATTATTATGAAAAAATCAGTGGTTTTCCTTTTGCAAATGCTTGTGTGAGTGCTTGTCTCGAATCAGCCTCCTCTTCCAAAGGTGAGACGGAGACGAATTAAAATAGCCTTCTCACGCTTTACGTTATTGGCTGTTCATGACTGCTCAAATAATCGGTTTTTCGGGCCAAACCCTTTTAAATCTTCAGATCATTTTGGTAAGGTCTCCCTACCGGCATGACCTTGCTGCTCTCATATAGTTTATATATTAGTTCATTTGTTTATTCAACCAGAAAGATTTCCTTTTCGAATGTGAATATGAAGTATGAAAAGGAATAACCATCAAAGAAATATTATTAGCATCTGACTATTTGTAGTTGCCATGTATCAATGCCGTTCTCTAAAATTCTTTGTAAAGAAAAACATGTTTTGGAGAATTCTTCACAGATTTGATGGCGTACAATTTTTTATGTAATTATTTTTTAAAAAGGTATATTATTTATAATTATTACATTATAATATAATTATAAACTCCATAAAATTTAGTAAAATTTTATGTGAAACTTTCTAGTTAGGAATCTCTATGTAATTTTTATTATGGTTAAATTCAATAATTAAAAGCTTATAATAAAAAATTACAGTGAAATGTTTGGTTTGGGAAAACGTTCATCGGAAAGTGGGTCCCATTGCTGCAGTGAATTCAATAGCGGATACCAAAATGACACTGGAGGGACATGGGTCAAGAAGCAGTTGCCACGTCAATTCTCTGGGACCAAAACATCCCTATTATTCATGTAAAATAACAATTCAACTCTCATCACGCGCTGATTGCATGCCCAACCGTGTCTATAAATAAATAGCAAGCTAAGTATCCCGCCATGCCAACATTATTTTTTCTTGATTCAAATTTCTAAGCCAAAGACTCTTTCAGTTTTCTCTCCGTATTTCGCTTCCTTATTCATCCTATTGCAATTCTCAGCTCCCTTAGTCTTAAAATTGTCCAACAATGGTGAGCTTTTAAATCTCTTTGAACCCGTTCATTTTCGGTTCATCTTACTACGTTAACTTTTCTTCATATTCTCTCTATTGCAATTTCCTTTATACTTTTATTGGTTTATCGTTTCAGGTTGTTGCACAGAAAGTTAAAGAGGCGGAGATCACCGAGCAGGACTCGCTTCTTCTTGTAATCAAATTTATACAGCGTCAAATTTGCTTGTTCTCTGTTTTATACTAAGTTCGTAGTTAGTTTACTCTGTTTGTGCTTGTTTGGTTCGATTATATATATTAAGCTTGAGGTCGCCGATCTAAAGTCGGTCTGATAAATGCAACATAGGTAGATAACAAAATCTCTCTTCTCGTTGTTTATGGCTGAAATTTAACCATTGTAGGAAACTCAAATCTGAAATGCTTTTATATGCACCGAATGTACTTCAGATCTGAACATTTTGAGTTCACTTTGTAACTTCGGTGAAATTTCTGCGCATAGGTCGTAATGTATGGTAATTGTGAATATATTTTCCAATACTTTGCCACTTGATTTGTATATCAAAGCTGGCCGTTTATGTATTCAGATTCTGATTTCTTATATTTCATCTGCAAATTCACGAGAAAATATCCTCTATTTTTCTTTCTTTTTTGTCCCTTAAATTTTGCTGCAAATGATCGGAGTTTCATATTTCACTGTCAAATAGTTAGTCATGGAAGCTTTGATATTAAAGGTTTTCCAATTGATCTTATCTTTCCTTTTTGACTTTTCTCTTAACAGACCAGGAACTTGCTTCGTATTGCTATATTCAACATTAGCTACATCAGAGGCCTTTTCCCTGAAAAGTATTTCAATGATAAGTCCGTTCCTGCTTTAGGTTAGCCTTTTTATTCTAAGTTTTTCTCACATTTCTTTTTAAAGATTTTAAAATATATTTGGCTAATTTCTTAAAAAATTTTGGTAATAATCAACAGAGATGAAGATCAAGAAACTGATGCCGCTGGATGCAGAGTCTCGTAGGCTGATTGATTGGATGGAGAAAGGCAAACTGTTTTCATCTGATTCTTCGCTTTTTCAATCTTCGTTTTTACTTCCTTTAATTTAGTTATTTCATTGACCGTAGTCATTGTTCTTACAGGTGTCTACGATGCATTACAGAAAAAGTACCTGAAAACTCTATTATTCTGCATATGCGAGTCAATTGATGGAGCAATGATTGAGGAATACTCATGTAAAGTTTCTAAGCCACCCTTTTTTATCATCACTTTCAAAGCTTGAGTAATTCACTTCTTGATTTAACAATTGAATATGCATCCTCAATGCAGTTTCTTTTACTTATTCCGGTTCTGATAGCCAAGAGGTTTCGATGAATATTAATCGCACTGGAAACAAGAAACAAGGAGGGACATTCAAGTGTAACTCCACGACTGAAATTACTCCCAATCAAATGAGGTAATATAAATTCAATTCGTTCAAAATAGTATAATTTTCTGTCTATTGTTGCATGATGATAGCTTTTTCCAAGTTGTAACTTCTGTGACAACGTTAAATTTCAGGAGTTCTGCTTGTAAAATGGTCCGTACGCTGGTTCAGTTGATGAGAACTCTGGATAAGATGCCTGAAGAGGTAAATTTTTAACTGCTACGCTTTTTAGATATTTATTTTACATTAAACTCTATTTTATGTTAATTCTCTCATATTTGTTCTGTCTTCTTTTTCAGCGTACTATATTGATGAAACTCCTCTACTATGATGGTGTGACGGTATGCCTTTCTTATTTTCCTCCTAAGGACTGTTTATGTATAGGAGCTTGGTAGCTAATTCATTTTATGAATTTCCACTTGTTCAATAATGGGAAATTATTTATGAACATGTTCGCTATTCATATGAATTTAATTGGTTGATCATGTGTTTTCTTCTCTGGATATCTGTTATAAAAGGTACTGAGGTGCTGCAGGCTTGTAATGCATATTGAACTAAGCAACATTGTTTTTCTTTATGTGGTGATTTTTCCTGTTTCACATAACTGTTTTGGCAACGTTTATTAGATTTCTCCTCACCAAATGAAAGTATTCAACCTTAACAAAGATTGTGATTAATTCATTTGACCAAGCACAGCCACTGGACTACGAGCCACCATTCTTTAGAGGTTGTACAGAAGAGGAAGCTCATAATCCATGGACCAAAAATCCTTTAAAGATGGAGGTTGGAAATGTCAACAGCAAGCACTTTGTTTTAGCTCTCAAGGTAAGGGCTGAAGCCTTTTTGGATGCCGGAATCATGTTTGTGGCTCATATTAATAAAATTTTCATTACTGGTGACTTGTTCAGGTTAAAAGTGTACTTGATCCTTGTGGGGATGAAAATGATGACATTCAAGATGATGAAGTTAGCCTAGGTGCTAACTCTGTTCAAAGAGATGAATCTTCTGACTCTGACAGTGAGGTAAAATGACTATTATTTGTTCAACTCATGTACTATTGCCCTTGACAGCATGTATATCACTTTCATGTTACCAAATGAAGCCACCTTATCGAAAAAAACTGAGTTGTATTGCGATCTTGTTTAATTTTGCTACTGATTTCAGGTTAACGAATCACAAGAAAACCAATTTATCCTGGCACCAGCAGGTAATTATATAAATTGTTTCAGAGATTTACTAGTCACTTTATTATCTTCTTCCTATGAGTTTTTGTTGGAGAATTTGATCACTGACTAACAATGGTTGTTCTGCCAGACAAGCAACGACCAGAAGAAGATAATAGCATGGTTGATGAAGGTAACATTTCAAAGATATCAGAAAAGGAGTCGGACAATTGTATTCCTTGAAATATGAAGAAAAATTCATTAATTGTTTTTCTTTTCCAATTTCCCTCCACCTCACCTCTTTCTCTTTAAGTTCTTTTGATAATCTCTGGGTTAGGCTTGTCTACAGCTAATAATCTGTTAACTGCTGCTCAGATGATACTCAAGACTCCATGGAAGATGAACAGCAATTGGCCAGAGTGAAAGATTGGATCAATAGTCGTCATCTTGATACTGTTGAACTTACTGATGTTCTCTCAAATTTCCCAGATATCTCAGTGGTAAGGGTGCTATTTATTCTTCTAAATTTAATTTTGACCTACACGGCCATAAATAAGTAGTAGGGTAGTTTGTATTTTAGATCTTCCAGTTTCTTTATCCATTCTTATTGTCATAATAATCCAGCACTATTTTGCTCAAATCCAGGTTTTGACTGAAGGTAAATGAAATATTTGGTCCTTATTAAAGTTTAAACAGAAAGGGAGTACACCAAAGAGCTATATTTCAACTTTCATAATAATAAGTTTTCTATTTTACCTTCTACTGTTTTAATTTCTTTGATTGATTTCAGAAATAATGGACAAACTTGTAAAGGAAGGTGTTTTATCAAGCACTGGAAAAGACAGTTATACTATAAAGAAGCAAAAGGTTTTTACCTTTTTCAATTTATAATTTGTATCACTATTACCTGCTTTGTATCACATTCCTTGTTCTGATGAAAGACAATACCAGGGGTCTGAGTACGACTTCACAGTTAAAGAAGAAATGGACGGCCAAGTCAAGATTGTTCAGAAATCTCCAAGGGTTCAAGATCACATGTATATGAAGGTAAGCGAGTTTGAGGTTGTTTCTGTTTTCTAACTCATCAACAAGAAGCTCAACTGTCTTTTGCCAAACTGTATGTTCTGTTGCTATGAAAAACATATGATGTTACACTGCTTTGGTATGCCTGTGTATGTATATATGTTGAGTTTTTCACATGTTGCAGCTAAAACCAAAACTTGCGGAGGCTTCTCAATTTTGTATGCATTTAGGATACTATGTCCATTTTAATTTCAATGCATTGCCAATTAATGAAAACTCTTTGTTTTATTCTGTTACTGGATTCTTTCAATGCAAAAGTTATATAGAGCCTTAGTTAGAAATTGTTAGGGTTGCCTAATAATTCTCATCTTAGCTTGTTCTGCAAACAGGTCATAGGTATATTGTGAGTTGTGACTATTAATCCTATGGCACATTCTCACTTCATTGTTGTAACTTTAGGCTTTGTATCATGCTCTTCCAATGAAATATGTGACGGTTGCAAAGCTTCAGAGGAAGCTGGATGGACAGGCGAATCAGACCACTGTTCGAAGGATTATAAATAAGATGACTCGGGATGGTTTTCTTGAAGCTAAAGGCAGCCGAAGGCTAGGTCTGTGTTGCCACCTTAGTAATTGAGTGCTTTGCCTTCACATCATTTTGGAGGATTAATCCTGGTAAAATTTCTTTGTTATCGATCCAATGTTAACTCAGGCAAGCGGGTCATCCACTCCAGTCTGACAGAGAAAAAGCTACTTGAAGTCAAGAGAGCTTTAAGCAATGATGCTATGGTGATGATTGTAATTTGTCAGTTGTGTAACACCGCATCTTCTGCAGAATGTTTAATCACAACTCTTTTCATAAACCAGGATGTGGATACCAATGAACCCCATAGCAAGACGAATCATCTGGCATTCGACGGAACTGGTACCAGATTGAGCCAATTTCCTATTATTAGAGATCAGCCTAGAATGCGATTTTCGATCTATGAAAATATTTATTTGTTTATTAGGAAGCAACCACAGGGATATGTCTACATGCGGTGTCCTCCACTCCATTGGTTCAGATCTTACACGCATGAGGGGCCGATCTGAGATAAACCAAAATGGTTCAATCCGGAGTGAGCAGACTATCTCAAAGACCAGGGAAAATGGAAGCACCCCCATAAGCAGGGCTCAGGTTAGTGTCAAAATGAAACCATTCCTGTTTCGCACGTGATAGCAAGCTTTTCCTCTGCTTTGACAGTACTGTCAAAAGCTAACTAGGATATTTTCGTTGGAATTGTCCAGCCAATAGCTTCAGGGGAGAGCTTTGTCCCAGGATGTGAGAACATCGGAGTAAATGGAAACTGCAACGAGGTAGACACAGTCATGTGTAGTAGACCATCCCAAGATAAGCGAGGCAGGAAAGCAAGCACGGTATGATGCTTTAAATTTACTGGCTGCATGAAGCTCCGGCACTGGTTAAAACTCTATCCTCTCTTATCTGTTGGCTCTCGCTCTTTTACTCCTTGGCAGGTCAAGGAGCCTATCCTCCAGTACATGAAGCGCCAGAAATCTCAAGCTGTTTGAAAGGCGAACTCAAAATTTTCTCGTCAAGTATAATATAAACAAGTGACTTTGATCAGAGATCCTGTTAATAACAATAATCCCTGGAGCCTAGATAGTTTGTTTGATTTAGAAACTGGTAAATGTTCTTTTGTTGGTACTAACATTTTATGGGCTGCTATTTCTATAACGTGGTGCACGGTAAAACAAAGTGCATATATCAACTGCTTGATTTCAATCTTTGTCTGCTAAAATGATGGATTACTAGGTGAGAATTTACCCCTGCAGCCTTTCAATTACTCTGTTTTGTGATTTATAACTGGTACGAGATTGTGTAAACCTTTTTGACCCAAAAAAGGTGAGATTTATGTGCAAATACGGCGTTGGCACGGGCATCCCGATCTTAGCATATACAACAATGGACCAAGGTAGTGGACTAGCGGATCGTGAATGAAGAAATGACGTTGTGTTTATTAATCGACGGCTAGTGGGGTCCACGATTGTAATATGGGCAAGAATGCAATTGGAAGCTTTTCCACCGACGAGTCCAAAACATAATGATGTGATGAAACCTTAGGTGCCCCGAAATAAACAATTGCAAGCTGCCCTACCTGATCAGAGGACTATATTAGTTTAAAAAACATAGGCAGATTGGGCCAACTTATTTGTCAATCACAAATTGGAATGTTAGTGAAAGCTAAATTATTCCAACAAATCTCATGCCACCAAAAATGCAATTATTGATAGAAAAAATGCCAAGGAGAGAGAAGACGTCACCGATAGTTTTTAGCAAACATCGGGCCAGCCCACAGCTTACGCTTTAGAATTGGAATCTGATTATAAAAGTCGCTCTGGGGATAAGGATGGAGTACGAATTCGAATAAAGTAAAGTAATCGGAGGGCTGATTTAATGTCAGTTTGATAGTACCAGAAACCGCTTTTCCTTACTAGGAACCAACAGAGACTTCAATTCATGCATGCGGCATCTTAACATACACAAATTACAAGAAACCATTTTACCACAAAATAAAGAACAGTACTCTTTAAATAAGAGATACTAAATTTATTATTAAAATGAACTGCTGGAAGCATCACATTACTCTACATGAAGAATTGAGTTTATAGACAAACAATCCTTCACAATATCCGTCAGCAACCATCCACGAACTTTCACGAGGTTGGTACGTCACGTCCTTTACCATTCTGGTTAAATAAGTTTGTGTAACCTCCCCCAATGCAATAGAGGGGGTTCCTAGCCTAGATATTTTTCCATCTCCATGTGTCAGCTCTGTCCACGTGTCCGTCTCGAAGCCTCTATTCTGTCCCAGAAAACTCTTCATGCGAGGCCCACTCTCCCCAACCTTATATCCCAGCTCAGCCCTTGGATCTTGTCAGCGACCCAGATTGTTGATTCTTGTAAAGTTGATCCATAAGTTGAAGCGCAACTTCCGTTAGTCAGTAGATTTCCATGCTTTTGGTCACTCACGCATTCGCGCATTGCAGAAAACTCAAACAAAACAAAACAAAACAAAACTCAACCAAGGATTTAGATCTAAGAGCTTGCAATCATGGACCAGGTTTTCTGATCTACGTTCCCTGGTTCTTCTTTCTTCATCTTCTCCTTTCTGACTTATGAACAGTTTAAGCTCACGGCCTTTTTTTTTTTATGTTTTTATTTGTTTCAAAATTTTAGCAGGTAGAGGTTGAGAACAAGGATCATGACCTAAAGCATCTAGCGTTCGTGAGGGTGGCTGCCTTACAGGCGCTGGTTTGCGTGTCGAATCTTTACGACTACGCCAAACACAACTCCGGCCCGTTGAGATCCACCGTTGGAACGTTCGAGGGTGCCGTTACTACCATCGTGGGTCCCGTCTACCAGAAATTTAAGGACATACCTGATCATCTTCTTGGCTTTCTTGATAGGAAGGTAACTGTTTTTATAATTCCCTGTTTGGATCAAAAGTTTCTGAAAGTCATTTTCTTTTCTCTTTAATTTTATTACTAAATTTTGTTGTTTCGTGAATTAATTATTTATGGATTATTTTTGAAATAATCGTATCATTTCCTTCGGTTTAATGTTCGTACTTGTTATTCTAATGTAATGATTAAGTTTAATTACTGATTTATTAGTGACTAAAAGTTAATTTAGTAAGAACGCAAAAGTCTTAGCTAACATTGAAATAGAAAGCTTCGTAAAGAAATGTGAACCAATTTGTTCCAAACTTGAAGACGTGGTTTTAAAAAAATGAGTGCAGGTGGACGAGGCTTCGCATAAATTTGGTGAGCATGCTCCGGCGGCAGCTAAGCAAGTGGTTAGGCAAGCCCAGGATTTGGTCCACAAGGCAGCAGAAAAGGCTCAGAAATTAGTAGATGAGGCTCGAAGCAACGGACCGCGAGGAGCGTTGCACTACGCTGCGGATGAGTACAAGCACTTTGTTCTGGTAAACTCAACAAAGTTGTGGGTTAAACTGAATCACAACTCAGCTTTCCACTCGGTGGCAGAGAAGGTTGTTCCCACGGCTGCTAATATGTCTGACAAATATAACTGTTTAGTTAAGGATATGAGTGGGAAAGGTTACACTGTGTTTGGGTATTTGCCTTTAATTCCTATTGATGAGTTAGCTAAGGCTGTTAAGCAAGCTGAAGCAACGGACGAAGCACATGTAGATGGTCATAAATCAGATTAAGTTTCAGATTAAGATTAGAGGGTTTTCTTTGGTTGGTTGTCTCTGGTGTGCAGAAATCTCAAGTTCGTCGTTGTTATTGTTGTGGACACTGATACAGTTTGCCATTGTAAATTGGGTGATAGTTTTAACTCTTTGCAATGAATCAATATGCATTGTTCTTGAAGATGCTACTACTGTTTCATGTTTATGGCTACAGGCTAGTAGCCTAGTATTAGGATGGTTCTAGGATCTTCTAGAAACACCCTTTGGTTATCAGGGGTTAGATATGTTGTCTCTGTGGTCAATTAAGTAGGCATTTCTACACACAAATCTGGAACGGTTTCTAGTGTAAATGTATAAAAGCATTAATCGAAGAATGAGGAAAGTTGGTTTTCCTTTTGTGGATTAATGGATGGATAATGAAAGAAAAAGATGAGTTAAGTGCAATAATAATTATCTTAAAATTATTAATTTAGCGTAGAAAGAGTGTTTTTTCATTTTTTGGTTCACGGTAATTCAGAAATATTTTGGGGAATTTGATGGTAAATGTAAGAATATTATGACGTTTGGCATTGTTTATTCAGTAACGATTATTGTCATTAGAGTTTTTATCAAGAGAGTCAGATTATCGCAAAATGCAGTAACTCTTATAAGTCCAAATTTTAACTAGATTTGGGGTTTATGTCACTTAAGGTAAGATTTAGATGTATCATCTAATTTTTATGCTATAATCAAGAACTGTTAAGTCTAGCTATTACCAAAGAATTAGGTTCGACGGTTTGGGAATGGTGTAAAAGGGAAATCAAAGCTTCCAACCCCACTTGGGATAACCCAACTTATACTATTCCTATAATACTTCAATCCAAATGACATTTGGACTAGTGTATTTATGGAACTCTCAAGATGTGACAAAAAGGTCTTTTATGATTTATTTGATAATTAATTGGGTTTATACTATCATATTGTCTTACGTTTAGGGATTAACTAGAATATAAATTGGGGCTAATATAAGTAGGGGTGAGCATCGATCGGTTTCGGTTTCGGTTTTGGGAGGAACCAAAACTTATTGAAACAGAATTTCCTTATGATCGATCGAGATCGGCCAATCGTAAGGAAAAATCGATCAATCGAAACCGACTTCGATTTCAGTCGGTTTCGGTCGGTTGGAGGGTGGATGGGCTTGACTTGAGCTTAAGCTTGAACAAAGGGAAGATGACAGCAACTGCAAGTCTGCAAGAGATGGTCGGTAATTGGCGAGGAGGATGGCAACAGCCGTAAGTGGTCGACGACGGCAATTGATGAGGACCAAGGAAGAAGCCAAGAAGGTTTTTAGGGTTTCAAAGGGAAAAAATGGGTTGATTTGATGAATGAATACAACAATCAAGAAAGAAAAAGAAGACAAAAAGGGATTAAAGAGGCTAAAATTGAAATTTCACCCTTCCTTTTCGATTTTTCTGATGGCTCGGGTGGGGAGGCAATGTGGCTGGTGACTGAACTGTCAAACACACAAAACCGACGGTTAAAGTCGACCTTTCAAAGTAGCACCAAATAACTGAGCCAACTGTGACTGTCGACGTCGGTTTCGGTCGGTTGCATGGTTGCAACAGACCGGTGCACTCTCTTAAATATAAGTAGCCCATTTAGCATTTAGTAGTCATTTTATTTATCAAGAAAACAAAGCAGAAGGGGTAGATTCACAAACGTATCTTTGCACATAATTTGGAAATTTCCAAGATTAAGCTTGTAGATTAAAAAAAAAAAAATCAAAAACTATAGCTGGATTCATCTTTACAAGGGGAGTTGAAGCTTACTTTTTTGAGCAAAGCAAAGTTGTTGGTGCACATAAAGGTAAGTAAAACCTTACACAGTTTACATGTTTTGAAACTGTTGTATATTTAAGTTTTTTTTTTGAAATGAATTAAAAGTAATTGTTCTTTTATTTTTAATATACAAAAATATGGTCAAGCATATAATGTTTTTGTTAGCTTTATTTTTGTTTTGATATGACTAAATTGATTGACTTTAATGAGTTTTGAATGTGTAACACCCTTAACCTTTATATGAACCATACGTGATATTAGCTAAACATTTGAATAGTTAATACGGTTAAAGCCTTAAGAATAGGCTTATGTGTATATAGAGAATGACTTTGAATTTATAAATGTGTTTAAGGACTTTTGATCATGTGCTGAAATAACTAAGCTAATTGATGAATCTTAAAGTTTTAAGTTTAGGTTGAAATTTGATCTCATATATGAGAATTTGTATAAGAATTATGAATTATAATAGCACTTTGAAGTATGATTGAATAAGGAATGATTTAGGAGTTTGAAACTTGGATTTTGGAAGTATGAAGTGGTGAAAATGCTCATTTTGGAGCAAATATATCAATATATTCTTGGTAAGAACAACAATGAGAGACGTTTGCTATCGTTACATTTAAGAATGTATCGTTAGATTCAAAGAAGAGGGACATTTTGTGAAATTGTATTGATAGATTTCCTAATCTATCGATACATTGGAGGCAGAGAGCATTCTGCTTAATTTCTATTGATACATTGCTTCATGTATTGATAGATTAGAAAAATTTTCATGAAAATATATTGATACATTTAGAAAAATCTCTCTCTCTCTCTCTCTCTTTATCCTTTCGAAACCCTAACCCTCAAGTGGACTTTAGAGTTTATTTGAAGTAGATCAGAACTTGAGAAACCATTTTAAAGGTAAGATTATGCCTTTTTTACTAATTGATTTTTTATTTAATCAGTTTATAACTTTGAAATCCACTTGTTCCAATTTTGGTGAAAATTCCCTCTTGGGCTTTGCTAGAAATTTGGAGTTGACATTGGGTAACCTAACACCAAAAGGTAAGGATTTAAGCCTTGAACTAAAGATTTGAAACCTAGATTTTGTATCTAAGAGTTGTTAGAACTAAACTTAGTTTGAAATGTTGGAAACTTTTGAAAGCTAAGAAATAGTTACTATTTGATTTGTTTGAGGGGAAAATAAAGCTATTAGCATGTTGGTGAGCTAGAGAGCCATCAGAGGTGAGAAAAGCTCAATTTGGTTGTGGAGTAGCCTTCACCTATCATTGTGAGTAGGGTTTTTTATTTAAACTAATGCATGTGATGTATAACGCATTGATTATCCACTGCCATGGTACTTGATTGATGAATAAATGCCTAGATGAATATGCCTAAGCTATTAAATTACATATATGTATATGTTTATGTGCATGCGTGCCTTAGTACAAATTACATTGTAGGATATGTTTGACTCTATACTAAGAGGTTTAGTGAACATAATGAATGTCTAAGAGTAGTTTACTCAAGACAAATAGCCTCTTGGAGGATTGAATATTTGATGCCTTGGAGGACCATGGGCACTTTGAAATGATATTGAGCTAATTAGGAATTTAAGCTCGTTAAGTATGATCTTTGATATGAAATGGTATATATGTGGTATCAGAGGCATGATGGCTTTGATTGTGGTTATATGTTCCATCAATGATGAGAAATTGTAGACGTTGATTTGATTTAAGGTTGAGTGGAATCTTTTTCCTTGTGATCTATTCTTTGCCGAATGCTTTAGCTTTGAGCGTGATTTGATTCTTTGTTAGTTGCTTCGGCACTGAGCATGATTTGTTCTTCGTTGGATGTTTCGACTCCGAGCATGACTTGATTGTTCGCCTGTTGTTTCAGTATCCTGTGTGATTTGATTCTCTGCTAGTTGCTTTCGCATCATGCGTGATTTTACTCCTTCAATTGGCCACCATAGATGACTTGATTATATCTAAGGAAGACCACTCAATCATCATGATTTGAATGATGAGCAATATGCTATAGCATTTGATTATGTGAGTATTGAGAAGCAACTGCATTATGATTAGTGTGAGATGTATAGCTTCATAGTAAGCGAAAATGAAATTGAATTTGATGTGATTCTTTGGCAACTATGCTATGCCTATAAAGATTATTTTATAATGGCTTAGCGAAAATGAAATTGAATTCGATGTGATTCTTTGGCAACTATGCTATGCCTATAAAGATTATTTTATAATGGCTTCTAGGGTAAGCCTAATTTAATATGCATTATTCGTGGAGATATAGTGGAATAAATGTGATTTATAAGAGTTTGAGAATACCCTTTAATGTTGATTTGATATATGCCTCCAATGTTGGAGATGTTTGTTAGAATATGTTTGATGGCTTTGTAAATGATTATATACATACATTAGCTACACAATATTATTTGAAATATATGCACCCCATCACTGAGTATTAGATGACCTACCCATTTATTTGTACCACGTGCAAATAAATAAGCCCTAGGACTTACGTGGCCAGTTTCGTCTCTAGACTAACAATTTTGGCATCTAGTAAGTTTTTCTATTCGATGGGTCCATTCCACTAAGGTCAAATTATGTTAGCTTGCACTTTCGATTTTGCTTTCCTGACTATATGTACTTAAGATAGGCGTTGGCACTGCGCTGCCACTTAAATTTGTTTAAAGGTTGTACGATACGAACCCATTATGTTAGCCAATGTATGGCTTGTGAATGTTATGTATGAATTATGTGCCAAAGGACAACTTATATGTATTTGGACTTGAATTAATTACAAATATGTTTGATGTGATACCCTTGGCTACTTGTTATATGATTAGATTTGATCCGAATTTCTGAGGCTTTCTCTAGACTCACGAGCCAAACCTGTTAGACTTGTGCGTCGGTTACGACTTATCGACTTAAGTCATGACATAATTGGTATTAGAGCCTGAGTTCTAGAATGTCCTAGGTTATTCTATTTTTATCAATAGAGTGTCGTGATTAGTGTAAAGTCTTATTCATGGTTTGTGATTGCAGCACAGACCATGAGCGAGAGGTTGCACGAATTCCTAAGTTCTTAAAAATTAACGTTCTACTTTTGAACAATGAATTTTAGAATTTTAAACATGGTGTTGCTTTGCCTTGGTACAAGGTGTCACATAAGACGAAAACCTCTTCAAGGGCCACAGGAAAACAAGATGCCTTGGATGAGCCTACTGTAAAACCATGAGCACCCTCTTCTCGAAGCTGTGGAAGGAATAGAGCTACTAAATGCGCTCGAAATATGGATCCTAATGAGATGTACCCTAGTGATAGCTTTGAAGGAACTTGTCAGGAACCAAACACGGGAGTCCGTGATCGGAGAAGCTTTCGAAACCCGAGCAAGCCTTAAAATTCCAAATCTTATACACATTGCCAAGGGTTTCCAAGCTCGTATATTCATATAATTTTTAAACTCATATACATAAATATTAGCTCTTGGCACATAGTTTATACGTCAATAATTTCAAATATTCATAAGTCCATACGTGGCCATCATAACGGGTTCATATCATACAACCCTTAACTCAATACATGACATTACAATGCCTACATAACCCTAAAGTTTACATTTTCAAAACCCAAAAGCAAGAAGGACTCAATGGAGTGGAAACATTGGGGAGGGAAACATACTAGATGCCAACATTTGTCCATCCAAATGATGACTTTAACCATGCAATCTTGTAGCTTCACTTATCTGCACATGGTACAATAGAAGGGTGAGTCATCTAATACTCAATGACGTGGGGATGCTAACGTAGCATAATGAATTATTTATACACATAATAGAGAGACAAATTTATTATAAATATAAGCATAGTTATTTATCAACCATCTCCAAAGATGAACGTAAGCAGATCATTCTAATATCCTATGTGTATCTCATAGTAAATTATAATTTATTGTAACATCATTTCAATGGCATACATATTTAATTATTGATCAAACCTATGTTTCCAAATCAAAGCATAAAAATCAAGGCTTATCTTTACAAGCACATCATCAGTTAAGCTCCATAGGCACACTCTAGTTGTCGATCGCCATCATGATATTTAATATCAAATCCTCTTATCTTGAAGCTTATGATCAGTTATCATCCACATTTCATTCTCATATTGGTAATCACATAGTCACAACATATATACCATGCCATATTGTAATGCATATTATCTTAATCAAATGATGTCAATGAGTGCTCTTCCCTTGGACATTGTCAAATCACACACGGTGATCGACTGACGGAGTAAACTCATGTAACACCCTCGATTTTTGGCATGGCCTATATGTGATAGGGGCTAACTTATTGAAGAATAAATTTGAACCTCGATATGTATGCTTGTGGAATATGTGTATGAACTATATTATAGAGGGTATGATATTGAAACTTGTTGTATATTGGGAGACTTCTTTGATGATATGTGGATGTGTCAAGTGTAGGAAGCATGCCTTATGATACTTAGGCAATAATTTTATGAACGTATTTGAGGAAGCCAAAGGTGTGATGCTTAGATTAGAGCATTGATCTTATGTTTGAGTATTTGAGAAAAGATTTGAGTCATATATGAAAAATTTGAGGTTGTGGAAGAGATTTAGAATGGGTTTAGGCTTTAAAAAGAACAATTTCTCGATCTTAGTGCATAAAGGCTCGATCTTATGAAGTAAAATGCAGGGGAAGTCGAACATTTTGGTCCAAGATTGACTACAGGACATCTGTAGTTGATCTTAGGAACGGACAATGGGAGAAATGCAAACATTCTAGTCCAAGATCAACTATAGACCCTCTATAGTTGATCTTATGAAGGAAAATTAGGTGCAATATGTTGGTCTAGGATTGATTACAGGTCCACTATAGTCAATCCTAGACTACCCAGTTAACTAAAAACGAGCTTAAAAACCTTAAAACTCAATTTTTTTGTATTTTTTCCCACACCTTTGTTCTTTCTCCATTTTCTCTCAAATTTCACATCCTTCAAATCCATCAAAATCCATTAAGAAGTTTGGGATTCTAAGTGTTGGAGGTAAGGATTCCCACTTCCAAAAGCTTGTTTTATGATTTTTGCTTTTTTTCTCTAAAACCCCAAACCTTAACTTCCTAGAACGATTTTTGAAGTTATTTGGAGTGGATTGGAGCTTAGGAAATGCATTTAGAGGTAAGATTAAGCATTTTTACTAATTGATTTTCAATTTAATTGGTTAATAACTTAGATTTGATTTGATCTAACTTTGGTGAGATTTACCCCTTGAGTTTGTTGGGGAATTTGGAGCTAAGAATTTTACAATCCAGCCCCCAAGGTATGGTTTTAGCTCAATATTGAAGGATTTAAGCTTACATGTTGGATTGTTAAGGATTTGGTTATTTTTAAAAAAGCTAGCATTTTTTGAAAGTTAGGATTTAATTAGTTTTGTGTTGTTTTGATGTGTTTAAGGGAAGATTTGGCTATTTCGGCACATTTATGAATTGAAATATGGTTAGAGGCTAAGGATCGAAGCTTGGCTGTGGAGCACCTCCAATTTGTCACTGTGAGTCAGGTCCACCTTTTAAAATGCATTTGATGCATTACGCATGATAATATGCACTACCATGGTACTAAGTGTTATGTATGCCTAGGCTAGTGTATTATTAACATATGTTAATACATGTGTTTGTTTGCAATTGCTATTAGGAAGCATAAGCTACTAGACATCTAGGTGATGTATGATGTTAATGGTTCTAGATATGCTATGACTAAGTTAGTGTGATGGTTATACCACGATGTGAGAATAGATTGCCTAACTGTCGATGGAATATTGATGCATGAATTGGTGTGAGATTGCTCATGTATATGCGGTTATTGGGCCATTACTAATTTAAAATGAGATTGTTGATGCATTTACGACCAATGAGCCATGATTATTAAGGCCTAATTACTTAAGTATGTAATGCCATGTATTCTAATAATTGATGTGAATTGTTTATGTATGTGAGATTAAATAGGCTAATTAAATGATATGGCATTATGATTTATGAATCATTAAGGCACTTAGAACTCTAATGAGCTTATAGATGATTGAAGCTCGATAAATGTGATTTGTGATATGTTGTGGACATATGGAAAGATAGAGGCATGATGGCCTCATTGCAGATTCGTGTTCCGTCAGAGGAATGAATTCTAGATGTTAATTTGACTTGAGGTTGAGTGGATTCCATTATCATGTGACTATGTCCAGAAGAGAACCACTCATTGACTTAATGTGTATGTGACATGAGATAGCCTAAGAGAGGCTTAAATAAACATGATATGAATCGATACGATACTTTGGTGACTAGAGTGTACTGTGCAGAATGATGTGATTGACTATGATTGGCTTCGAGGGTAAGTCTAATAATGTGAGTGATGATTTTTGGAGATTTTGGAGATGATGTTATGCCCCCATATTGGAGACTTAGGGAGAATGATATGTCCTATATTTGGAGATGTTTACTAGATCATGTAGATGCATTAAGAGTGCCATACTTGTTATGTGATTAATATATGTATATAATTTTGATTATGTGCACCACTCATTGAGTATTATAGTTCTCACCCATTATTGTACCATGTGTAGATAAATAGGCCATTGGACACTATATGGCAAGGGTCGTCCATTGATAGATCGATTTTGGCATATGGTAGGTACCTATTTTGGTCACTTTGTTGAGTCTGTCATGAGCTTTTGTATATGGTTTTCTTTGGTGTATGTAGACACACTGTGCCATATGAATTTGTATAAGGGTTGTTATGTATTAACATGTCTTGAATGGTCAATGTGTGGCCTTATGGATATTTGTATCAGCTTTGGGCTAGGGATAACGTATTATGTTGAATTTAAACGTTATTTATGAATATTTGGTTATGAAATCCCTTGGCTTTATGTTATATGATTTTGAATTTTGAGGTTTGCTCAAGTTTCATGGGTTTTGCTTATTAAGCTCATGCGCTGGTCACGGACCCCGGGTTTGGGTTGTGACAAATCACAGATGTTCCGAAACAATGGGCAGAGGATTCAAATCACGTGTGTACCAAAGCAATGAATCGAGAACAAAATTTATCACTCGGAGTAATCTTTCAACGGATAGCATCACTCGAAGTAATCTTATACAGGTGGCATTGAAGCACTACAGGCGGGAATCATAGGCGAGGTATCTATTACCGTCCCTGCTTACCACCATCCTTACAAGTGAACACATAGCCACAGGGTGAAAGACGTCACTTAACCTCAAATCAAATTAATGTCTAAGATTCACACGTCAAACGGAATACAAATCCACAATCGAGTCTATAGGCCATCATGCCTTTAACTCTATAACTGGGTTCAATCTATTCACCCCAAAATACCATGGCTTAATAGCTTGGTGTGCATCAACAATTCCACCTTAATTAAGCATGTCTTTGCACACATCAAGCATATTGGAATAATGCCTTTCTATAAGCAATTTATCATACATCATTGACTTTAAATGCATATTGTAATCACATACACATTTGGGTAATCTAACCCCTTTAGTGTGACATCACCAATAATTTAGTGTTCATATCATGACACGAACAAACACTATAGTCTATGATTTATATATACCACTTCCAAATACATGTCATATTCCATATACAATTAGGCAACCTAGTTCCTGGAATGTAGCTCCACTACTACCTAGCTACTCATAGCTTAGCATGGGTAAACCTCATGATCTAGGTCCCATATTCAATTAATTTCCAAACACAGTGCCACCATGTGGCTTACAACATAGCTCACATATGTAAAAACATATATCAAATAATTATTAGCCTAGGCTTAACCATCTAGGCATATATATATATATATATATATATATATATCAAACAAACACACAAGGCTCTTTAGTTGTCAAACATTTGAAAATAAAAGGGCAACAAGGTTACATAATAACCTAGGAGTCTAGCAATTCATGCTTCTTAATAGTATACAAATGATTTATTAGCCTAGGCATGCTCATCTAGGCATAAACATAACAACTAGGTACCATGGCGGCGCATATTATTATGCGTTATGCATCACATACATTTTCAAAAATGTAAACCCTATTCACCGTGATAGTTGGAGGCGTGTTCCTCTACCAAGCTCAAATCTTTAGCCTTCAACCATCCTATAGCTCACCAACACATTAGATAGCTTCAACTTTCCTTTAAACACATCAAAACATCAAAATCACAATTAGTTTTTAGCTTTTGAAAATACTCAACTTTTCCAAAAATAACTCATTTCAATGAATAAGCTCAAGTCCTTCACCAATGAGCTAAATCCTTACTTTAGTGGCTGGGTTGCTCAAATCTTAGCTCCAAATCTCTATCAAACTCAAGAGAGAAAATCTCACTAAAGTTGGACAAAATTGATTTTAAGTTATTAATCGATTAAATTGAAAATTAATTGGTAAAAATGTGTGATCTTACCTCCAAATTAGTTTTCCAAGCTTCAATATACTCCAAATGGCTTTAAAAATCAATTTGATGTTAGGGTTGTCAGAAGGTTTGAGAGAAAAATGTTTTTCCTTTTTGTTTTGGGCTAAAATGATAGCCTTCGGCCTTTATATTTTTGCTTTCCTAGACTAATCTATGGATAAATCCCATTGAAATACGTTAGCATTGACCTTCCATCTATTGATAGATTCCTTGAGTATATCGATAGATGGTGCACTAGGTCCCTTCATATTTTTCCCTGTTTAGCTATCTATCGATAAATATTGCAAACCTATCGATAGATGCTTGTCAACTTTTTTAATATTCATCCAAGGTTACTATCTATCGATTGATATCGTGGATCTATCGATAGTTTCCATCCCACATGCTTCATTTCATTCCTAAAAGGACATTTATCTATAGATACTATGGATCTATTGATAATTGTTCGTCCAACTTACCTTCATAGGCTTATACTTTTGTATCTATCGATAGATCATGCCCAAAATGCACATTTTCCACTTGTTTAAGTCTCTAAACTTACTTTTACAACTCTTAATTCATTTCCATTCAATCAATACACTTCAATTCATTTCTATAACATAAAATTCTTGCACATATGCTCAAATACAAGATCAAAACTCTAAATCATACTAGGTCAAATCTTCAAACTCTAGCTTGAAGGGCTAAATGTCATACTTAAATATTCAAGTGTCAAACATATGCACCATTTCATTAAGGCCATCAATTATTTCAATATTCATAATCATATTCATCAAGAATTCCTCCATAAATTTGCGTAAGTGTCAGGAGGCATGTTCTCATACACTTAGCACATGTAATGTATCATCAAAATCCTTAAACACATACATAAAAATTCAAATAAATTCTTTGCATAACTAGCCCTTTATCACATATGACCATATCAAGGTTAGGGGTCTTACAGAACTGGGGACTACCATCTGTAGGAAGAGGCATTACCCTAGAGGATTTGGTAGCAAGATTACAAAATTTGGGTCATGAATTTGCTTAGTAACTAGCCAAAACCCCAAAAAACCATACGTGGCATTATGGTGGCATAAATCAAAAGATTAAATCCCTTATTTTTAGTAATCTTTTTAGGTATCTTTTGAACATATTCAAACTTCAAAATTTATCTAAAAAGGTGCAACAATTGTGTAATTTTAGGACTCTTTAAAGATGGCTTTCTCAGCCAAAATCTTGACCTAAAACCGTTACTGCCAGCAATGGTTTTGGCCAAGATTTCATGGCCTCTCTTTCAATGTTTACAGCTAGTCAACAATCATATTAAAACACTTTCAATGTGGATTACTTTTAAATTTTTTCAAAAATTTTAAAGGCTTTTAGACCCCTGTTAAGAACTAAAAATTGCACCATATGCAAATTTGGATAGAATCAAATTTTGTCACCAAACCACATCTTGTTTCCCATGAATTTGAATCCTTTTCTTGCCAAACTCTTTCATGCATTTCCTATACATATTGTTCTGCAAAGTTGAGACACTTAAACAAGATTAGCTGCTGAAACAAATAAATATTAAAAATCAAAATTGAATCTGTGATAAGCTACTTTAAAACATAATCAAAATTTAAATCTTACTTGATCTCTCCTAAACGCCTCACATCTAATCAGAATTAGAATTAAATAATAACAAGACATACCTTTGCATTAAAACAAGCCAAAGAAGGCTCTGATACAATTTCTAAAAATAGCCTGATTAGAGCATTAATGCAACAGAATGACAAAAATTAAAACAAAATAAAAATCATGCTTGCTACCTTTGGATCATCTTGGTTGTTTAATACAAAGTTAAGCACCATAGAAAATTACAAAAAGTTTTTACATTTCCACAAGATATCATAATCAAATGGATTCCTTTTGGTTGTTGAAAAACATGAACACCTTCTCGGGTGAAAGAATCCTAGCCAGTGAAACGTTTGGCCTCCAATGTTGCACACACAATTGCAACAGATCTTTCTCGAGGAGAGACCTTTATGCCACAAGCTTGTGTTAAAAAGTGGACAATGATTTATCCTCTTTTCTTCTTTGGTTTTCAGCAAAAAATCAATGTAGAAGTTTTCTTAAAAACCTTCTCAAGAGTGGCAACACTTAAAAGAAAAACTATTAGGTTTTTTTTTGTTGCCTAAGAAAAGAGTGGTTATAATGTGATATTTATATCTAGTCTTAATTTTATTATTAGACTTATTAAGATTTGCAAAATAAGTCCTTAGTATTATAACAATTGTAATATTTAACTAATGCTTAATTAAACTCTTTTAATTAGGTCTTTAGTTGTTAAAACTTAGAATTTGATTTAACTATAACTTAAATCATCACACTTTCAATTTAATCCAAATTACAACCTTTGTGTATGACCCATTAGGTTCTTAACACGTTAGCAATGGAATTGAATTATAATTTTATTAATGAATTAATTTAAATGAATAATATGTAATTTTAAATTAACTAATTCAATTCCATATACTAATATTGGCATCTAGAATGCATCATGGCATCTAGAAATGCATCATGGCCTCCTAATTGTTAGGAGAGTCAAAGGATTCTTTGACAATCTTTCAGTGTATAGTTTATCAGTATCATTTATTCCCTCATCATGTATCTCAGAGATGATAAGAGCTTGGTGTTGTGCCTACTCTTATTGACTTCCATATTTGTTCCTATAGTTAGATCGTTAGCTTTGTGGAGACTTATGAAACTTATTTTATAATCTCCAAATCACCTTGGCCAAGGATTTGATTAAGCTAATATCAGCCAAGAACTAATAAGATATTTTCCTTTGGATTATTTAGAGTGGTGATTCCTATCTTGACCACTTATTTGCCTTCATATTTTTCATAGTATATCCAAAATATCCTGTTTTGGCATCCTTAGTTAGGCACTCATAAGGATAAAATCAAAACACAGTATTTCACATATAAGATAACTTAGTGTTTCAAGTATAAGGAGTAATTACATAACTGACACATGAGAAATATTGCATAGATACTTGAGTGAGGTAGCAAATGCACTTCTCATAGTGGGTCATGTTCAGTGAACTCGTTCTCCCATGGCAAGCACTCACATGCTAGTTTCAAGTATTTCTATACTTCAACCTTTGAGAGTGGTTGTTTACTTCATAAGTAAGAAACATAACATATGTCGATCTTTGAGTTTTATTGATGCCTCGACTTAATAATACAATGATCAAGAACTTTTAGAAACAATGCTTTGATGCATATGGATCTCATAATTGTATCTTAATACAATTCCTTTGCACAACATATATAGTTCCATGGGTTTTATCTACATAAGTACAAAAAGTAATTAAATCACAAACTTATAGATAAAGAGCTACCTCATAATTATTATAAATTAATAAAATATCATACATGAATAACTCAAAATTTAATTCCCATACAACCAAAGATTGGCTGGTAGGACTCATACTAACAACATGTTGCCCTTGTATTCAATCCATACAGTGGCTACCATACATCACATTCAACCTATACTTTCTTTCTAGTTCTTACTCTTGTTAGACCCCTATAACCATTACACATTAACACATAATATAACATTAAATCATATCAACTTAATAATAAGACAACAACATCAATCCCATTAACTTCATGTGCTTAACCATACTAATCTGTAAATCTTTTAAAAAACATTACATACCAATAATGAGTGGTGCTCACCCCAACTCAAGGCAGATAGTGGTCTAATCCCCACTAGCTTGGATTACCTTAACTTTTGTGAATGGCATTCAACCTCACCCACAATTGAGTGGTGCTCACCCCAATTCAGAATGGATAGTGATTAATCCCCACGACCTCATATTTCCTTAACGTCTTATAAGTGGTATCTCCCCTCACCCATACTTGAATGGTGCTTGCACCATTTCAGGATGAATAGTGGTTTATTCCTCACTAACTCAGATTACCTTAACTTTAGGTTCTATTACATCCATAACTCATTCCATAAACTCATAATCATGCTCATTCAATAATATCTTTCATAATTCAACATGTATGTGGAAACTACATCATATACCAATTCATAATCATGCATTTCAAGCCATGATTCATATTGCGTAAGCATTGCTATAGATGGGAATGGCTGCATCCACCTAAGCATATTCTCATCATAATCATACATTTCCTAGCCATTCATAATTCATGGGTGGGAGTATCCACATCCACCATATAATGATTTGACATACACGCCATTCACATTTATCATGCCATTGAGATCATTTGAATAAAACCATTGAATATGTAACACCTTCAATTTTTAATGTAAATTAAGTTAACTAAGGATGATCTATGAAATATATGGAGTCTTGAGGACTTTGATGATATGCTAAAATGCCAAGTGCATGAAAGTATGTATATTGACACTTAAGCAAATTTTCATGGAAAGATGTGATAAATCCTATAGCTTAAGGTTTTAATTTGAATTTGGTGTTATATTTGAGGATCTATGTACAAGAAATATGAGTTATAATAGTTATGTGAATTGTGATTTAAACAAGAATGATTTTAGGTTGTTAAACTCGAATTTTAGGAGTTTAAAAAGTTAAAAATCTACCTACAGGGGAAAATGTATTGATACATTCCCCAATGTATCGATATATTCTTGGCAAGATGAAAAATATAAGGCATGCATGGGATTTTCAATCGATACATTTAGGAATGTATTGATAGATTTGACTAAGGATGAACATCTATCAATACATTATCCAAACACATTGATAGATTTGAAATAGAGAGCATCTAAGGGGAAAAAGTATCTATAGATTCCCTCATGTATCGATACATTTTGGGTAGTGAGCATTCTGCTTGATTTCTATTGATACATTACCTAATGCATCGATAGATTTGGTTGACACTAGTATAAATGTGTCAATACATTTCCAAATGTATTGATACATCACTAGGTATTGACAAAACTAAAAAAGGTTTCGGGCTATCCGCCCATTTCAAACAAACCTTAAACCCCTTTCTCTCTTTACCACTCCAAAAATCCTAACCCCTAAATGGATTTTTAAAGCCATTTAGAATAAGTGAAGCTCGAGAAACTCCTCTAGAAGTAAAATTACACTTTTTTATTGATTGATTTTAGATTTAATCGATTAATAACCAAGAAATTCAATTTATTCCAACTTTGGTGAGTCCCCCTCGATTTGCTGGAATTTGGACCTTAAATTTGTGCAATCTAGCTTTTAAGGTATGTTTTTAGCTCATTGTTGAAGGATTTAAGCTTGTATACTGGATTGCTAAGAATTTAGCTAGTTTTGAAAAGCTGGATATTTTCTAAACTTAGGAAATAAATATTTTTGTGATGTTTTGGTGTGTTTAAAAGGAAGTTGGAGATAATTAACTCATGGGTGAGCTAAAAGACAATTTGAGGCTAAGAATTGGAGCTTCGCTATAGGCATGCCTTCGATTGCAACTATGAGTGGGTTAATTAAAATGTATGTGATGCATGATGCATGATAGATGCGCTACTAGGGTACTAGAATATGTATGTAGGCCTAGGTGAACATGCCTAGGCTAGAGAGCAAATTATATATATGTGTGTGTGTGTGTGTGCCTTAGAGCAAGCCACTTAGTGGCCAACGTTTGATTATACCTAGATTAAGAAGTTTAGTGAATATTATCGATGTCTAAAAGTAGATCACTCTAAATAAATAAACCCTTAGAGGATATTGAGTAGTTGATGCCTCAGAGATTTAAGGGCATCTAGATGAAATTGAGTTAGAAATGTCTAAAACTCAAAGGAGAGATCTTGGATGTGAAATATGGTATTGATGTTACCTAAAGCATGATGGCCTTATTATGGAATCATGATCCGTCCAATGATGATAATTTTTGATGTGGATTTGATTTGAGATTGAGTGGAGTCCAACACCTTGTAACTATGTGCATGCTTGCAAGGATGGTGGCAAGCAACGGCCATGGTTTACTCCCACCTGTGATTCCCACCTACTGTGTTCTAATGCCACATGTCTGAGAATACTTCGAGTGATGTTGTTTGTTGGGAGATTACTCTGGACGACGACTTTGATTTTTCACCCAATGCTTCGGCATGCATGTGATT
>NW_018397254.1:14319705-14353959 GCF_002168275.2 Theobroma umbraticum | reverse complement strand
CCAGTGACTTTGCCTTGAGTGTGACTTGACTCTATCGGTTGGCTACCATGTGTGATTTGATGATGTCCAGGAGAAGACCACTTTACAATTATGATTTGAATTATGAGTGATATGACATAGCCTCAAATAGGCTTATATAAATTTGATTAAGTATGAGATAATACTCTGGCCACTTAAGTGTGCCCATAAAGAATAACTTTGAATGGCTTAGAGGATAAGCCTAGTGATATACATTATTTATGGAGACAACTTATGGATGATTGATATAACCCTAATTTTAGACATGTTAGGATATTTGGGTGCATTGATAATGCATTAAATATGTACTTATATACATATACATGTTTTGATTTATCTGCACCCCTTACTAAGTATTAGATGACTCACACATTTTATTATACCATTTGCATAAAAATAGGCCACAGGACTACATGGCAAGGGTCATCCATTGACAGACCAATTTTGACATCCGGTACGTTGCCATCCGACATGTCCACTTCGTTAAGTCTATCATGAGCTTTCACTCTGTATTCGATTTAATTGTGTATGTAGGCATGATGTGCCATTTGAATTTGGGCAAGGGTTGTTTAGTGCAAACCCGTTTTGATGGCCAATATATGGCTTTTAAGACTCTTATATTAAATATGGTGTTTGAACCATGTGCCAAGGAGCAACATTTATGTATTTGAGTTTAAATATTATTTGAATATATGAGTTTCGAAACCCTTGGCTATGTGTGTACGATTTGGAATTCTAAGACTTGCTTGGATCTTGCAAGCTTCATCTGCTAGACTCGTGCACTAGTCATGGACCCCCGGGTTTGGGTTGTGACAGAATAGGCTTGTCCCCCCTTGTTGAAAACTAGCTAAAAGTCAATGCAGATGATGTACGTAAGACTTTTTTCGAAGTAGGTATGTGTTGGGAAATCATGCAATCAAATTACACATAAACACAATGATAATTAAAAATATTCTCAAACGCAAAATCAATATTTACCTTGTTAAAACAGCACGTAAGAAGATATTATACCTTTAAATCTTAGTTATTGATATTCTTAAGTTCAAAACTTTGATTGTTGAAACCTCTAAACACCAAAAGCAAGGATTATTGCAGACCACAAATTGTTTAAGTATTAATAACTATCACCGCTTAATCCTCTAAAAAAGGACCTACTATGAGGCAAAAAAGTAGCCTACTGACCTAGCCGTCGGAATTAATTTTCAAAATATTCTTTCTTACCTCATCAATTTGTCTAAGATAAAATGAATGGTTAGATTAAGTTATACATGTTAATCCAATACAAGTTTCATTCTATTTCTCTCTTTCTCAAATATATTTATGTTGACATTTTATTAGTCTTCTAGCATAATACTTGAAAAATCATCTGAACTATTCACAAAAATTCAAATAAGTCCTTATTCTTTTATTGCGTTCAATTAAACCTATATGCTTTTATTTTGGATAAAATAGATTTTTATAACTAACGATTAACTAATTTTATTAGTTAAAAATGCCAATTGTCATTTTATGCACATGTTGCACTTTTGTGTTGCTGACGTAGAGGGAGAAAATGCAACATAGCCATTTCATATGCCACATGAACATATCTCATCATCATCTAGTACGACATGTCAACATGCTACATAAACTTCACATAACATAAAATGTCAAGTGATATTTTGTCTAACAATAGTTAGTCAACCATTAGTCATAAAAGGTTATTTGACCCAAAATAAAAAATATAAGAACTTAATTAAAGATAATAAAAGCATAAGGGTTTATTTGAATTTTTTTAAATAATTTAAGAGCTTTTTTTAAGTATTATGTCTAATTTTTTTATATAAAAACATTTTTAAGAATTTTCAACCAATTAGACATATACTCCATAGAGGAATAGCTTACTCTAAAATATTATACATCCTACTACCATTTTTATTTTGGTTTTTTGTGAAGAAAATTTCAATTGTTCAAAAAGTTCATGTATCAAATAAAGGTGATGGAATTGAAAATCTTTGATTAGTTGAAGGGCGACAAATTTGTATATTTCTCATATAATATATATAGTATGCACATTTATGGTCAAAGTACTGCACAAGTCCTTATATTATAAGTTTTTGGTCAATTTTGTCCATCTACTTCAAAATTGGTTAATTTGGTCTATGTACTTAGAGATTTTGTGCAATTGAGTCCTTCTGCCTAACTCTATCCAAATTGACTATTAGTAGTGCTGATGTGGCGTTAACATATCAAACGATACTGATGTGGTGCTGACATGTTAGACAAAAAAATTTGCTACGAGGATTTCTTTCTCTTATTTTTTTTTCTCCTTTGTCCAAAACTACGTCATTTTGATGAGACTATATATTTAAAACACATTTATTTTTTTCATTTTTCCTTATTTCTCTCTTTCCTTCTCTCACTAGCCCTTTTCTCTCCTTACCCTTCCCTTCTTTCTTCAAGGTCGCCCCTAAACCAAGATTCTAATTGTTGATTATCACTCACAGTTTCTTATGGTCAAAAAATCCAATAGAAATACCAAAAAAATCATTTTTTTGCCCTCTTTCCCTTAATCGAAATAATTTTTTCAAAATTTATCTCAATTTTCCTAGATTTAAAATCATAAACATGCAAAGAACAAAAAACTGTTTCCAATACTTGTTGGTGATCAAGATTAAAGAGCCAAACAGAAGGAGCACGGGAAGAAAATTTGGCACCTTACTCAATTGATGACTCAACGCCATTGGTATAACAAAAGTATAAGTGTCACATCTGGTGAAAGTTTGTGCCGGGGACCGGACTGGCCTCCAACAACAGAGCTAACAAGGTATGAGGGATGGTCAAATTTGGGTGATACCTTGGGCAAAAATCGATGTCAAATTGGAAATTTTTTTATATGCTATTTTGTGTTTATGAGTTTGTTTTTCTTACCTTGTAAACGTTGCAAGAATGTATCACATTGTGTTAGGATTTTTACTGTACTAAAAATGGGCATTTTGCCTTGTGGATTGATTTTTTTACAATAAAGACCATTTAAGGTTGTTGAATGTTTTTATCACGTTTGAGGGAGGTGGATTTAGAACAACATGACACGTTTGAAGGGGTTTAGACTCCTGATTATGTTGTTGAATTGGAAAAGTTTTTTGAAATAGAAAGGAGTTATATTCCAGATGGTTTGTCTTATCTTTCTGTTTATTGGAAATAAATATAGCCTTCCTATGATGGTAAGATTCCCGAATCTCAATGTTATAGTGCTGGTTGCTGAGCATGTTGGATGAAAGCTGGTCTCCTGCTGGGTATTGTCACGTCAAAGACTGCACAACGTAATGGTCGTGGCTGACAAAGAATGCCTTGGGGAAGGGGCCGACTCAACAACTGATGTGCGTGCGATGTATCTGTTATGCTGTAGCCGAAGTGTTGAGCCTCTTCTATCCTGTCATTCCTGCCTACCTATGTGGATGCGAAGCCGAGGAAGCTTTATATCAGGTTCTTGTTTTTGACACGTCTTATCAACTTCCTCTTCAAGCTTTTTTATATGAGAACGTTACCATTCAGTTAAGTATTTTTTCATTTCTGGTGAATTAGTGACCGACAGTCGACGCTCGGAATTTGGGTTTAGGTGTCGAGAGAATGGCAACGTAGAGAGAGAAGAGAACTAGACTGAAGGAAATAAGGAAAAAATGGAACAAAATATTAAATGTGTTTTAAATAATTCTAAAAAAACAATGTAGTTTTAGATAAAAGTAAAAAAAAAAATCCACATAACAATTGTTTTTGTCTGACATGTCAATGCCACATCATTATCTACCACGTCAGTAACATGTTATCGCTACGTTAATACTACTATCGATTAATTTGGATAGAATTAGGTAAAAAGATTCAATTGCACAAAATCTTAAAATATAAAACTAAAATAACTAATTTTGAGATAGATGAACCAAATTGATAAAAAATTTATAATACATGAACTTATATGGTACTTAAGATATGGGATTTTAACTATCCGCAACAATCACAACATTCAAATAATTATTTTTGCAACATTGCTTTCTTATAAACTAAAAATAATAATTATAACTTGAAAGTAAAGGTCCCTACTCACTCCCCGTTCCATTATTTACATCACCATTATATGAACATGGGTTTATTCTTTTTCACAAAAGAAAAAGTTTGTTCATAATAACAATTTATTTTTTTCTTTCTTTTTTTTCAATTTCTTTTTTTGAAATATTAAAAATATATTTAATTTAATATTTTATTATTAAAATAATAATATAAATTTATTTTAATTTATTTTAATTTCTACCACCTACAAATAAAATTCAGAGTTTTTGAATTTTTTGAATGGCCAAATCACTTCTTAAAATCCTGAAAATTTATTTCGGAATAGTTCCATGAGTTATCTATTTAGGTAAATTTTATTGGAATTAAATTTCTAAAGATACACCACCATAATACCACGTAATTAGGAAATATCTGTACTGTCTACAATAGAACACTGTCTTGGTTAAGACATAGAATTTGTCTAAATTTTACACCAATAAATAATCAATTAAATTAGTTAATGGCAAAGGATAAGTTATGGAATTAGTTCCATAATTATGCTGATTTTTTAAAACATTTAATTTGAGGAATATGATTCCTAAAAGTAAGAATGTCACAGATGGTTGTGATTTCTAAAATTATGGAAGTGAAAATATCTTCATTAACCAATTAATATTTATGGAATGTGTTCCATAACGATTGATAATTTATTTAATAAATTATGGAATGTGATTCCTTAATTTAAGGGTGTGAAAATTTAAATAATTTAAGACAACATTAATTTAGGAATTAGATTCCTAGTAGTAGTGGGAGCCTAAATATTTATAGAAAAATTTTGTTTTGAATTGACTTCTTACAAGAAGATAATTCTAATTTGACATTAAATTTAAAGATTAAATTGTCTAAGATATTTCCTTCTAAGATTAGGTAATAATAAACATTCGATCTTTAATTGAACGAGATTGATAATAGGTTGTGCAAAGTGTTTAGGAGCACAAATTAAAATTGTTTTAATTTGTAATTTGTAGGTCAGTGCAGCAGCCCATTGCAACCAAGCAACCGACCGTAATCGTCGGTTATTGTAACTGACGGTTACAACCGACAATTGTTATTGCAACCGTTGGTTGTTTTGATCGCCCTCGTAGGTCGATCGGCTCGACCGTCCGGGGGGACTCCTTCCCCCCTCGAACCGACCAAATAACTAGTGGTTAGTTTTTTTTAAGGGGTGAAAAGACAAAAATGGCTTTCATTAACCCCCCTAAAGCATCCCTTCTCCTTTATACGGCTGCAATTGTTTCCCCTTTACCCAGACCTAATTCCCCCCCTTTTTCGCGTTTTCCTGACTCCCTCTCATACTTCTACCGAAACCAGCAGCCACCAAACCAAGTGGATTCTCTTCCATTCTTCAACTAGTCATTATACGCATGTAAGATGTAAAATCTTACATGAGTAGACACGAAGGCGGGGAACAAGTTAATCGAATAAGTGTTTACATAAAACACAATTTCATCAAACATGCCATCTTGAAACCGTCATCAAAATCATAAGTGTCATGAAGTTAAAAGGTTTTTAGAACATTTTCGATAGTCGCAAATGCATACAAGGCATCATAAGGGTTAGTCTGAAGTGGCTAGGCCATAAGTATTCATAAACCTACCAAAAGAGTCAATATTCTCGGATATATACCTTTACTATCGATACCTTGCTCAAAGTTATTGATACTTTTGAAGCAAAAAGCTTAGTGAGTTACAAGTATCAATACTACTCATCACAAAATGCTTTTTGGGGCATTATATGGGCAAAGTATCGATACCTCATCAAGTTTATCGATACTTGCTTCATAATTTCTCGATTTCAAGCCCAAATTCCCAAAATTTTGTTCCCTTACTTTATCCATTCAGTCCCTAGCTCAATCTTATGATTCTTAACATACAACAAACAATTAAACAAGTTTCAATGCAATGCCATATTAGAAAATTATAATAGGCTGAATTCTCAAGCCATAAATTTCAATCAAATCATATCCTCATAAAGATTCAATTCACATTTATTATCATAGCATTCTTATGGGGCCTTTCTAGAATTTGAATTCAGACAAGGGTATAGTAAACCAAGGAGTAGTGTTGAATCCCCCACTACTTAGGATCATATCATAAGGCACTCACGAGAAATATTTCGGCCAAGGGTGTAACAGCCCAAGGGATAGTGTTTGGGTCCCCATTACCTAGGTACAAACATAATGGCACACATGCCAAACAAACTAACATGTGTTTGACTCCACTCCCCATATGACTAGTATTCATTTATACTCCCTACTAGCTAAGAGTCTGAACATTGTGCATAGTGACTAGCTTATCATCACTAGCAACAAACTTTTTAACTTAAATGGCTCCTTTAAATAATAGAACAGAAATCATTTGGTGGTCATATTCGCCTATTCAATATCAAAAAAGGAGTTGTAAGCTTACAATGTCCCAAATGTAATTTCATTCTTTATAGAGGGGCACTTTCCATATTAGAGATTAACACTTTCAATACACAAATTATTTTCAAAAAAAACTTTAAAGTCTACCATCGAGTGACTCGACGCCATTTATCTTGAAACTCAATTTGGAATTCAAACCACTAAAATGCTTGCTCCCCATGCACCAAAACTACTTACATACTATTCATATTTACATATAGTATTCATGTTTGAAATTCATATTTAAAGCATAGCATAACATCCATAAACTCTCTTCAAAACATATATTTTCATAAAATCAACAACTCATACAACTCAAAAACATGCTTACAAATATACATATCAAATTAATTTGAAAACACCACTCCCACTCACAATGCTAGGAGTGTTTATCCACTACCTTCTTCAATCAACTTAAACTCACTTACGATCAAACACTCGAGCCTCCAATGGTACCTAAAATGTTCATCTAAGTAAAATAATAGATGCCCAAGTAAACCAACACCAAGGGTGATTAAGGATTGATTTGTGCTACCAGCTTAGTGTTAGCTAAGTAAAAGTTTTCACTTTTCTCAAAAGGAAGTCAAAAAGAGCCAACAATAGGAAAGAAAATAAACCAACCAATTACTAGGGTTTAGTGGAAGAAACCAATTCCTAAAGTTTTGAGGGACAAAACCTAAAACCAATTTTCAAGGCTTTACAACAATTGTTGAATTCTCTCCTCATTTTTCTTGTTGACCTTTTAGGTTTCAAGTGTATTCAAGTGCAGCAAAAGCATATATCTATAAGAAACTATGACCCTTGTAAGTTTAGCACAACTTTTATGCTAATTATAAAATTATCTCAATTTAATTGAACTTTTTCAATAAAATTGTTTGCAGTCTAAATTTCTTTGTAATTAAGTCCAACTTAATTTCCTTTTCTTTAATCTTACTTTGTCATTCTTTATGTGTGTAACTTATTAGGTTTTTAACATGTTGGTAATAAATATAAATTATAATCCACAGCCAATTAGGATTAGATAAATCAAACAATTTCGCATTCATCATTAATTCCCAAATTGATTAATTATATTTATAAATCATTATTGACATCTACCATTGTGTCATGACCATCCAAATGTTATGAAAAGTTAAAGAGGTTTGACTTAACCCTTCAGCGTTTACTCTTACTATGTAATTCAATCCTTTATCATCCAATATCCTGATAAGACATAGAGTATGGTACAATGTCTACTATATATACGTATTTATCATTTTAGTTCTTTTTCTTCTGATAAGTTATCATTTTAGTTCTTGAAACTTATTCTTAACTCCAAAATGAAGTAAAAAAACTCCTTTTCTAAATCTTCATTCTACCTTAGTCACGGATTCCCTTAAGTGAAAACATGCCAATAATCAATAAGATATCTCCCTTAAAATCACTTAGGCTAATATATCTTTTATTGATTATTCATTTATCTTCATGTATTTTATGTTATATCTAATATCCACCTCATCGTACATCCTTAGTTAGGACCATACAAAACAGTGTCAAATTATAGAAATCCCCGCATAAGATAACTTGATGATCTCAAATCTAAGGATTAATTAGTCAACTGACACATAAGGATATATTCTATAGACACTTGAGTAAATTACCAAATGAAATTCAAAAAGTGGATCCTGTTTAATGAACTTGTTCTTCTAACAACTACATGTTAGTTTCTAGTATCTTCATACTTCAATCTGAATCAGTTACTTACTTCATCAGTAAGAAACATATCATGTGCTAGTCTCTTAACTTCTATCAATGTCCTTGTCTTGATAAAGTATCAACTAGGAACCATTTAAAAATGATGCTTTGATGCAATAACGATTTCATAATTATAACTTTATCTAATTTCTTTTTCAAAGCATATTCATTCTAAGGACTTTACTCTTACAAGTTAACATAAATATATAATTCCACAAACTTAAAAGATAAAATATACATTATCAGTATAAATGCATATATCAATTACATTATATCTTTACAATCGATAACCAATTTGATTGGCTTATAGAGCATAGATCAATATTACTATCATCTTATTATTGCAAAAGAAACATTTATGTTCCTTCTTGAAGACAACTTTTGGATCCCAAATATTGACAATTGACCAAATTCTTTCTTTTTATCCTAAATATGTTTAAAAGCATTAGCTTTAGATTTTTTTTACCTTTCTTATGATAAGCTTTAGAAATAAGACAAGCTCTTTTGGTTTTTTCTAGTTTTCATCTTATATTCTTCATCAATACATCTAGCAATAATACCATTAATACTCCAAGCTTCATCTTAGGAGTTATAGGTAATGACAATATATCCAAAGTCAAGTGAAAGGGTGTTCAAGGCATAGTGCACAATTAAAGCATTACGAATGATGATATCAAGGCCTTTAGCTTTTGTTTGATAGTAGACCATCTTAATGTAGTACTCCTTAACTCTTCCTATCAAATCATAATTCATGGAATAAAGTCCCTTCAAAATAGTGTCAATTTCAGCATTTCATGATACTTACTACTTGTCACATCCCAATTTTTTGAAAGATAGTGACCGATGTAAGGACCTAATGAGTATGGCTCATAGGCCCAAAGAAGCCTAATTCAAATATGTTTAGGCTAGTCATCTATCGCATTCACATACATTGTCATTCACAACAATAAATCCATAATAAATCATCAAGGTCACCTTTTTACAGAACTTCTCAACATAAAGAGTGATTTTTATTTCATCTCATGTAATGTTCACAATATTATGCCAACTATGGTTCAACACGAATCCCATACCTACATTGCTATGGTTCATCCACCATAGTCTTATCATCAACATGCACCCATATCCAAGGCTCAACATAATGCGTGAAAATGTAAACAAGTATATCAACATTATTTACATATCCCAAGTTCAAATCAACATTGTAATAAAATCACTTGACTCTACACACATTGTGACGTGTAACGACACTAGAAGGTTGGAAAGGAAGATCTACCACACCTACCAAATATGAGTTAAGCTACAACTCCCAAGTGATCTAACCAAACAAGCTATTGATCTGAAATAAAATAGGAAAAAATAACATGTGACTCATAAAAACTCCGTGAGTGAATTCAAGGAAAGGGACAAGCAAGGAGATAAGAGTTTTTACAATAAATCATAGTTGTAAAATAATTACGACAATTACGTAACCATAAATCACTCAAAACTTATGATGCATAAAATATGGTACTCATACCTAAGCTCAACTTACAAAATGTTTTCTAAGAGAAAATGGGAAGTAACCCATGAACCTTCAAGTTCAACATCAAACATTCAATCAAGAATAAACCATTCATTTCATAAATCACATCAATACATACCATAAGCAAATTAAAGAGAGAATGGGTATTTTCGCCCAACTTATCCTGATAGTATTCTTATGCCTACACTAGGACTCATAAGGAGAGGAAAAATGGTATGATGCCCAACTTCACCATATGGTATTCTTACCCCCACACTAAGATTAGAGCCAATGTACAAAAGGAGAAATGGTGGCACATTGGCCAAGCTTATCTCTATGGTATTCTTAACACCACACTAGGACTACAGCCAACATACAAATGGGGAAAAGGTGGCATGTTGACGAAGCTTAACCATGTGGTATTCCTACCCCCACACTAAAATTAAAGCCAATATTATATAAGGGGAATGGATGGTGCACTCAAACCAACATATAAGAAATCTACATCTTTGCCCATACAAAGCCTCATAAGGTGCCATCTAGATACTAGATTGAGAATTGTCATTATAAGCAAACTCCACCAATGACAAGTGTCAATCTTAAGCAACTCCAAAGTTTATGACACAGGCTCTCAACATATCTTTTAGTGTTTGAATAGTCTTCTTAAACTGTCCATTAATCTTTAGGTGGAAAGCAATGCTAAAATTCAACTTTATTCTCAAAGCTTCCTAAACTTTTTCCCTAGAACACACTAGTAAATTATGTTCCCCTATTAAACACTATAGTGACTAGGACTCTGTGTAATCACATTGTCTCATCAATGTACAAACTAGTATATTATGCTACTTCATAAGTAATCTTCATCAACAAGAAATGAGTGGACTTAGTTAGTCTATCCACAATCACGTAAATAGAGGCATACCTTTTGCTCGCATGGGATAGTCTAGTCATGAAATCCATGGAAATATGTTCCCATTTCCACTTGAAAACTAGTAAAGGCTGTAATAATCTAGCAAGTCTCTGATGCTCTACCTTAACCTGTTGGCACACCAAACACTTGGCTATGAACTCTGCCACATCCCTTTTAAGGCCTTCCCACCAGTACATTTCTTTCAAGTCATGGTACATCTCGGTGGTACCGAGATGAACAACATATGCTGCCATATGGGCCTCTTCTAAAATCTCCTATCTCAAATCATTGTTATGCAGGACATACACTCTAAATCCATATCCAACTAATCCATTAGTGCCTCTAGTGAATAGCTGTCCCTTCCTCCCATGAGGATCCTCTAAAACTTTTACCACAAAATCATGCTTGTCTTGTGCATCCTTAAAGTGATCCATCAATATCAGTCTCACTCTAAAATAGGCTAACAATGCCTTAATATCATCAACCCAAGTGCCCATATCACCCAACTCGTCTTACCTTGTACCAATGATCTCCTCTTAAATAAGATGTGGGCTAAACTCCCCATGGATTTCTTACTCAAGGCATCAACCCCCACATTAGCTTTGCCAAAATGATACAATATCTTGTAGTCATAGTCTTTAAGAACCTTCACCCATTGACGTTTACCTAATATTAATATCTCTTTGTTCAAATATACTTAATACTCTGATGATCCATGTAAATCTTACAAGTTTTACCATACAAGTAATGCCACCAAATCTTTAAGGCAAACACTATTGCAGCTATCTTTAAATCATGTGTAGGGTAATTTTGCTCATGCTTCTTGAGCTATCAAGATACATACACAATCACGCTACCATGCTACATCAAAACACACCCAAGTCCTACTCGTGATGCATTGTAGTAAACTGTATAACCCCTTATATCATAAGGTAAACTCAACACCCGAACCGTGGTAAAAAAATTCTTGAGTTTCTCAAAGCTCTCCTCACATGTATTCAACCACACAAATTCAACACCCATCTGTGTTAACCTAGTCATAAGAACAACAATCTTGGATAAATCCTTAACAAATCTCTTATAATATCCAACCAACCCCAAGAAACTCCGTATCTTAGTTACCCAAGTAAGCGTCAGCCATTTCTCCATGGCCCTAATCTTTTTTGGGTCTACCATCACACCATCCTTAGATAATATGTGACCTAAGAAACTAACATTATCCAACCAAAATTTACACTTAAAGAACTTGGCATACAACTGATGCTCTCTTAAGGTTTGTAGCACAATTCTCAAGTGTTGCTCTTATTCCTCCCAACTCGTCGAGTACACTAAGACATCAATGAACACGACCACAAACTTATCCAAGTATGGTTTGAACAATCTGTTTATCATATCCATAAAAGCTGTAAGGAGATTAGTCAAATCAAACGACATAACCAAAACTCATAATGACCATACCTAATGCAAAAAGCAGTCTTGGATATGTCTCTATCTCTAATCCTCAACTAATGGTATTTTGTTCACAAATCAATCTTGGAAACACACTTAGCCCTTTTTAACTAATTGAACAAGTCATCAACACGCAAGAGAGGGTACTTGCTCTTAATGGTCACTTTGTTCAACTACATATAATTGATACAAAGTCTTATCGATCCATCTTTCTTCTTCATAAATAATACCAGTGCACCTTATTGTGAGACACTAGGGCATAAGGAACCCTTGTCCAACAAATTCTCTAACTAGTCTTGGAGCTCTTTGAGCTTTATAGGTGCCATCTCGTAAGGTGGTATAGATATCGGATTGGCATCCTACACCAAGTCTATACAAAATTCTATCTCACTTTTTAAAGATGATCTAGGGAACTCATCCAGGAACACATCAACATAATCTCCCACAATTTGCACATCTGCCACATTACCACATCTACTTATGTATCCAAAACTATTGCCAAAAATCCTTGGCATTTGTGTCATATGAATCTACTAGCGATTATGGTCAACACCACACTATTTAAGGCCATGCTACGATCTCCTTGAATATAGAATAGTGTCTCTCCAAGGTACTTAAACTTTACCCTCTTGTGGTGATAATTCACATTGATGTAGCTAGGGAAAAACCAATCCATCCCAAGAATCACATCAAATTCTAGCATATCCATCAATAATAATTGACTTAAGTGTCCTTCTCCTTAACTCAAACCATGCAAGCTCTATACTCATGCCTCACTCAAGGATGTGGAACCTACTACATCTTACTCCCTCTTAAAATAATTTATACGCAACTTAAATGCAAAATATAGGGAAAATAAATGAATACGTAGCACCAAGATCATATAACACATGTGTATCAATAGAACAAATTGGTAGAATACCTAAGACAACTGTATTGGATGCCTATGCATCATGTGATCGATGCATAAACTCTAACCTGTCCTTATCCAATTGCTCGTGGAGCTCTAGATCCAAATGCTCTACCTTGAATGGTGTTACCAGTGCCTTTACCCTTAGCTTTTTTAACCTCTTTAATCATTGTGCAATAATAAAAGTAGGTGCTATAGCTTGGTGAACTGGTCCCTCTGACTAATGACCCTTAAGACATTTCCTTATCACATGTCTAGGCAACTCACAACCATAACAAGATAAGGTATCCCCCCTAGCTTTTTTAACCTTTTTAATCATTGTGCAACAATAAAAGTAGGTGCTATAGCTGGGTGAACTGGTCCCTCTAACTAACGAGCCTTAGGACATTTCCTTATCACATGTCTAGGCAACTCACAACCATAACAAGATAAGGTATCCCTTCGACACTGACCTCGATGCCTCCTATTACAAGTAGAGCACAATGGAAGGAACTGATGCTCCTATCCCAACCTATACTATCTGGATGGTCTACCATGCTAGGATTTAGCCTCATGCTCAAACATGAAAATAATCAAGAAATTAAAATATAACGTAGTGCAAAAATAAAATATGCATTTAATCAAATAAACAATCCAATCCCACAAGATCAATGTCTGTATTTTTTCATGTTATTTTCAAATTAACAATGAATATTCATGAGTTTAAAAGTTATATAACTTGCTCTAGATATCGTAATTAAGAGCCAATTAAATCCAAAAACGCTTATGATGAAGCAAGTAACCCAAAAAGAAAATAAAATGGTCTAAAATCTTATAGTCAAAATTTGAAAATTTTGACTTAATGTCCACTTATGACCACCTAAATGTTAGAGAGTCATTTAAAGAATTTGACAAAACCCTTAATTGATAAGCCTCATAAAGCAATAGAATCCTTTCATCAAATATCACGAATATGTCATAAAGCATGACTCAATGTCTACTTATGACATTCCATATTAGTTTTCATTATTCATGACTAAGTTTATGAATTTAGAGAACTAACTTTCCTCAAATTCATCATGCTTGAGGTAAACACTTTATACAAGTTAATCAAGAATTGAGAATAAGTGAAATACATCCCTTCATATTACTTAAGTTAATCAAGGTCTATCCTCTCTTGATCACTCATTCACCTTCGCATGCTCCATGACATACCCAAAAGCATCTTGTTTAGGCATTTGGTCACCTCCAAACTCATAAAGGTGAAATCAAAATATGTCATTCTCCATACAAGATGAACTAGTGCCTCAAGTCCGAGGTCTAGTTGCATGACTATCAATTGAGAACGTATTCCCTACATTTGAGTGAAATACCAAATGGAGTTCTCATAGTAGGTCATGTTTAGTGAATTTGTTCTTTAACAAGTACCCACATGTTAGCCTCAAGTATCCAATATTCTTCAATATATGAGATTGATTATTTACTTACCAAGTAAGAAGGTTTAACATGTACTAATCTTTGAGCATTGTTAATGCCCTAACTTGACAATACACTGACTAGGAACAATTTTAGGAATATGGCTTTGATGCATAGCGATTTTATAATTATAACAACTTTAAAATTCTCTTGCAAGGCCTTTATGTTCCATGGGCTTCATCCCATTAGTACTTAAGAACTCTTTATTATTGCACTAACTTGAAACAAAACCTCTATCACATATTGTTATACGATTAAGTATGCATTAAATGACAATTTATCCATTGATCAATCTAATTGGATTTAGGGCATATACCAACAATCTCCCACCTGCACTTGAGTCAATTGCTAACGTATCCAATATCGACCTCTTTTGCTTAATAACTTGTCTCTACTAGGATAACTTAGATTACAATATTTGAGAATATGTTAATTTATATGTTTGACAATCTCCATTGTCATAATCGAAATAATAATTTAGATTACAACGAGACCTTGATTTCATTACTATGGCTTTTTTTGTTACTTTAACAACTTGGAATCATTTATTGGTTTATTAAACCAATGACCCAAGCATCTCTCCTTTTGTACCTAAACAAAAGTTTTGTATTCAATTATAGATATAATCATGCAATTATCTCTTGTTTTGGAACCATTCTAATATAACTACTCAACCATGGCTTTATGTCACTTTTAACATTTAAGATTCTCTCTACGTTAAATTCCTTTAACATGTCATCCTAAATTTTTCTGTTGAGTCCCCTTTTAGGTTCTAACTCTTTACTCCCATTTTGTTTTTCTTAGACTACCAAATATATGTTATACATTTTCAATGAGTAACTTATCTTGCTGCCATTAACCTTATGATTTGGACAAAATATGTTATATTATTCAATGTATTTAACTACTTTGAATTCATTACATTGAAAAAATATTATTAGCCAATCATTCATGTTGGATGATTTAATAGACTCATCCTATATGAGTACTGCATCAATATGCATCCCACTAATGGCTTGTATTTAATGGATTCATCTCATGAATTATGCATCCCATTAAATTAATCTTTGTTCATCGATCTTATCCATTAGATTTTATAATTTCATGACCTTTGACCTTTAAAGTGTTATTAGCTCCCACTATTTCTATCATGTATAGAAATCATACTAAGTAAACTACTTTACTTTCTTTTTAGATGTTATATCCATAACTTTTATATATACGTATACTTATATATCATAAGTCGTTCATCATTGGTTATGGGATGGAAATCCTCTTAAATGTTTTCATCCTCTCAAAGGTTAGTTCATGTAATTAACTGGGTTTGGAATGCTTTGTGATTCATCACTTATGAATTCAATATGATAATCAATTGTTATTTAGATTTAAACAATCTTAATTTAGATATTTTATCTCAATAAGAATGCTCCTTAACTAAACATGTTCATAAACTTATTATGAATTTATTAAGTTAGGACTTAAATTTTATCTAAGTCATCTCATTAATTTTCATTTTGACTCATAATCAAAAGAGAAATAATCTCACAATGATCTTATCATTATGACTTAGTATTAATTATCATATATGCAAGGCTATACTTAAGGATAAATAATTTAGAACAAATCCAAAATAAAATGAGATGTGATGTGAATATAAATATATAAGTTAAGCATTTCAAACTAGCAAATTATAAATCTATGTTTTCCAAACATAAAATAAAATATTCGACTTTAGGCCCAAAACGAAAATATCTCATCATGGCAATCATGCCACGATAACGTTCAATGTTCTAAAATTATTTATTGTTCCACAATCTAATCTAGGTTGACAAGCTTGATCACCATTAAGTAAGGTTGTCACTTTCATTGTTCTATTTTTCATTGCTCATTCTCATTAGTTCCTATAATATGACATACATATTAGAACCGTTAATAAAGAGTAAGGTATCATACACCAAGTAGCGAAAAAATAAATCATTATATGATTCAGACTTAATGTGGAAACTTCCTTTTGTTTTTGCCCTTTGATGGATTCAAGATAATCCTTGCAATAGTGCCTTCAATGCTTTAGTTTCCTGCAGAAATGGCATTTGTCATTGTCCTTATCCTTCTTCACTCCTCCTATAGGCTTCATAGCTTTCAAAGTTGATGCTTTTTCAACTTTATCTTTTTTAGAAAATTTTATTTTCTTATTATTATTTTTCTTAAAAGAATAAGATAAATTGAAGGCTTTTCCTTCGCAATGGTGATCTCAACCTATGTAAGCATATTCAATAAGCCCGAAAAGGTTATCTCAATCTTGTTCATGTGGAAGCTTAACACAAACTGTGAGTAGCTCTCTAATAGCAAAAAGAGTACAAGGTTTATGCTTAAATCATGATCCATAACTAAACTCAACTACTCAAATTGACTGATATATCTTATCATTGTAAGCACATGAGGCCTTACTTAGCTTCCCTTAGTCATTTTGACATCGAAACAATTCCGTTGAAATATCGAATCTCTTTATGCGACTTTCCTTATTGAATGTTTCTCTAAAGTTTAGGATAATATCCAAGGCATTCATAGCTTCATGTTGTTTTTAAAGATTTAGAGCCATTCTAGCAAACATCACACATGTGGCTTGATTGAGATTATCCATATAGACTCTATAGGCCTCTTTTTCCCTCTATGTAGCATCATCATTAGGTTCCTTGAAAATATGACCATCTAGGACATAAGCCTTTTTCTCTTGTTTCAAGACAATATTAATATTTTGAAACTAGTCAATGAAATTTGGGCCTGTCAACTTGTTTGCATCAAGTATGCTTCTAAGTGACAAACTATTCACCATGATTGATTTATATCCTATATAAATCAACTTATATAAAGATTAGTCATTAATGAACATTATGTAATCATAAAGACAAGGTTTTAGAATCTTATATGACTATTCTCAATATTTTATCAAAATGATAGCCTTCCTCTAATATTTTGAGAAATTTAACCTTTAAACTTTTTATTGAGCTAGGACCTCTTTCGTCCCACCATGACCTTGAGTGACTCAGCAAGCCATAATGAAACTGATTAGGTAGGTAACTTAGCTTACCAAGTGTATTTTATATAACTCCTAGATCAGTTAGGTGACAACTCTTTCTCTAAATGCATCATATACATTGTGCCTTACTATGCCTCTAATACTATGTGGTCATATGTGACACATCTGAAGAACATGGTACCATTTGAGTAAGACCCAACAATAACTCAAACATACTCGTGTAAAAGTTTAGCCTTAAGTGACTTAACAAGCCTCTAATTAAAAGAGCAGCTTGGTTATTTTCTAATATGGTGGAAGGTAACTTTTTGACTCAATATATTAATGAGAGATCTTATTTATTAATTCATTAATTATGGTTTCATTGATTTGACGTTGTTGGCATGCATAGCATTTATCGCATTTCACTTATATCATATATATCATATATATATATATATATACTGAAAAATAAATCTATCACATTCCAATTACTAAAATGATTATAAATTTTACTAATTCTAATTTCCTTGAGCCATTAAGGAAATTAGTTGGTCAAATTCCTAAGGGATTCTACAAACATCGTCTTCAAGCTTTGCTTGTAATCTCCTTGAATCTCCATGGTGCCTTTAAACCTCCATCTTCAAGTTACAAAAAATTTTTATCTAACCTTAGTTTTATACTTTGATGTTAACTAATTACATTTTATAATCAAGAAACCTTGAGTTACATTTGAGGGGAGTTAGGTGAGAATAGAATTTTACAATCATAGAGAAAATGAGAGTAAGGCAAGGTGCATAGACCCTATTTCAAAATAAATCCCATGAGAAATAAATTTGACCATCCATGACCTAATCTTCTAAGGTCTAAGTCCATAATCATCCTCACACTTTATAAGCACAATCAAAAGCATAGAAATAAATGCAAGCTCAATTTCACTTGGTGATTTGTGTGTTATTTAAGAAAAGCATCAACTAACTTACTTAAAGTGCTTAACTCAAATTAGTTGGTATTGTTTTATTTCAATTTAGAGTTTAAGAAATTTTCATTTTCGAAACACTTAAAATAAACCTTTTACTCCTTTTGCTTAAATAAAAATCCATTAAAATAAAACTTTCCATTTTTAGATTTCACATTTAAATTCTTTCCATAATTAAAACTCCTTTTAATTTTAAAAACCTCTTTATTTTAGGTAAACTTTGTAAAATATATCTAAGACAACATCTTAATTTTTAACATTTAGAGCATGAATTAGTTTCCTAAATTATATCTTGTTCAAGGTACCTAAATGGTGACCTAACAAATTTTGAAAACTTCGAGTCAAACTAATATTTTAAGTAAAGTTCAATGCTATCACATAACTTCAGGAATTTTTTTTAAAGTATGAAACTATTTCTTATGAATTTTTCAAATTAAAATGCTATCCTTAATTTAAGAATTTCTTTTAAAGTAAGAAAAAATTTCTCATTCTTTATGAATCACCTTAAATTAAAATTCTATCCTTAATTCTAGGAATTTCTTTTAAAGTAGGAAACAATTTCCTATCTTTTATGAATCACCCAAAATTAAAATAGATGGCATTTAAGTACTTTTAAACTCCATAAATCATGAGTCAAACTCATGAAAAAAAATACTAAAAATTTCCAGTAAGTGTATTTGACAATTAAACATAAACACAAAATCATGGAGAATTAAGCCAACAAAACCGATCATAGTTACCTAAAATTTTCTACATTAAATCTTTGTTGTTTTAGAATTTGAAGACATGATTTTTATAAACCTTTTCATACTAAATCAAATCTGGTTAAAACATGAGATAATTTAATTTAATGAAACTAATTTTGAACAATTAAAAAACTGTTCATAACACTTACTCAATGTTAGCAAATATAAGCGGCACATTATTCTCCAAAACACCTCAAAACTATTCAAGTTTAACTTGGCTTTGTAAGCCTTTTAATCCATTCATTAATTTTTCAACTAAACGTAATTTTAAACCTTTTAAAATATATTTTAATGAATTAATTACATGCTGTCTAGATTTGAATTTAAACAAAAAAATAAATTTTAAAGAAAGCCTTCAAAACCGATATATACCGAATCAACAAACAAATCAATCTTATCAATTATCACTAGGAATCAAGCATGCAAATTACATGAAAAATATCAAGAAAAGGCTTTGATACCATAATTGGGATTTAGCCTCATGCTTAAACATGAAAATAATCAAGAAATTAAAATATAACACAATAGAAAAATAAAATATGCATTTAATCAAAGAAATAGCTGAATCCCACAAGATCAATGTTTGTGTCATTTCATGTCATTTTTAAATTAATTATAAGCATTCATAAGTTTAAGAGTTACATACCTTACTCTAAATATCGTAATCAAGAGCAAATTAAATCAAAAAATGCTTGTAATGAAGCAAGTAACCCAAAAAGAGAATTAAAAGGTCTAAAATCCTGCAATTGAAATCTTTGCTTCTTCACCTTTAGGATTTGTCAAATCTTTAACCATCTAAGTGTTTAGCCTCTAATAGTAATCCACACAGTGACCGAATAAGACCTTCTCAAAGGCAGACTTTTACTTATACTAGCAAGTTTTGTTTCTAAAACAAAAAGACTAAAAGTTCTTACCGAATCTTATGTCTGTCAAACAAAGAAAGCTATTTTTTTCTTACTTCTATGAAACGGCTAAGAAGTGGCTAAAGACTTAAAGTTTTATTTGGCTAACATAAAATATTTATATAGCCAAATTAAGTTGTAACCCTGGATACAACATTTGCATTTTTATTCAATCAATCATTGTGAACTTAATTAATTTTTAAACTTTATTTTGATCTATTTCAATTAAGTCCAACTTAATTAATTATCCTTGTTTAATCTCGATCATGTCACTTAATGTGTGTGACCCATTAGGCTTCTAACATGTAGCGATAAATATAAATCATAATTAAATATCAATTTGATAATTGATTTATATTTATAGATCACGAGCGGTATCTAATAATACATCATGACCACCCAAATGTTAGAGAGTCAATTAAAGAGTTTGGCAAAGCCCTTCAATGATAGGTCTCTCAGTGTAATATAGTCTTTTTCATAAAATATCCTGGATATATCATAAAGTATGACTTAATGTCTACTTATGAAATCCCGTATTAATTCTCATAATTCATAACTAACTTTATGAATTTAGGAAATTAACTTTCCTTAAATTCATCATACTTTAGGCAAAGACTTTATACAAGTTAATTAAGAATTGATAACAAGTGAGACACATCCTCATATATTATTTAGGGTGATGAATCCTCTTTTGACCACTCATTTGCCTTTGCATGCTTCATGACATACCCAAAAACACCTTATTTAGGCATCTAGTCACCTCTAGACCTGTAGAGGTAAAATCAAAGTATGTCATTCCCTATACAAGATGACCTAATGTCTCAAGTCCGAGGACTAGTTACAGGACTATCACATGAGAACATATTCCATAAACACTTGGGTGAAATACCAAATGGAGTTCTTACAGCAGGACATGTTCAGTGAACTTGTTCTTTAACAAGCATCCATATATTATCCTTAGATATCCCATATACTTCAATCTATGAGATTGATTACTTATTTCCCAACTAATGAGGCTTAACATGTACTAGTCTTTAAGCATTTTCAATACCCTGTCTTAACAATATAATGACTAGGAACAATATTAGGAACATGGCTTTTGTCAAGACCAAGATCTAGGGAGTCGCGACCGACACGCAATAGCTTGGTAGGTAAGCTCGCGACACTAGAGGAAGCCTTCATAATTAAGTCTTGATAAACACATATATCACAATCATAAGGCCTCATAGCCAATATCATTTCATTAAAACTCAAATCCTTTAGTATTAAACGTTAGCCCCTTGGCTCGTAATAATGTTTAAGACTTAAATATAACATACATATAGCCATACATTGGCTAATTTACCAAGTTATTAAACATCCATTACATAACATAAGGCAACTGCATGCTATCATATTTCCTTTGTAACATACTTTATATATAAAGTGGAAACATATGTAACTATGACTCAAATTGTGACACAGTGGAGATTCATTATTAGTGGCTAACATACCACTTGTTAAAAATTGCATGTCTAACATCGACAACGCTAAGTCACCAGATCCTCTATGTCTATTTATCCGCATAATACATCTAAAATGGGTGAGTCACACTAATACTCAGTGAGTGAGAGCTTAAAACAATTGTAAATGTGTAGGGATAGCTGCTACACATATCCTTTAATTATGCATGCATCTAATACATCATAATACATATGCATATAAGACAAGTCAATCGTCACTTGTTAAACATAGTCTATCATATCATGGCAGTCGTACTACACTGCATATCTCTGATTATTAACATACTAAGGTGGTATAATCATCCTCGCCTTAATCATTCAATATCACTACCAACATAATCGTTTATCAATATAATCTACCATAGGAAACGGCCCACCATATGGCCATCTACATACATGGCTTAGCATACATACCTTAAAGCACTCACCTTGATGCTAAATCATAGCTCCGCAAGCATGCAGCATATCATAATCATATATCAATTACATATGGCTCTTACCTTAAGCCTTTGCATTAATCATCATATCATGGCATCATATAATATATTTCACATTTTAAAACCTAAGGCATGCCACTACGTAGTCATCATATCATATCATTGAGTGGTCCTCCCCTAGACATCAACAAATCACATACAGTGGCTAGCCAGGGGAGAAACAAATCATGCCTAGTGCCAAAACAATTGGCAAAATATCAAAGTCAACATTCAAAACAATCTCTCCAAGAACGGCATCATTCAAAGTATCACCATAAATAGCATCACAATCACCATCCGAAGTAATCTCTCGATGAATGGCATCGTACACAACAGGCAAGACTTCAACCACTGCCTTTGTTTACCATAGTCCCTAAGGCCAGACATGGTCATCATTGCACAACAGGTGAGAATCACAGGCAAGACAAAACCACCATCCCTACCAACAGAACAAACATAGTTACAAGGATATGGACACACTGAACCTCATAATATCCATCGTCTGAAATTCCTCCTCAAATGGAACATGCATAATCAACATCATAACATTGTCTGAAATCATCCACAAACAACTCACACTCATCAATTATGACTTTGATCAAATATACTTATTATCATCTCATTAGCCTAAGCATATTCCTTCTAGGCATATCATGTAGGTCTCATAACATTCTCTAGTCTAGACATCACATTTCTAGACATGTTGACCATATAGACATTCAACAAAGTGTCGTCATTTCCATTATATTAACTCATATTCACATCAACATCATTAACCTAAGCATAATCCTTTTAAGCGTATCACATCATTCTCAGATATTTTCTAGGCTAAGAATTCCACCTTTAGACCTACTTATAGCTCATACATAGCATCCATTATGTATTATCATCTTTGAAGCATATATGCTCCTTAGTCATTATGATCTATGCATAAAATTTCATACTCACTTTCACAATTCAAAGGTTATTTGTCAACACTGGTACTTGCACCTCATTTATGGCTTAGCTCAATGCATGCAACTTGGTATGTGAGCATCATTCTCATTCTCATGATAATCTAGCATCAACAATACATGAGCATTAACATTTATGCCATAACTTTTCATTTCATAGCCAAATCATAGCTTTCAGATTACTTTCAGCTCTTCCAAAAATAACCAAATCCTTAGCATATTAACAAATAAGCTTAAATCATTCAACAATGAGCTAATCCATACCGTAGAAGTGGGATTATACTCTTGTTTACCCCAAATATTTAGCCAACTCAAAAGAGCAATTTTTCCACCAAAGTTGCATCAATTTGAATCTAAGTTATCAATCATTCAAATTGAAAATCAATCAGTCAAAGTGTTCAATCTTACCATTAGAAGCATTCCCCAACTCCATCTTTACTCCAAACAACTCCAAGTGCTTCAAAAATTCATTCTTAGAAGCTAGGGTTTGGTTTTAGAGAGAGAAAGTGAAAATCACCAACTAAGCTCTTTAGGGTGAAAATCTACCTTTTTTAGTACTTAGAATGTATGGATGATTAGTGGATTTGATTGGGATTAGTTGGTATAAGATTTGAGAGAAAATGGTGGAGGAATGAAGAAATTAAAGGAAAATGATGAAAAATCACATTTTTGGGCTTTTAAGCTTGTATTTAACTAATCTGGCAACCTAAGATCGACTATGGGAGATTTGTAGTTGATCCTAGACTAGATTGTTTACCCCTACTCCCATTTCCTACCCTAGGATCGACTACGAGGGATCTGTACTCGATCCTAGGCCAGTGCACTTTCCTCTCTAGCCCTTTACTTCGCAAATTCAATCCCTCATGCACTAAGATCCATTTTTTAGGTCCAGATTCATAAAAATTAGTTTTTTAAGGTCTAAACTCATTCTAAATCTTCCCCACAATCTCCAATCAGTCATATTTCACTTAAATCAATACAGAAGTCCATCATACACACCAATCTCTCATTCATGCTCAATGTCACATAATATATCAATTAACATAGCATAATTGTCAGTTAAAATTCTACTATGCAAGTATACGTATCGAATAGATAGTATATTAGCAAGTAGAGTATCGATCCCATAGGGAATTGATCTAAAAGTTTACTAAGTACTAAAATTATAGCAAATTAATCTTATCCAAACAATATCAAAATAATATCAAATCAAACTAAGTTATAGCAGAATTAAATTAGAAAAATCAAAATAATAAATACTCAAATAAATATCAAATCAAACAAGCCTAGGATTACAATATCCCTCACACTTCATCTAAATCTTACCTCTCTTCCTTAACTTATCTCAATGGTTTGAATTGCTAACTTAGAGTCCTAAATTATTTATAAGGGTCTCCCGACTCATCTTATAAAAATATCGATTTTAACCAAAACACTATATCCCTATGTGAATTGAAATTAAAACAAACTCATTAAGTTCAGGCTCTAATCTGGCTACATATGGCCTATAGGTATATCCCTATCCTATAGGCAAATCAATTAATATGCTCATATGCTATCCCAATTTTAGTCTACACTAAACTCCCTTTCCCAAGTTTGTTTAGGTTTCTAGATCAATTTAATTGGTGGCCAAGCAATTAAAAGCATTAAGAACAAATTGGAATAAACAATTCAAATCCCATTGAAAATAAGCAAGAAAGTGATTAAAAATCTAGATTACATGTGAGTTCAATTGCAATCCTAGAAAAATAAATTAGCTCATAATATCTAATAAAGACAATATCCAAAGAAATTTAGCCATGAATCCAAGTCAAAGAAATAAGAAAAAACACAAAGGTAAGAGAGAAACTAATAGTTAAAGATTTATGATCTTGATTCTCTCTCCAATTCTCATGTTTCCTTGCTTTGTTCTTGGCTTCAAATCTCCAGAATAATTGCTTGCTGTCTCCTCTCCAAAATCTCTGAAAAAGGCTCCTTAAATAGGCTCCAAATAACCTAATTTTCGAAATCTCGTTAATGTCCTTTATTTTTTTTTGGAAAGTCGTGTAGCGCTGCGGCGCTACTTCTCCAGCGCTGCAGCGCTGAGCTCTCTGGAATTTTGTATGTGTGCTTCCTTTCATCAACGCTGCAGCCTTGTTCGCCCAGCGCTGTAGCAGTCTATCAACTTCAAACGTGAGTTTCACCCTGATATGTTAAGAACTGGGCAAAGTAGTAAACATAAAAGTTTTATCCCTGTCTCTTAACTTTCCAATGGATCAAAAATCACATCAATTGGACTTCTGTATTGAAATATTTGCTCCAAATACCGCATCATGTTCAGTCTTTACATACTGCTGCAGTGGTCCGACTTTGACAAATATTTTGACCATGATCCAATCAGAACTGGGCAACTTGGTGAACATAAACATTGTATCCCTTCTTCTTATAATTCTATTGGTCTAAGAATCACCTCATTTGGAGTTTTTTTGAAAGAGATATGGTCAAAATACTGAAACATATACGAATGAAGCTATCACCATACTCACTGATTTTCATCAAATGAGTCTTTTTCATCAATTTCCTACAAAAGTCATAAGAGAAATTAGCAATAACTACTCTTAAAGTAATTTAAAATAAAATAACTTAAAATTTAACTAAAATAACTTAAATTAATCACTTAACAAGTAATCAAACTTAAACTAAAAAAAACACCTATAATGTTAAAATTCGAACCTAAAATCTCAAAGATCTAGCTACTTAAGCTCCCAAAATGACTCAAAATAACTCTATATAATAGAGTTATCAATAATTTACATACACATCATACTCAATTTAATGCCAAACAGATGCACAATATCATTTCAGCTTTTACATACTTGTACATTTCATGACCACCTTTCTCTATGGACATAAGCATTCCTCAGGTTCATAAACATACATATTGAAGTTCTCATCAAACTACAAGTTAGTCCAACATCATGCAAGGCTAACATCAAGATCAAGGGTGTTACAGCTTTGATACATAGTGATCTCATAATTGTAATAACTTTACAATTCTTTTGCATGACCTTTTATGTTCCATGGGCTATATCCAATTAGCATTTAATAACTCCTTATTATTGCATTAACATGAAGGAAAACCTTTGTCACAAATTCTTATGCAATTAAGTATTCATTAAATAACAATATATCCCTTGATCAATCCAATCGACTCCAGGGCATACACCAACATACCATTCCTCTTGTAATGCTTGCCATTACCACTACCAAAGTTGTTTCCCTGATGGGAAGATTGAGTATCTCTAGGTTGTCTAGTAAAACAGGACCCCCCCTACTACCCTTGGAATCCCTATGACTCTTAGTCTTGGCCCTCTTAAACCAATCTCTAACTATTCTAGTATTAGCAGTCCTTATCTCTATCCTTTGATCACTATCCACAACTAAAGCATAGGAATCAAACTCTCGAGAAGCCACTTCCTTAAACAGAGGCTCCATTAAACCATCCACAAATCTCCTAATTTTCACCTCCTCCGTGGAGACAAGATATGGTGCATATCAAGCCAATTGAGTAAACTTAACATCATACTCTACCACAGTCATCCCTGGAGTCTGCACTAGTGATTTAAACTCTCAAGCTCTAGCATGTCGTACATTAAAGCACAAAAAACGATTCAAAAGCATAGTATTGAACTCATCCCAAGTAAACGCAGTAATACCTGTCTTCTTACCTCTACGTAAAGATGTACACCATTCTTAGGCCACATCCTCTAGGTGAAACCCAGTTAACTCCACAGCTTCAATACCAGAACATCCTACAATAGCACAAATCTTGTCTATACCATTTAGAAATGCTTGAAGCTTTTCCAACGCATCAGACCCCATAAAAAAAAAAGGTTTCAACCTTAAGAAATCTGACAGAAAAATATCTAAACTGCCCCTCACAGTCTCAAACTGCTGACGATCATCCTAACCCTATGAACTAGGTGATGCTTGCATAGTAAGCAATACATCACCCTAACATCCCCTGGTAAGGTAAAGCAAACGGTTAGTTTGATTTTGGACATCTAATAACTAAACTAACCAAACTCATGTTAAAAAATAACAGAAATCGAATTGAATTTCACAAATAATTAAACTAACCGAAACTAAATTAATTCGGTTAGTTCGGTTCTACTTTCAAAAACTGAACTGGAGAATATTCTTTTTTTGTTTGTATATATTTATTTATGTTGAATTTTTTTATAAATCAATACTATAAAGTTATTAAAGAGGATGATAAACAATTAGAATAAATAAGATGGATACTCATACGAACAACAAATAATTAAAAAATATAGATAAAAACAACAACAAATAGTTTATGATTAATTTCCCATGCAGAAACCCATTATACCCTTATTCAAGTTCGGTTAGGAATTTTCCTAACTGAAATCAAACTAAATTAACTCTAATAACCAAACCAACCTAACAGAATTACTCGAAACCAAACTAGCCAAACAAAAAAAAATTAAACTCACTTTGGTTCGATTTGATTTTTCGGCTCGGTTTGCATTTACATACCCCTATCTCCTAGGAATAACTTTCACAGTCTAGCCTAAATCATGCATACCAACCATAATCTACTCAAGGCTCACACCCCCAATTGGGTGACCTATCTCAACCTCTGGAGCCTTATGTTTTTTATTTTACACACACTCAAGCGCACATATCACACAAGTAATATAGTAGTAAGAAAAGTATTGTCTCCACAAGGAATTGTGTCTAAATTCTTGCTAAATACTAAAATTGGATACCCTAATCTTATATAAGTAAATCAAATTTGAAAATTAATTAAAAATGAAATTTAAGTATCAAAGCTATACTAATGAGTTAATGCTAAAAATTACTAGAGAATCAATGTTTTAAGGCCTAGGATTGTGGAATTACTCAACCTTTCATTTGAATTTAATCTCTCTTTCTATGCTTAAATCAATAAGTTGGTTGCTAGCTTAGAGTCCAAATTTTTTTACAAGTCTCTGTCAAGATGCTTGCAAGCACACCTCTCATAATTAATTTTGCATATATCTGTGTAAATTAATTAAGGAAGGATCACTAAGCTTAGGCTCTAAATTTGGTTGCATACAGTATTTAGGTATATTTTTATCCTAAATACTAATCAAATCACCTAATCTCTAAATGAAAAGAACACATGCTATTCAAACCCTTGGTCTATTCTAAACTCCCTTTATCAAATTGCATTAAGAGACCCAAATCAATCTAATTGTTAATCAAGCAATTAGAAACAATAAGCATAGATTTGAAATAAACAACAAAATACCCATTAACAATAAGTAAAAGACAGTTAAAATATCCAAACTACATGAAGAGATCAACCACAATCCTATAAAAAGCTATTAGGTTCATTATATTCTCAACAAACATCATCCACCAGAAAAAAACCATAAATACAGCAAAAGAAAATGAGGGATGAACAAATCTAGAGAGAGAAACAAATTTGTATAGCTTTTTGAGCCTTGATCTTCCTTTCTTCTTTTGTTTATGATTTCTTTTCTTCTGAAAGCTGTTATCTTTCCAACCCCCTAAACCCAGTCTAAATAAACTATTTATATCCCTCCTTTAAACCCTAGAGTAAAAAATTGAGAAATGTAGATTTTAAAAACCCATGTTGGTGCTGTGGTGCCAAAATTACTAACTTATGGGGGGAATATGTATTCTTGGCTCTTTATGCTGCCTAGTGCAAAACTATTGTCACTTGGCTACTTCTAATGCACTTTTGACCATGTTTCGATTAAAAATGGGCAAAATGATAAAAATGAAAGTTGTAGCCCTACCTCTTAGCTTCCTAATACTTCAAGAATTACATTAATTAGACTTATGTAGCTCAACTTATGTTTGAAATACTGTAGCATACTTAGTGAAGTCTGTACTTGGCCAACTTGAACTAAATCAGTCATAGCTAAAAATAGATATTTTCACCATACAAATGAACTAAAATAACTCAAAGTAAACTACCTCAACCAAGCATTAACTAATTAAAGAAAAATGAGAAAAACTACTTAAAACTTTGCCTAAACTCAAAGACTTAGGCATTTTATCACTCAAAATACTACAACTCTGTATAATAGAGTTATCACCTCATCTTCCACATGATCATCAGTAGGTGTCTCAACCCTCATTAATCTCATTGGTTTACCACGTCTGCCATGGCCCCTAACAGTGGACGCTTTTGGTATAACTGCAACATCAGCGGAAGTCTCTTGCTCTACCGTGTCTCTAGAAGATGCTCGGGTCCTAGGCGGCATGTTCATACCTAGACAAGAGCAATTACACACGAGTCTCAATATCTAGACAAGTATAACTAAGTGACATCAATAAATTAGAACTAAGCTTGAAAGACAAACAAAGAATCATACACAAATCTCCCGTTTTCAATTTGTGCTCAGGTACACAAAGCAAAAAATAAGATTCTCACATACAACTCCAACACTCCACAACACGACCAAAAAAATTATAGGACTTATACAACCTCAGGTTCTAATACCAACTTTGTCACATCCTAATTTCTGGAAAAATATTGACCAATGTAAGGACCTATATGGGTATGGCTCACTAAACCTAAGCAAGCCTAATTCAAATATGCATGGGTTAATCATCTATTGCATTCACATACATTTTCATTAACCACAATAAATCATCAAGGTCACCTCTTTACGGTACCTCTCAACGTAAAGAGTGATTTCTATTTCATCTCATGTAATATTCACAATATTATGTTACATGTGGTTTGTCATACATATTGTACTTATATTGCTATGGCTCATCCATCGTAGTCTTATCATCAACATGCACCTATATCCAAGGCTTAACATAATGTGCAGAAACGTAAACAAGTATATCAACATTATTTACATATCCCAAGTTCAATATCAACAATGTAATAAAATAACTCGACTCGACACACATTGTGGAGTGTAACGACATTGGAAAGCTGGAAAAGAAGATCTACCATTCCTACCAAATATGAGTTAATCTACGACTCCCAAGTGGTCTACCCAAGCAAGCTACTGATTTGAAACAAAATAGGAAAAAATAATAAGTGAGTCACAAAAATTCCATAAGTGAATACCGGAAAGAGAATAAGTTAGGGGATAAAAGTTTTTGCAATAAATCATAGTTACAAAATAATTATGACAATTATATAACCATAAATGCACTTGAAACTCATGATTCATAAAATATGATACTCATATCAAAGCTCAACTTACAAAATGTTTGCTACGAGAAAACAAAAAGTAACCCATGAACCTTCAAGTTCAACATCAAACATTCAATCAAGAATGAACCATTCATTTCATAAATCACATCAATACAAACCATGAGCAAATTAAGGAGATAATCAGTGCTTTGGCCTAATCATCTCTGTGTTATTCTTACTTCCACACCAAGATTCATTAAAAGGAAAAAAGTGGTACGATGCCCAACTTAACCTTATGGAATTTTTACCCCTACAATAAGACTAGAGCTAATATACAAAAGGTGAAAAGGTAACACATTGACCAAGCTTATCCCTTTGGTATTCTTACCCCACACCGAGACTAGAGCCAACATACAAAAAGGAAAAAGGTAATACGTTGGCCAAGCTTAACCTTGTGGTATTCTTACTTTCATACCAAGACTAGAGCCAATATATGTAATAGGAATGGCTAGTGTGCTTGCCAATCTCATCTCTATTGTATTCTTACCCTAACACTGAGAATAGTGCCAATCGCAACACAATTGAGATTTCACAGAAGATCATACCAAGATAAAGCATCAATAACAAATCATGTCAAACACATGTATCAAAGAAAAATAAAAACCTTCTCAATTTATAGTCACAATACTTACATTCAAGAACATTTTAATCATCCACAATCATTCTCAATCACATATATAATTCTTGAACCCATACTAGCCTGAAGGTCGAAGTAATCGAGTGGATTGCATCATAAAAAAGCTTGTCCCCCCTTTTTTTGAAAACTAATACATAATAGCATAATTACACATAATTTCGAAAACCAATTTCCAAAACATTTCCGCATCCATAAATACATTTTCTAGAATAAATATTTATGGGAAATCATACTCATCAACAAACCATCAATCATTCAAATTGTGCTTTCAACTTTTATACCAAGATGGTTTCGAAAGTGGTCTATCCATTCACCTCAAAAATATCAGCTTCGATCAAAAAGTACTAATCTACTCTAGCAATTCCTGTGGAGTTTCATTTGTTCGTAAACATTCAATAATCATAATAATTATTCCTCAATCCACAAATCATGTAATAATCTAACTAAGACTTTTCAAATTAGTCAAATTCATCTATAACTAAATTCTAGCTAAAATTCATTGTTTTACAGATATCCATGTGTAGAAAATTCATAAATCCATCATCTTTATCTTAGGTGAGCTCTAAACAAGGAGGGAATCCATCAAAATCCTTGACTTTGTAGAAATCCATAAATCTAGAATAATAGACAATATTTTCAGAGTTAAAAACCAAAGATTTAAAGGTTTTAAGAGTGAAAAATATCACTTTTACTTTTAAAACTCCAAACCCAACTCAAATCTCTTAAAAATAAAGATTTGAGTGAAAACTAGGTTAAGAGAGCCTTAAAAGGGAGAGATTACTTTTGAAAATCAACTAAAAGTTGATAACCCAAAGTAAAAGTGAGGTATTTATAGTTTAGGAAGTGAAAATACGCTTTTACCTCTTTTATTTTTATGAAAATGGCATTATATATCGATAGATCGGGGCTATCTATCAATAAGTTGGCTTTAGAGCCCTTTTTAAAAACTTTCTGATTACTATCTGTCGATAAATGGGGGCCATCTATCAATAAAGCTAGCTATCTATGGATAAATCTTGTCATCTATCCATAGATGTTCTTTAGAGCAACTTTGGGAAAACCTTTTTGGATTGTATGAAGAACATCTATCAATAGATAGGCTTCAATAAGTAAAAATAAACCTTAAAAACATGTCCAATTGGACTCCAATCTCAAACTTTGTAAATCATCTCTGAACCTTAAAACATAAATTTTTAAAGCTCAAAAACTTAATTTCAAATGCTCAAAGCATGTCAATTAATTGCTCACCTAAGGATTTCTTGTCAAACACTATACATTAAGATGGGATTTCACACTATAACAATTAAGAACTCATTTGCATTAGTGTTATCAGGAAGGCCATTTTAAATGCATTCAAAAATGGGGCTCTTAATAACAAACAAACAAAATTTTTTGGATCTTTCATGCCTCAAAAACTTTCTTAACAGTGTCAGAACTTCTAGTAGTAGGCTTTTCAGGTCTATTTACATTCATAGCTAGCTCTATATCAATTATTTTAATGAAAAACTCCACATCTCTTTTCCAATTCTTAAAGTTTGACCCAAGTAATATCTCAATAGTGGTCATGTTGTTATTAACAAAAAAGCTATGAAAGATTTAAGTAATTGAACATAATTAGTATAAATAGGGTAACAAAATTCTCTAAAACCATAAATGAATATAACAATTATAATCCAAGAGTCTATAAGCATATCATAATATAAACACCTTTGGGCTGAATGCATGACATGCATTTACGAACACTTACACATAAAAGTGGACATAAGAATTTGACGCAACATTTGCAACTTACCCCATTTAAGTGAATAAATTACTAGATCTAATCATTTCCCAAACACACGCTCTTATGTATTGTCTTCTAATTTAATATACAACCATCACCTTTAGGTAAATGAATGCACACCAAAACTAGAGACATCTTTAAATCACATAGGAATGACAATTCCACATCACTAGCTAATTGGCCACTTTAGTGACAAAAAGTTAACTAGCATAATGAGACCTATGGTGTAACGTGATATATCTTTATACTACTCACATGAACTCTATGATACAATTTTTAACTTAATGAGCATTGGGCATCATGTGTCAAAAACATACTTACATATGTGAAATAATCTTATGAAAAACTTGAATCATTATATCTCCATTTATGCCACTAAAAAAAATTAAAAATGTCAATTAAAAAATTACAAGGTTTTAGTCATCAATTTTGTACTCTATAACTTTGTCCCGAGAGTATATAAAATAGATAAATTTTTAGAGCAACAATATGCTACCATTATAATAAAAAAATATACATATTATTTTTTTATTATACGAATTCTAAAAATGTCTCCCCAAAATATTCAGAATAATTAATTAAATACATATAATAATATATAAATCCTAAGCACACACAAAATACAAAAAAAAATGTGTGTGTTGGCTTGACAATTTGCACTATTCATATTCTCCACCATCATAATGCGCGAACAACATCTATCATCTATTGAAGCCCAATTTGAGTTCTTAAATCCTTTATTCTATTCTTTTAACACCATATAATCAACCTCAAATGAATTTAACCTTCTTCTCTTTTATAAATTCTAAGTAAAACACATAAAATTGAGGTGATTTCAAGTCAAACTAAAAACAAAACTCACTAATATGAGCCCTAGAAACACAACACCTTCGATTGACGAAATTATTGGGTTTAACAAAGTTATATGAGCCTAACAACAATCTTTAGTTATCAAGAAACAATAACCTCAATGTAATTTTTTACATAAAATTATAGTGTTCTTGATTTGAAAATTTTAAAACTCATAGCACTCAACAAACTTAATTTCTTAAGCACGATTTCAACCAATTACAGAGATATAGTTTGACTAAATTACCATATTATTGATAGTATATCGTTAAATAAGCATGTCAATGATTCATATTGCACCATACACAAAGAAATTACGAATTTGAATAGCATGATTATACAAATTTAGAAACCACACAAAATCTAACATGCAGTCACAATTAATTCATGTAATAACCATATACAAGTAATTAATCATCACAATAATGATCTACTAGATCTCTAAAGTCATATATTCACATTTTGCACACAAATTGGGAGATGAAGTCATAGTTCTTTAGGCTTCTAAATCTAAATTATGGCTACTCTGATAATATATTAAATATTTTATATATAATAAATTATACTTAATTTAGGATCCACCATAGCAAAAATTTAAAACATGCTAAAGCATATTTAGTTTTTTGTCCACAACTCTAGTTAAAGAAACAACATGATCCCCAATAAACTATTATAGCTCAATACACTAGGATCTGATTGTTTATTTTTTGACA
>NW_018397254.1:14292424-14319695 GCF_002168275.2 Theobroma umbraticum | reverse complement strand
AGTTTCCTACAAAGGTCTACATCATTAAGCCCACGTAAAATTTTAGAGTTTAACCTATTTTATTAAATTATATGATGAACCATAATATTGTGTCATTACTCAAACCAAATTAACCTAACATGATTTTGATAAAATAAAAAAACTAAATAATGTAAATTCACATTTTAATTATCCATGAAAATCTAATATTGCGAAACAAACAATTGAAAATATCAAAGAACTCGCCACATGCATCAGCCCCCGATGTTACCTCCATAACCAGGCATCATCGAAGTCACGTTCGTTTACTACTTTGAAATTTGAAGACAAATTTCCCATTGGCATAGGAGAAGAAAATTGTACGGCAAACAGAAAAGAAGGAAAGTATGTAGTGGGATACCAAAATGGTACATTCGAGGCAGATAACTTTGAAATAGAGACAGTGCTTTTGCCTCGAAAACTTTTTTTTACTCCTAAAGTTTTGGTGCTAATTAGAGGGAATTAATCTAGATATATATAAAGGCAGGAATTAATTTAAATATATATAAAGGCAGCAAACTATGTATCATCACATGCAAAAGGTAAATAGAATAGGATTGATGCCATGCCCCTAATACATAACTTTACAGGGAAATATTTTTGTGTAGCGTAGTAATGGCTTCCCATTATAGGTTTTGTTGTAGTGCTTATTCTACAAGTTGAGCTAAACACGAGGTCATTTGTTACGTTTTTGTTGTTGGGTGATGGAGCTAAACATCCACTCATTGGTTATGTTTTCGTGTTGGGTCGTCGAAAATTCATGTTTAGCCAAGGTTGGTATGCTGGATCATCCAATAAACACAACAGGTTTGGTGTTACTGATACAAAGGTCCCAACAGCCTCCTAATTTTAGAGTGCACTGGTGTTTGCTCCCCACCCTTTATTTCAAATTGCTTGTTTGCAGCAAATGCGAACAACCACAAGCCAAAGGTGGCTTCAATGGTCAGAGGGGTGTGTAGTCATGGTCCTGCTGATTCCAGTGTGGTCAGTTGGTCAGATGTGACATTCTAATCTTTGCGGTGCTGCTTAACTTAACCCAAAATTTTAAAATAAAGTTGGTTTTGCGTCCTGATTCCTGTTCAGTTTTGTAGTACATTCTGGGGTTGTACTGTGGATCCAGACCAAGAGTCAACCCCCTTAAACAGGGAAGAAATCTACGAGTACGTACGTTTGGATCTTCTTGATGCTGCAGCAGGCAGTACTATAAATTTTGTTTTCAACTACAGCTGGAGCTCCAACCAATGCCCTTTAGATGGGTTGGGCTTGGACCACCTATCGCCACCCATTTTCTGAAACGGAATAAAGAGAGAGATTTTTATAAAACAAAAGGAAGAAGACTAATAATGAGGATGAAAGAAAGAATTAAGTGCACCCCCCCAACATGATGCCTTTTTCGGGCATACATATGGGTTAGGGTTTTTTTTTTTTTGTTTTGGGTTTGGTTTTGTGAAACGGGTCTTGGCCATTTTAAAAGCACCAACATCCTCCACTTGCAAAATGCATGCCTCTCCCACTACATTTCATATTCCTTTTTCTTCTTTGAATTTCTTCTGGTCACTCTCTTGGGTGCGTTTTAGCCTTTTTGACCACCAAAAAGGAGATGAATTAATGACCGACTATTATTACCCTAGAAAAAGAAAATGGCTACTTCTCAAAATTCGAATTTTCACTTCTTTTGACATCCAAGGCAAAGGCATCCCACTACCTTTACAGCAAAGTAAAGCCAGTTTCTTAAACATAAACCAAAATTTTATGGTAGTTTGGTTATTCATCCCATCCACATACCTAATTTTGTTTTTAGTAGTTCTTTGTTAAGACTACTACTTGTCCCCTACAAGATGTAAAGTTCAAATTAGCATTTTCATACTTGGATCTATAAGCAATGGAACCTTCAGAATTATGCCATTCCTAAACCCACATTGTAAGCAAAATAAAATAACTAAATTGGACACATAATCCCAGAAAAATACCGGAAATTGAATTTTAATTTACCCAAATTAAGGCGAACATTGCTCTATAGTACAAAAAAAGCAAAAAGTTTTGAAGGATTAAAAAACAAAAAGCCCCTTGATTTCTCCGGTTTACCCCTCTATACAATCAGGGGACACAGGGAAAGTAAGAACTCCGCCGTTTCAACGACGACAGTAAAGGTTTTTTTTTTCGTTAATTTAAAATTTCCACCAAAACTGGCCTCGTTTTTTCCATTTCCACTTTTTCATTCTCTTTAATAGCCTTAAAAAACTGATATATTACCATGGGCGTTAACATCGCCGTTACGTGTTTAGCTCTCGGCGATGATGTCGTCGTTCCCATCAACGGGTCCGTTTCCCTCGCCACCGTCACCTTCTTCATCCAGCCACCGCTCTACCGGCGCGCACTCGGCTTTATGGCGCAGCTTCCAATCAAGAGCCTGGCAAGCGCGTGAGCAGTAATTCACAGCCCCACAAACCGAACACCTGCGAAACTCGTGCTTTCTTGTCTCCGGCCTTCCGCAACCCACGTGCGAGCATAGCCTCAATCCTGGGCCGGGCATCCCGCCCCGAGCCGAGAACCACTCCGCTAAGAACCTGCTAGCCGGATGCGCCTCCGGCGCGGGCACATTGCATCCGAAATCGCTCAGCAACGGGCATCCTGGGACGGTCGGATGACGGTGGTTTGGGTGCGGGATCGGGTGTGGGCTCCATGTGAGCCAAGAGCGAGTAGGGATGTTAGAAGCAGCAGTTGATGATAAAACCGCTGCGAGCTCTCGGGCGTTGGCTTGGACGAGGAATCGACGACCTTCGGCGATGTTCTGTCGGACGCCATAGCCGTCCTGAAGACAGTGACCGAGCTCACGCAGGGCATCGATGTGGCCCAGAAAAGCAGCTCGCGCGCACAAAGCCACACCGGCTCTGAGGTCCTTGTCGTTTTTTGTGCCGCCGCTGCCGTTGAACTGAATCACAGCTAAGGAGTAAAGCGCCGGCGCGTGGGAGCTAATCGCCGCCTTAGCCATTAGAGAGGCTCCACTCCCACGATTTTGTAAACAGTAGAAACGAATCTGTTCCAAATCATACAACAGTTAACCCGTTAGACTAAACTTATCAAGAAGTAAAAAAAAAAAATTTGGAGTTCTTAATAAAGTAATAATATCAGTTATTAAAATAAAATTAATATCTTTATCCTGAGTTTACTCACCATGCCGAGAGTGTAACAAGCTTCAACATTTCCGGCATCAGCGCAAGACTTCAAGAACCTGTGAGCTGAATCAGACCAGTTTTTGGCTTGAATGGCAAACATTTTTGGAGAGGCCTTGGATAACACCATAGAATGGAGTGCTAACCTGTTTAATCTCTTGCATCTGTTCCACAAAAAATCAATTAAAAAATTGTTAGAAAAAAAAATCCAAACTTTTACTCTGAAGCAACGAAAAGTCCAGTAAAAACGTCGACGTACGAAATCAAGACGTTGACGAAATCGGAAGGGCAACGGGCGGTGGAGCTCAGTTTGCACAGTATGGAAATGACAAGATCATCGGGTAAAGCATCGAATAAATCACTCTTTCCAGCGATCTCAGGCGAGAATCTTTGCCTTTTCCGGCATGCCATATTATCCCCGGCGAAATCTCTCCTTTTAACTACCAGCTTCTCTACAAAAACATCGGCTCTAGGGTAACAAAGGCCTCTCCTTGTTCTCATTTCTATTTCTCTCTATATCCCTATCTAATCTACCTATCTGAATTAGCGTCCGTTCTTTCTCTCTCTTGCTTTCTCTGTCTTTCCTAGCGGCTCAAGAGATAAAGAGAGGAAATAGAAAATAAAAGAAAAAAAAAGCAAACCCAGACCTTATATAAAAGAGGGAAAGCACAAAAAAAAGTCCTTTAAAAGGAAGAGAGAGCAAAACAACAACAACAACGACAGAACCGAGTGAATTAATAATAAATAAATAATTTAAAACAGAGCAGTAAAAAAACCTCCTGGCCTGGGGAGGACAGAGTTCGGTAAGCTTAATTACATTCTTAACCTTATGGTCAAACGACGTTGACCCAGATCCCGACGTTGGTCGTCGGTTATAACACTGAGAAAATAAGGGCAAAGAAATCAATCTGTTGTTGCATGAACAAGAGCGAAGGTAAGAAGAAAGGCTTTACCCTTCCATTCCACCTCTTCTTAATTATGTGTTTGTTGGGTGAAGGTGAGGGTGAGGGGTGTGTCTTCTCTCTCTCTCTCTCTCCAAACAATGCTTTTGTGTGGGTTTGTTTTGCAAGCGGTTAAATTTGTTGAAAGCCAAACAACTAACTTCGGTTATTTTTCTGTAATTCAGTTTTACCCAAGGTTACAAAAATCAACGTAACTCCGGCGCGTGAACACCGCCGACCGTTTTGGGCTCTTGTTTCGGGAGTGATGTACACGCTCCTTGCTTGCGAGTGTGGAAAATGACTTCTCCTTAACAAACTCAGGTTAGCGAATTCTGGGCACTCGTCCGACGACTATAAACAACAAGGAGGTCAAACGTATGAATCAGCAGGAACAAAAGAAGGTTCAGTCACTCTTCTTTGTTTTACTTGCCCTTTTATTCTCTTCTTTTTCGTTTTTGCCCTTCTATTAATTAAAAAAACAAAAATAAAATCCCAGTCTATCTAATTTTGAAATTAATTACAATTTTTTATTACTAAAGTAAAAAGAGGTATCAAAATTTGGTAAATAGAATACAATCTTATAATTAATACATTACTTTTTCTTTTTCGATCCGAGAATTAATGTTTCAACGGTCAGAATAAAAGCTTCCTATCATCTTGTCAGGAAATAAATTCAAACATAATATGATAAATTTTTGTTAGTGCAATATATGTAATTTATAATGCCTCCAACACAATTCGTGGCCTTGGAATAATTGAATGGTGCTGGATCCAAATAATAAATATTGTTGTGGATTCTCTGTCTATTAAAGAGGGACGTCCTTCTTATTTCCAAATTAAAAAGAAAGGATAGATATTTCCAAATAAAAAGAAAGGATTGATGGTGTTCAAAAAATAGAGAATGCCAAGGTTTTGTGTCCTTAGGAGAAAGTTGACGGAATGAAAATTGAAATCTTTTGTTAATATTCTCTCATTACTATTATATAATCAATTAATAATCTCTTAAACAATTGAAAATTCAGGATATAATACTTACAAAAGTTCTTAAAAAATTCAAAAAATTTTAAATAATTTTTTACTTTTTTATTATATTCTATCAAATTTTTATATTTTTATTTTAAATTAAATAAATTTTTATAATTAATAACTATTTCATTATTATTAATTAAAATATCACTTGTTATTCTATATCATGTAGTGTTGATGTGGCAAGCTGATATATTATACTCAACAATGATGTAACATTTTTTGCCATTCACTTCAATTTTATGTTAACATCACGTAGATATAAAATGATAAATAATATTTTAACTAATAATAATTAATTAATTATTAATAATAAAATTTTATTTGATTCAAAATAAAAATTCAACAATTTAATTGAACACAATAAAAAAATAAGAGGTTAATTGAATTTTCTTTAATAAAATTTTTTTCAAATATTATATCAAAATTCAACTTGAAGATGATACTAAAACATATTTCTTTGAAAATAAACCATTTAAGACGAAATTTGCTTGCTTATACAAATAATTTTTTTTTAATTTTATAAATAAATATTATGGATTATAAAATAATCAAGTCACAAGTCGTTAAAATATAGTATAAAAGGTAATAAAATTTTAAACATTCATTGACATGACATCATCTCATAATTTTTTTAAAAAAATTGAAAGAAAGGTGATTCGAATCTTCTTTTTTAAGAAAAAATCAAGCAACAATTAATAACCAACTATTCAGATTCGATAATATTTTATAATTATTTAAAAAGACGTAATTGGTGGTATATAGGTGATATATGCTCGCCTACACAAAATCAACATTCATATTACCTCACTCATCTTAACAAAAAAAATGATTAAATGCTTAAATTAAAATTAAACGTTTGGATTTTTTTTAATTAAAGATTAAACGTTTCAATTGTAACAATTAAAGACTAATTATTTTTTATTTTTTATAATTAATGATTAAATTGACAAGTAAACAGAACTTGTATCACACACAATAAAAAATTGTGTTGAAAATATAATTATTACATGCCATTTTGAAAAATATAATTATTACACGTCATGTTAAAAATTTAGTTATTACACACCATTTTAAAGATTTAATTGTTACACGTCATGTTGAAAAATGAAATTCTTACACGTCATATAGAAAATTTAATTATTACACATTATAATGAAAAAATTGTTATACGTTACGTCATAATTTTGAACTGTTTTGACTTAATAAAAAAACTTTCTGACAAAACTACCTTTTCATATCTTAACCTTCCAAATCAATGTCTACATCATGCGTGTATCCTATATGCACCAAACACTTCTCACCCTAGCCTTTAATTATAAGAAATTGAAAATATTTAGCCTTTGATTCTTATAATTGAAACATTTCACCCTAAATTAACAAAAACCCCAAAATTTTGATCCCAAATCAAGACATATAGTAAAAAATAAATATAGTCAACTTAAAATGTAAATAAGTAAAACTTTTGCAAAGAGAATCAAACTTAGATAACTAACCTTTACAACCAAAAGATTTTTCAATTTAGCCTAATTTAGAACATAAAATAATTTATTATTAAGTAGTGTCAATTCCTTACGCAAATTGTGGAATCAAGTTGCTTGTTAGATTTATTATTAATTGCTTGAAAATGCTTCATGAATCTATTACTCTGATTTTTATTAATCAAAAGCTGGGTATGATCAATTGGTTTTGCATTAATTAAAAGTCTTTTACCTTGCTAAATAATTTACACCTCCATGAATTATGCTGGCTAAATATTGTAATATTTGTTAGAGACTTCAAAAATAAAGAATACGACTATATTGTTTATACTTAATGTAAATTCTAAGTTTGGGAATTAATTTCCTCTTTTAATTTTGATTTAATTGTATAATTTAATTTGTTTATAGATCTTCTGAAAAATGTCGACAACTGAAAATGTTGAGATTGAGATTGTTGATCAAAATTAGAAGAATACAACCACTACATATTCAGTGAATGTATGGACAAGTTATGGACACACACCTATGCATGCTCGTAGTGTGCCTTCTAGTCCACTTCCAAATACGCCTACTTCAACTACACCTCCAATAGGTGACTCAAGTAAGAAACATTCTCACAAATTAACTAGGGAGGTTCAAATCATTTAAAAAAAAATGTAAATAGAGAATATTCGATAATTTGCAATTATTGCTAAGCTGTTCTTATGGCCAATAATGAGAATAGAACAACATCTATAAATAATCACATGGTTTCTTATTCACACAAAAAAAAAATATCAAGCATGCTTTGAAAGGCAAAGGCAAATTAGTGTGGAGGAGAAGAGTGAGGGGAAGTACCCGTTTGAAATTTCACATTTGATCAAGACATTCGAAGAAATCAATTAGCTTTTTTTACTTTGTAGGATTGCATGAGTATCTGATTTCTATGGTTGATCGTGTTGGTTTTAGGAGGTTTGTTATTAGTCTTCAATCCCTTTTAAAGATGGTTTCTCGCAAGGTGATTAAAAAGAACATCCTCAAGATTTATGTTAGAGAAGTTAAAAAGTTGAATAGCAATTTAGCAAATATGTGAACTTGAAAACAAAAGAAAGGGTGTGTATATCCATCAATGCTCATTTTAGTAGTAACTCTTGGTTGTTACATAGTTGTGTCTTAAAGTAAACATTTTTTTTTTCTTTAGAATGTGGTACACAATTCATTAATATTTTTATGAACAAATTATTAGCAAATCAACTCATGTTATTTTTTAAACATGTAAGTTTATTTATGTGCTTACACCTCACACCATGAATATCCAAGAACTGATAACTGCCTTGACTCAAAGGAATATAAAGATCAAAGTTTCTCTGAACACTGAATAATTTCAGCTCTAATAATGGGATGATTTTTATCATAGTGAATAAATTGTATTCTAAACTTTTACTTATTGGAAAAATTCTTACATGAGATGTTTTGCACATATTTTAAATCTTGTCGTGAATGATGAATTATTAATAATAGACAATACAATTAAAAATATTTGTGATAGTGTAGCATTTTTTTCATTACAAAAAATAAGGGTTTTACCAATGAAACATTCCATCAGTAAAGCATTACAATTTGTCAGTATTCTAATTTACTGACGGAGTTGATCAATCGGTATTCTTCGCGTCTTTCATTTTTAATGTGCATCAAAGAATTATCAACTGATTACTAATAGAATAAGTTCTGTCAATATTCTGTCGATGATTCGTGAAAAATTTAGAAACAATTTTGTCAGTAAAAGTTATCTTAATTGTAAAATTACTGATGCTTCAAATTGCTATTGGGTACAAAGACCCTTTTCCTAGATTGAAACTTAGGATAAATATTATACTTATGTGCCTAGTGAGAAAGATTGGGAGATCGCAGAAAATTAGAAATATTTTATATGGTAGCAAATTTATTTTTAAGACAAAGTATCTTACTGTAAATTGTAATTTTGTCTAAATTTGTGGGCTTCAAAATATAATAGTGAAGTGAATGTGCTCAGATAATATTTGTAATTAGTGCAATGACAATGATAAATATTTCATAAGTTTGAGAAATATTGAAAGGTTATGCAAACCACATTTTTGTTGTTATTATAATTTAAGACATTTAGTTTACGAATTGGAATAATTATTTAGTCAAAATAGAATAAAGTGTGAATAGAATGAATAGCTATGATGTACTTGGATTCATGAAATGAATTTATCATTTTGAAATTATTTCATCATTGAGTTAATAAAAATAGCTTTGAAATAATAAAAAAAATAAGTGATAAAGTGAAAAAAAAGACCTTTATTGTAATTTAATAAAATTTTTGAGGTTTTTGAAACTCATTATCTTGTAAATACATTATTATTAAATTATAATTTTATAATAAATTTTAATATTTTATCATTAAAATATTAAGGTTTAGCATTAAAATCTAATGTGACTTTATATCTTAATTTTTTTTAATTTTTTTCTCTATTTTGATTTTCCTTTTATAATCTTTTAATTAAAATATTAATAATTTATTATTACAATATTAATTCTTTATTATTGAAATAATAATTTAATAATTTAATAATTAATATTTAATAAATATATTATTATTATTAAATTATTAAGAATTTAATAATAATGGAAGAATAAATTAACATTTTAACAATATTATTATTAATAATTTATTATTAAATTATTTATAATTATCATTAATAATTTTGACTAATTAATATTTCAATAAAAATACATTATTAATAATTAGTTATAATATTACTTAAGATTAGTAATTTATTATTAATAATTTAATAATTTATGTTACTTAAGCTTTTTTAGTCATGTGTTAAAATGAGCAAGAATATTTTTGTTCAAAAATATTTGACTCTAATTGCGTAGGGCCTTGAAAATGGCTATTATTTGGTTAAAAACTGAATCAGATGACGTAATAAGGGAGAACGAAGACCTTAAAATAAGAGAGGAATGGATTTGTTATTCTCCCAACCAAACATGTCCTTAAAGTATCAAGCCAGACAGCTTTCTTTTAAGAAAAAAATATCATGCGAAACTTATCTCGTAATCTCCTATTTTTTCTCATTAAAAATGTAATGTTATTATTATTGCTAAAGAAACTTTCAATCAGTATGAGAGAGGCTGGTGTTTATTGTTTTGATTTCATAGTAAGGGAAGAGAAACAGAGAGCACTCTCAATTTGTAATATATGAACGGGGTTTTAGGGTTTTAGGTTTAAGGTGAAGGGTGTAATTGTAATTGTCATTGTCCTTCTTAGAAAAGTAACTGGCAATGTATGGTGGGTTCCACTGTTTACTGAGTTTAAAACAAAACTCTTTTGGGTTATTTGTTTTTTTTCTATAAAAAGATTGCATCTTCCGGTTCCGGGAGGACAGGACCATTCCGTCTTCGGACCAACTCAGCAAGTCATTATTAGTAATCAAGCATAGGAATCCCATCCCATCCCATCCCATCCCATGTGTATCTTCACCTCTAAGAAACTTGCTCAGGTTTTTCTACGTTTCATACCGTGAATCAGCAATTTTAGTGCAGCATTTCAGTTTATTCAATAACCTTACTAATTTCACTTTAATGTTTGATATTAATTTGGTCCATTTCTCAATCTCCTTTAAGCACATTAAGAGGAAGTGCAAGCTAAAATTTAGGAAGACTGACTATAATGAAGTATGGGTTTGGTCCCATGATTTTATTACGTGAAAATAATTGAAACCAAACACCAAAACCTAACCTAGAGCATAGGATCCCACTTCAGCTCCACTTTATGAAGCTACTACCTGTACTTGTAAGCATTCCCCCAAAAGAAATCCAAACAAGCTTAGGGTTTTACAAATGAATCAGAATTCAACCAACAGCAAATACGCACCCTACGTTTAACTTTAATCAATCAATCAATTAATTAATTAATTAATTGGAGAAAACTTGAAACCAAATCCAATAACGTGATGCAGTAAAAATTCCGAAAGTCAAATATTTCGCTCCCTTTTGATTTAATTTCTTTTATGTTGACTAATTAATTACTTATCTCTAAAATTTTATATTCTCTTTATCCCATTTTGTTTAATTTGTTTTTACTTTTTGATATCAAATATCATGATAAATCAATTATATAAAACAAATTTAGTAAAAATGAAATAAAAACAGATAAAGGAAAAAGGAAAAACGCATAGCATCATAGATTGAGTAGGAGTGAGTGGGTCGCTCAAGGAACAATAAAAAACGTCCGCCCTGCTGTCACGTCGCCGTAAAATTATCAATTCCCGTCACGTCAAACAGTGACGTGCTTCAAAGTGCAATCTTAGCTCATCCTCTAAATTTTATTGGAAAAAAAGAACAACATTCGATTCAAGCTCAAGATTTTCTACGGGAGGAGCAGGCTGGGGTTACCTCCCTGTGACTTACGACGGTGAATTATGTATTATGTGTCGCTCAAGTAGCATGTAAATAGTAATAAAAGGTACGGAAATGGAATTAAATACTTTTTCCATGAAGGAAAGAAATTGTTTGTAGTGAGGAGTCATGAAACGTGGCGGGTGTGGCATTGGCGCCCTGTAAGAGTATCAAAGCTCAACGAGCGAAAGGAAAGCAGGATAAGTTGTGGAATGACGTGGATCTCAAGGAGTGATATCGACCACTCGTGTCGTAACAGGCGGACCCACCTGTCTCCTTACAGCATCTTCGCGAAGGGAAGAACATCATTTTTGGACTGGGTGACGGTCCCTTGTTTTCTCCATTTTTCTTTATTTCAAATGCGCCCCCGCAATCTCCGTAGCCGATTTTGGTTCCTAAATCTTTTTTGGATGTCAAAATTTGAAACTTCACTCATTTTGTTTTTATTATTTGTGTAATACAAAAGTAGAGAGTTTTACCAAATCGAATGGAATGAACAAGAAATAAAATAGAAATAGATCGATTTCGAGTGGAATGAACAGTAAGCTGTAGTAAGGATCCGAAATTCCCAAGCAAAACTTATAATTAATGTTGATTGTAAGCCAAGGCAGATTGCATGCTATGCCTTCTCTTTGACCTAATAATCATCAGCTGCATCCATTACCAGACTAAACACAAAATTAATTGATTAATCCTTATTTTTTTAATTAAAAAAATTCAAATCTTATCATTTAAAAAAAATTGATGTATTAATTAATGAATTATATGTTGAAGTGCTAATTGATTAACCCTTGATTGTAATCCCGTGTCCCTAAGTTTTCTAGTGAAAATATATCAACCCAATTTGGCTGAACTTGGATATGATTAGTGTAAAATTAATTGCCTAAGCATGATTGAAAATTAGGGCAGGCGCAGACAAGTAAATTTGGATTTGACACTAATTAATAATAATATAGTTCAGCTGTGGGTTTAGTGCTAATATTGACGAAGCTCGATTACGTGATTCACAAGTGGGTGTGGACGTTTAACTGTTATAATTAGCTGCCGTTCCTTGATTGAACTTGTCAAAGCAAAATGTGGGTTTTTCTCGAAGGCGTACTGAATTACGTTCCTGCTTTTGTCTTCACATTTTTTTATTAGTTACTTATAAAATACTAAAAAAATATAACATCTATCTTCTGATTTTGTTTGATGGCTTCTTATCTGTTGGATTGGATGTTTTTTGTCGTGGCTCTATCATTTCACTAAAATGTTCTATTGCTTTTCTCTCTCATGGTGTCAACCAGACTAGGAAGTAGGAACCATGTAAACCAAGGAAGAAGTTTTCCACAAATTCTGATTAGCTAAGTTGAATTTGGGGTTGAAAACTTGAGAGATGGAATACAGTTTCAGATTTTTTTAGAGATTGTTTGGTATTATAATTGGATTTTTGATTGACTGCGATTATTATATTTGAATATAAGGGTGATATCAAACAAGATAAATTTGTTTTTAATCGCACATGTAGATGGGAATGAACGTTTTTCACGTGTTATGGGGTTGAACGAGTTAAGTTGGGAATTATACAGTAAAATCACTTGCCATCATTAACTATTAAGAGAGATTCAAGTTTGTGCAATTTCTTAATTCTATTTATTGAAAAGTTTCTCTAACAAAATGACTATTACAAATTATGTCTACCATCACTTTTAGTTGCAAATTTTAATCTTAATCATAATGTTGATAATATTTTAAACATCAAACATCTCATCGTAACATTCGAACATTTAATTTATTAATTAATATTTTTTTATTTAAATAATAAAATTTAAATTTTTTTTCTCTTAATTATGAAAAAAAAAATTATCGCACAAGTGAGTCATGACATTAACCTTACAAAACTCATATATATGTTTTTTAGATTTGGAGGAAGAGATATTTGAATTATGTTCTTTAAATAAAAAAATTATGTATCAATTAATAAACTAAATATTCGAATATCAAAACTCGTATATATGTTGTGAATTCATTTGTTATGTACAACATAGTTTTGCTTTCTAGCTAAGATATCCACAACACTCTCTAAAAAAAGAAATAAATGGGGTTGCTCACGAGATAATCTGGGTTATTCAGATTTATGGAAGCATCATGCCATGCTTATCTTAGTTGTTTTATGTAAGACTAAATCATTATGAGATTCACAAGAAGCTTGTGCGCCTATCTCATTTCATGGACGGTTAAAAGGAGAAACAATAGTCAAATATAACCCTACTATAGTTTTATGGAATATGTCCCTGAAATCCGATTTGGTAGCTTGCTGATTCATCCTCGTGAATATGGACCCGACTGTTCTAGTTCCAGTGGGTGACATTTCTACATTTGTAAAAGAACGGGGTTTCCTTTTTCTTCTTTCGGGTACATAAAAAGAACTCAAAACGGGGTGCCAAGTGATTCTTCAAACTTCAGTTTCAGATCGACACGAAGTGGCCTACCATATCCAGAAGCTTCTTCAATTCAGCTCTTCTCCCGTAAGATTAACTTTCAATTTTATGGTACCCTTGCCTGCAAGAAATCAGAGGAATACATTACATTTTAATGGACACAGTGAGTAATTTAGCATTAGTATAGAGAGTATTAATTTTGATTTGAAAGCAAAGGTTGATGGACAGCTAAGCAATCTTATAAGTGGCCTCCCACTGTGATACCTTGTCCGCAATGGAGATAAAGAGAGAACGAATATCACCTTTTCTTCAAAACAAAATGAAAAAAAAAAAAAAAGGCTAACCAACTTTTTAAACTCAGAGAAACTTTGTTTTCACGAATCACGTGCATTAAAATTGTTAAAAGCAGTCTGCATGCATGGTTTAAGAAACAAGACAATTAATTAAGAGGAGAGAAAAGGGTAGCGGAATCCTTAATGGGTCAATTTAAGCGGGGTACGTGGACATGCAAAAAGAAGAAAAATAAAAAAAGAAATGGAAAAATTAAACAAGAATCCGCAACCTCACGTGATGGCCGATGGCTTTTGTCTTGCAGTGTAATAATGGCGTTAGCAGAGGGGAAGACTAACCTACACATTCTCTTTGCACGCCATCTACCGACTACGGCCACATAACTCAAAAATTCTTAAGGATTACAGTGGAGTTCAGCTTCACTCTTTTTATCTTCACTACATTGATTCAATTCAAAAAATATCTTGATTTTTCAAACCAACTGCAATGCTTAAATGAGAGCATTGGAGTCATTAAACTAACAATAAAAAGGGTATTCAAAGAACTAAAGCTCGTATATATTGCAATTTTTAGTAGTTAAGCTAACCCTTGCATTTATTAATGTTCGTGTCTTTAATTAAAAACCTGTACCCCATAACTTGTAGCATCCTCTGCCATGATAAGGGTTGCTGATTTGATTAGTTTTAAAAAAATTAAAGAGATTTTTTTGTTAGAATATAATCAAGTATTCCCCATGTATCCAATCACAAACTATTGCATGTGTTAACTCTTGATAAGCATCTTTTTTTTTTCTTTTGATTTTAATCATAACTATCAATATTATACAATATGCAACATATATAGTACAATGTAATATTAATAAAAAACGATACGTATTAATAGCTATATCAAAAATATATCATGTGATACGTAATATGTATATTATGATATAGAAACATATTATACGATACAACTCATATGCTTTTTATAAACTTAATTGTCACTAATTATTAAAAAATTATTTACTTATTTTGGTTGAAATATAACAAAGCATTTTTGATGAGTTTCAATGATTTAGATTTTAAATAAAAAAAATATTACAACATCAAATTTCATTTTAATTTCAATGATAAGAGGTTTTTAATTTTTAATTAATAAATTAATGTAAAAAATATATTTTATTTAAATATATATATTATTAACAAATATACTGAGAATGTCAATTAAAAAATAATCACTTTCCAATTTATTTATATAATCTTCAATTCTATTAAAAATATGACATTTAAATTTTTTTTATTTTACATGTATAAATGTTATTTATAATTATTTTTTAAATTTTTTATTATATCTTATGATATGATATGATATTTGATATTAAAAAATAAAATTTAGATACACGATATATATCTCGATTTAACAATTATGATTTTAATCTAGTCATCATGTTGCGCAATTTAATACTATCTCTTATCGTAAACATAATTAAAATTAGTGACCACAAATTTTAGTATGATTATGATTATATATAATAAAATTTCTTGAACCAGAATTAATGGACATATTTATATGTGCAAATTTAACTCAATTAATTTTAAATTCTTTTAAGAAGATAAGAGGAGGAGATTGTGCCGTAGAATATATTCTCCATGTTCATGTTGAATTGGGGGAAATGGAAGGAAAATAAAGTAAATTATTTTGTAGATAAACTAAGAAAAAGAAAAGGGAAGATGCTTGTAGTGCCAGTTAATCAGGTGGGCTCCAAGCAAAATCAAAGCGAGAGGGAAGCATAGGCAAGGAGCAGGGGCCAAATTTGGACAGAATCTGTTAAAAGGAAGGGAACCCTTTTCTGTTGGGACGTTTAGAGACAGCTGAGTTGTTCCCTCGCGGTGGTGCACCGCTCTTTTGTCCACGTGACACGTAGCTCCTCTTGTGTGCTGGCGCATCCATTCACATGCCACGCCAGACAAAATACGGTCACGACTTATGAGTCAGCCATAGAATGCAACTGAAAGCATGAGATGAGGTGTTACCGTCGTAGCAGTCAAACATTTTGAGAGAGTTGAGAGAGTGAAGTTTGCTCCCTATTTTTATTTGTTTGGCTTTCTGTTTTCTTTTGCTTATGTGGCTCACTTTCATAATTCAAGGACACCTCACTCCATTAGCCAAGCCTTTCTTCTTCTGCTTTTTATTATTATTAGTTTTTAAATTTTAATTTGTTGGGTATAAAAAGAAAACATTACATTTTACATGCAATGTTCAATTTCTAGTTCTTTGCCTTCACTATGGTATTTCCACTCTCACCTTACATAAAGTGCATTATCGTTCTAAAGGTATTCCTTTTGTTGCTATACAATTTTATTTTTATTTAATAAACAAGAATCCGAGCTTGACCTTTTCAATAGAGTGTATAAGCACTCATTATTAAACCAAATTCTCCAATATCAATTTAAACTTGTGGGTGAGCAAAGCTACATCAAGAACACTATATTTAGTAGGTGCACTCAAATCACCCCCTCAAAGTTAGTCATTAATTGGTGTTTATTTAAACCTATCATGTGGCTGTTTTTATTCTTTTTTGTGTCAATGGTTAGGTCACATAGTATATAATGCCGGACGATTTTGTTCATTCTCACTAATTTATACTTTCAAAATTTTTGATGAAAGCAGAATTTGGTATAATAGTTACAATATTTTATACCAACTAATTAAGGTAGTTGGCACCCTCACATGGAGCTTCTTCAAACTCAAAGCAAGTAAAATTCATTGGCATCCAATCAATTCAGAATTTTATCTCATGGTGCACATGTTGTACCAAAGACCACCATAACATTTTAATTTAATCATAATTGCAACGAAAAATAAAATTAAAGGCAATTAGGTTTCCACGCATGTTGGACATAATTAATTATAATTGGAATACAGAAATTCAAGAAAAAAATATGGATGCAAATAAAGAATTTAAAGTCATATATATTGTCCACCAATGAAGTTGACTTGAATGTCACTAGGTTTAATTAAGCAACGACTTAGTAATAATCCAAGACGTGTGGGCTTTATCGATTCAAGAAGCTGAGCTTTCTACCAAACAAGTTTTGCCATTTGTTACTCTCAGTTGTGCAACTGGGTAATGGTAATGTTTGGTGGGAAACTCATGGCAATACACATGGCAATAGTTTGGAGAAGTAGTTGTGCTGCATGTGCACCATGAATCCACCAAAATAAGCCAAATTAAAGGCGAATATTGCAATTGCAACCATGATTGATATAGATTTCCCACTTTAGTACTCAAAATATAAAAAATGACTTGTAAATAAATAAAAGCAAGAGATTTCTTTTCTTTTTTTTTTTTTCTTTACAACTGAAGATAGGTCTGGCAACCAGTCCTTGGGAACTGGCTAACGTAGAATGATACCAATGTCAGTCCTGAATTCTAACGCATGCAAAGAAATCAAAGGGAGGGAAAAAAAAAATGAAGTGTATGAATCTCATTCCTCATTCCTTACGTTGGGATTTGAAAGCATTCAATCTAACTTAAACCAAACCTTTAAAAGTTGTCTTCTTAATATACAAACAATGAGGAAACTGACTAAACAGAGAATTTGAAGGAGACAATGCAGAGGATGTTGCTTAACGCATTTGCCATTCAATAGGGTCCCTCGTAACTGCTGTGAAAAAAACCCAAAAACATGGTGGAGCTGCATGCGCACGCACGTGATATGCCTTCCCCATCTGGTTGAGTATGATTCAAGCCAATTTTGCTTCTTTAACTTGTGCTGTTATTGCTAATTGATCATTACTAATTGTCTTACTAAAAGAATATATATAAAAAAAGATTCAAGTACGGTTTCTTTTGACCAACCATTAAAATTGGACCCCTCAATTCTGAGAACAACAACAAATGGGTGACCCTATTTTGTACAAGAGTCAGATGGTGGTCATAGGGCGTTGATTTTGATTGCGGGTTGGTCGGAGCCACATGCAAAAGAACCCACCAGCAAAGACTTTTGCCTGAAGTAGAACCCTTGGGATATTAATATTATGTGAAACAGGCATAGTCTTCCATGCAGAAAGATGGTCTCATCTGAAAAATTCTGAGCCCTTTGATGTAACCACACATGATTCGTCTGGATTACACGTGACTGGGATCGACAGATGTGAGATGTTTGACTGGTCTTTATTACTTTACATCATCTGAATTTTCTCTTCCTTTCTTTGAACCTTACGATCGAGTAGATTGACACGCTACCTCACGCCTGTACCTTGACTGCCAATGTTATCACTGTGGATCCTTTCATGCTGTTGCTCTGATCCACCTTTTGTGCCACTATTCATTGACAGTAAAAACCTCTCTCTCTCTCTTCTTGTGATGGATCACTGGGTTTGTTTTCTCTTTTTCAATCAGATGCCAGAACATCCCATGCCCCTGGAAAGGGCTCTTCATTGGATTGAAATTGGGGGTTTTCTTGGTATTTCAGTTGCTGCTTGGTCGTGCAAGCAAGTAGTAGGTTGCTTTTTGCCTCCTAGTTCCGGGACAAGTTCTTGTTCGCCTTTACGTGCATGGCAAGTGAAGTTGAAGCTTCAAATGGAGAGTAAAGCCTAAAGGCTCATGGCAGCGGCGGCAGCAGCAGCAGCAGCCAGGGCTAACAGAGTCATTACGTGCTTCCCACCACAGCTTATGGGGTATTCTTCTTAAGTAGCAATCACTATCTCCCCAATCCCCATGGCGGGCGGTGGGGCGGGCTGGGGTGGGGTTACATTATTTTCCTCTTGCATGGTGATAGTAATTTTTGTTTTGAAATTTATTATTCGCAGTCGAACATTTTCACAAAAAAAATTATTTACTCTTCACTTATCAAGGAAAGAAGATTGGCTGGAAAAAATTGGGGTAGAGAGAAGGGATAAGGTTATAATAAGATGTGGAGCGGGTGGTATTGCCTGTAAATGGGATTGATTGGTGTGGCAGAGGAGATGACGTTCGATTGCACCGCCTTGCGTGCCATATTCCATTGAAATTACTCCGTACCCAGTACTATTTTTTGTGAATCCAACTTTTCAGATGGAAAATTGCAACTCCGAAGCACGCATGCATCCCCCTGAAGCCATTAGTAATTACAATGAAAACAAAAGGCACAGATTTTTCTGAAACTAAATACAATAATGCAAGCTTTAAGCGCATGCACTCAAGGCTTTGTGATATACAGTATTCCTTCCGACACAAGATGAGGAACATTTTAAATTTTTTTTATTTTAATTTTTCTGAATTTTGTAATTGTACTTTAAAATTTGCAGAGTTTTTGCTAAAAAATGAAAAAAAGGAATAAAGTTTGTCATTTACATTAACAAAATATTCTTTAAAATATTTCAATTTCGTTATTTTTTTATATAAAAAAAAACAATTTAGTGACGATATTTAATAAAACTGAATAAGATGACAAAATTAATATTGAATTGTAATATAGTGAGACATTTGATTTTAGATCAGCTCTTGGGTTATCTATAGTTTTTTATTCAAGTTTAAAACCTATCCATCTCCGCCACTGCATCTATTACCATTTACCAATTAATTTTAGATTGAGATGTTTAATATGAACTCATAACTTTGATTTGTTAAATTTTTGGCCCTTATGAGTTTGGCCATGTTATAGGCTTGTATTCTCACATATCGGTTAAGTCTTGGAGTATTTGTGATTTTATATTCAAATTAAACTTGTTCACTATAATACGATGATGCAAGAATTTTCGTCAAAAAATTGGCTATAATTAAAATTATTTACAAGAAATGATAGAAGTGAGAAATACACAAAACAATGACCTTAAATAATGTTCCTTTTTTCGCCTGTTTTGCAAAGGACAAAACTCTGTTTCGAGCTTACGAGATTGGTTTAGCTTTTGGTCTGTTGCCTGCTGGATTAAGCAAAGAGGAGAAGATTGAGATCATCAAGAAAAGCCCTGTAAGAAACTACTGAAATATATAAAATATTATAGAAACAAATAAAAAATCCAGGTTCCTAAGTGGTTGCTAAGCATTCCTCAAAGTTCACAGTTTGTCATAATTGAGAATGGTCGGTGACTAACTCTGACTAAGATAAGGGATATTATGTTGTCATTAATTTAATAAGATTCTTATGTTTTTTAAAAATCAATTTATTATCAATCAATGCTACGTAAATGACATGCCGCCCTCTAACGACTTTTGTCTCATTGTTCACGTTTTCGTTATCTGATGAGGAAGAGCAACTCAACTCTACTTTGGAGTCCTCTAATTACAGCATCATTTTCACACTTGCATCAAATGTATAGAAGAAAATATATATGAAAAAGAGAGAAGAAAATGCAACATTGGGAGAAAAGACGATGCTTTGCAAATGGGAAGACGGGCAGCTCAGGGTAACGTATATTGGCGTCATTCTTCATCCCTAAAATTTGGTCAGGATTAATTAACTAATTAAGTTAATTAAATGGGGATTTGTGAGAATTTAGCGTAACGAACCCTAAATCGGATTAGGGCGAGGGAACTAAGGATGTTGCTTAACGCATTTGGCATCTTTTTTAATTTTTGGGCCGATTGCCATCCTCGTGCCTCGTGCAGCAAATCCCAGTGAGAGCGAGCGTGACCCAAATCTTTGAGTCATTTTCAAGCCATCCTAACATTCTCTGTTTCCATCATTTTTTTATTATATAGTTTATGCCCCGCCATTATTAATAAGCTAGCTGGGCATTATATTGGTCCATTGAAAAGCCTTCTCTACTCTCTCTAGTGCTTCAATTATATTTTGCCATTGGCGAAAGTGGGGAGTACCTATTCCTTTATTTACCCAAAAATATTTGGAAAGAAAGGGCACTCATTTGGGAACCTTTTTACCCTTGTTCGTGAGTCATGTGTTTTGGCTTTGGTCCAAGTCAAACAGACTATTACACTGCTGGCTTTGGTCACTTCCACTTTCACTTCCACTTACATATGAATATGCTTATCCTCTCACTATGAACATCGTGACCACCTTTTAACAGAGGGTTTTATCAATTGGTTTTGTGTTAATTTTAACCCCTAATGATTTATATTCTTAGCTTTCATATGTAGCCTTATAAACAAGGTTTATGGAATTTCATTCCATGTCGTGAACATGTTTAAAGATTGAGGGCATTATCGTATGGTATAATGCACAAGGCAAAAAAAGGTTGGCTTAGGTTGAAACTTCAAAACATTTCTAAGAAATTTCTTAATGGCAAAGGCAAACTTCAACTATATTATTACCTTGTTGATTTTTGTACTCAATCGCCTTTTTCCTTTTTGGTTGTATTTTGCCTATGACCAAAGGATTCTACAAGTAAATTACATGAGATAAATAAGATTATATTCATCCAAAAAAGCAACATTAATTAATACTCTTAACTCATCTTTAGATAAGTATAGACGTCCTCCCTTAAGCCTTAGAGTTAGTGAATTACAGGGAATAAATGGAAGCAACGGAGGAAGTAAAAGAGTGAGAATAACAATGATTTAGGGTCAGGAAATGGCTGCAAACACAGTGAACAAGTGCTGAAGCAACCGAATTAATTACTTGCATTAATTTTCACATGACACATGAGGAGGCTTAACTTTGGAGGCGTCAAATTTTAATTCAAAGTAGCTAATAACAACGTGGGGAAACCAATTAGCATCAGTAAGATTGCTTAATGCCTGCCAGTAACGGGACACCCTTTACGTGCATGGTAAGTGAAGCTAACCACAACTCAAAGCTACCAAAGCGCGTTGATCTAATTTAGAGGTAATCTTCTTTCATCCACTGGCACATTTCCCCTTTAGTTTTACAACTTTTTGCTTTTGGAGTGCTCTTAGTGTTGGCAACAGGGAGGAAACAGAGAAATAATCCTCCACTTTTCTATTTAGGTGGATTTTCTACATTAAGAGGATTATGGTTGATTGAGTTGCGTAACAAGAACATGGAAGACAACCCCTTTTGCCTCTCTCATCTCTCACATCTGAATTTGAACTCAGAATACGTAATAATCAACGTCTAAAGTCCATCTATGGGTGCCGCAGACATGATGCTTAAAGGCAAGGTATTGATAAATCTCTGTAGGAGTAAGGCTAAATGAGAATTCTTTAGATTCTGCAGGGAAAAGGGAACTAAAAGTGAACAAAAAGAAGCATCATGCCCAAAAGCAGGATTCAGTTTTCAATTAATTTAGTCAAATCCTAACGTTGCGAAGTTGATATTGACATGAACACTAGCGTGGTCAAGCGCTCCACATAGATCAGAAAAAGTTGTTAAATTTTTATCTGCAATTTTCAACTGTCTTCCTGATGTAATAGGTTCTAGAAACTGAAAGGAGCTCACAAGATAGGGAGCCACCCCCTTAAATTGTAACCCCATATTAATGAATAGGATAATAAAACTTGTTCTCCCTAAAAATCGATTTCTTTTTTGGCTAACACAAACGTCATTAGGAAAAGGAACGGCTTCTTTTCCAACCTAAACTTGAAAGAACAAAAGAGCATAAAATAAATGAACAAAACCTTCAACATATGGCACATCGGCGCAGATATAGTAGTTTAAAAAACACTCAGTTGAAGTCATAAATTAAGGAAAGGTGCAAGCCGTCTGGTTTAGATTCTAGCCATTGGAGGCATAATTAATTTTTCTCAACTATCTATCTGTATTTATATAATATGCAATGCATGAACCTTGATGTGTATATCACCTATTCAACGTCACCATTGAGAGCTCCGTTTTATCTAACTTCATCTGTTTGTTTCCCTGTTGACATGGCGGGGCGGTTTCAAAACAAAATAAACAAACGAACAAACAAACTAATGGCTACTACATGATGGATCATCTACATTAGCATTAGGGAATCGTTTGATAAGAACAAAAAATAATAATTGATAAGAGGGGTTGACTGTGATGGAGCATTATATTGCAAATACATGATGAGGAGAATTTGGCTGTCCGAAGCACCCGACGATGCCATATATTCCCCACAGAAAACTGGAAAAAAAGGGGGGTGGGGGGGTCGGATTAGGTAGTTTAGCCAGCAATGGTTGCATCATTGTATATGTTAAAAACAAAAACCTGATGCTTGGTCGGCATCTAATCCTGGTCCAAATGTTACCTAAGAGACTATACTATAACCCTTCATTGACAGGGAAGGCAATAGAAAAGGCGAGACTTTCTGACTTGGTTATTCCTTAATTGGATGAAGAATATACAGCAAATGATGTACATGCTTATTAAAATATGGAGTAAGAAATATATTACGAGTAATTAGAAATACACGCATCCAAAACTCTCATTATATATATGGCCAAGGAGAATACTTTTAAAAGTCCACTATTAATTATGCTTATACCACTTAAATATGCTTAGTTGATGTGAATGTCTCAACTTTTGGAAGCAAAATCGAAGGCTTCTACGAAAGTAGTTGACTGATAGAATCCCCTTTACCAAATTGAACTCCAACTATTGCACTTCCCATAGGAAAGAAAATGAAAAGAAAGGGGAAAGAGAAAGAGATATAGCAACTTAATTAAACAAATGGTGTTAAGGTGTAGCAAACAAAATTCATGATATGTGCATAATTTGATGGTCAGCAGAGCTATTATGCTGTATCTAATCTTGTGATCGTCATGATTATCTATTTATTAGTGAAAGCAAAAGGTCAGACTTTAATTTAATTCGATTTAGCTGCTAACCTTTGATGTACCCTTCAGATTGTTCTTGCCTTGTTCAAAATTTTGACTTTGTGTTTAACCTCTGGAAGATGATTAATTTAAGTGGCAGAATGCATTCTATGTTCTATACCAGCAAACCTTTTACAATAGCTTGTAACTTAATTTGTGAAGCCTTGGGCTTTTCAGAGATGCCGCTTGTTGCAGAGCCATTTCACCAGCATAAATGCTAATCATGTAATTGTTTTTTCTCTGATTTAATGTTTGATCCTCGACTTCTCGGTTGTATATCTTGTTAAGTAGTCAAGGCTTTCTGCTCTTTTGGGGGCAGGGGAGGTTGTCAAAGATTGATATATATGTATAATTTATATATGTACCAGTAATTTCATAGCTAATTAAATAATGGAAGCAGCATCGATACTTTTCAAATCGGAAGTCCAGTTAAATAAGAAAGCATTCTGTAGGAATTAGGAGTACATTACGCCTTAATAGATAGCCTGGGGCTTATCCAAGAGTCAACCACATAAACCTGTTATTTGTTGGCTTTCAAGTTTTAAATAGACAGAGCAGTTGGCTGCTTAAGCCACAAGTAAAAGCTTGGATATGTTTCCTTTTTGATTTGGTTCTTCCTTTCTAATGCTCTGCAGTTTGCAAAACCAAAAAAAAAAAAAAAGGTTCGGCAGTAATCATTTCTGATTTCATTAGCTTTAACAAATACAAGCTCTCGAAGTAGTTGATGGTGATGCCCCAGTGTGCTGCGAGGGTTACAGGTAGTTGTCTGAGTTGTGGGATCAACAATCCCAGATTTAGCAGTTCTTGCAAAGCACTCATCAACTGCATAATTGGTCAGTAATGGCATTCGATTGGAAAAAAACGCAATTAGATTTCGAAATTTCTACTAATATATTTATCTGTAATAATGCTCCTGGCATGTGAGAATATGATGAGTGCTACAAGCATAAGCTGATGAACAACATGATAGAATTTGGGGCCAAGCAAAAGGGGTATCCGACACAATAATCCCACTTTTTAAGAGGGGTTTGGCAAAGTTGTTATGGTCATTATAGCAGCCAAATGTCCCATAATTTAGTACTTTCAGAACAAGAACTCACAATGACTGTTGTTCGTTCTCCCCACACAAGTCAATGATGCCTAAGGACTAAGGACTGCATCTTGGCTTGTTGACTCCGCAACTAAGGATGGAAAAGGACCTGAAGAAGAACATATTTTTGGATGGTAATCTGATTGACCCCACTTAATTTCCTGTCTGGAAGGAAAAAAAAGGAGGGATGAGAGAGAAAGATTTTGCATGCTATGATTTCCCAAGGCTGCTCTTCAGTCATAATTCTCATTTCTCAAGCTGATATAATTAGGTAAAACTGTTTCTTCGCTACAAATCTCATCAGATATAATGACAAGTACTAATAGCCAGCACATGCCTGCATGAAAAAGCAGAGAAAAGGAATCCAAAGCTTTAAGTAAAAAGAGGGCGTGGAAACCACACCATGCTCCCTTCTTAAGGATTTCCAATCCCAATCAAACATGCTTTCATATTGTTGGTAGACCTCAAACATTCACTAATTGCATTTAGATTATTTAAATGCTGAATAACCACCGTTTGCTTCCTTAAAAAGGTCTAAACTTTCACATAATGTGGGGGTCAGCCATGTGAAGACCTGTGGCTGTTCACAGAGCAGAAGAAAAGTGTGTGGCAGATCATATGCTGGTAACTCTACCAAACTTCCATTTCCTGGTCGGTGCTTTATCCTTGTGGGGGCAAATCAAATTGTCGATGATTATGTGTGTAATACAGAATTTGATGTCCTTGCATCACAGGAAAACACAATTATTACCCTGGGATATCATGCTTACGTCTCCTTTTGCAAGGTAAAATTGTTATGTTGGCTTGCATAGAATTAGGATTTTTGTCAACCCCTCAAGTTTAAATTTGTATAAGATTTGATGGTATTAGTATTAGTGCTTTTCAAGATGCCATGGTGCTTTTTCTAAAACGAATAGTTTTGGGGACAGAACAAGGGATATGGAAAGGTGAGTGTCATAGGAAGAGCAATTCGGGAGGGGTTGGAGGAGTAAGCAAGCTGACAGATGGAGACATAGAATATGTGGCTGTGGGCCTTAGCTTTATCTACTACTTCAGGTTGACACAAACTGGGGGTTGTGATCTTGCGTCGGATGAGAAGATAAGAACAAAGGTGTGGCATCCAGGCTGATATTTTACTTGATTTCTACTCATTAATGATTTTATTGAACTTCTTTCTTACCAAGAAACAAAAAACGAAAAAGATTTTTGCTTGTCCTCCTGGCCCATATTAAGGTCATTTTATTTGGATCTTCCAAGTCCCGAAGGAAGAAAGCACGAGAGGGGATGACAGATGAGTGAACCATGAAAGTAGAGTCCATTGACTGATAAAAGCCAGACGGCCTAGGCTTGGCCCAATAGTACTAAAACATTTTACGAAATGGTATGGGCTGATTGGTTCTGGACTATAGATTAGGCGTCAACCAAAATTCTCCCTTCCGATGAACAAAATGATCCTACAACTCTTTTTTGGGGTTTGACATGAAAGTTCAGGTTGGGTCATATTGAAGTGCAATAACAAGGAAGCTGAGAACCCATGCACCCATTTGGTTATGGTATATTTTATATCTTTCCGTGGACAAATTTATAAAATAAACTAGGGTGACAGATACTAGTATTTGTTATATTAAACGAAATCTTTTTAATAAAATAAATGTTTGATCAACTTAATTTCATCCTTGGGGCAGGATTGAGTAAATATTTTACGTTGCAATTTGTAAATCGATTTTTTTTTCTTTTATTGTAGTTTTGGTCATGTCCACCTCATGACGAGGGGGGTTTTGGGTTTATTCCTCCTATCCTATTTTGGTTGTAACATTTTCCTTTTTTATTAAGAAATTTGTTATCTTCCTGGCTTAAGGCTAAGTATGATTTTTATACATACATGGGTTGCAAATTTTCATTTCCTTTCAGATTTCTTTACCGAAATGCATAATAACAAAATATTATTAGCTTATATTACAATTTAAGAAAGGTCACCGCTCACCAGACTCACCAACATATGCCTATACGGAGTGTGTGGGCCACTATATACGTTTGAAATCCCTGCCTGCCTGCCTGGCGTACATTGCCTTAGATATATATATATTTTTGATATATCAGCCACACAAACTTGCAATGGGAACCACCAGCATCAGATTCAATCCGAATAGGCACAAGAAGAGGAGGTAAAGGGGCTTGATATCAGATTCTAGGTGACACATGGCAAACCAGTAGCCAATTGGACATCTACTCTCCTATCCTTTAGGATAAGCCCTTGGATACATTTAACAGATTTGCATATCCTTGCTGCCAGAGACCCCCGGCTCATTGAAGGGTAAAAATTTGACGCAAAATGGCCTCTGTTTGTGCTTCTTCTGCTATTGCAGCTGTTGCCATCTCATCCCCCAGGCAAGTTCTCTCTTTACCTTATTATCGGCAACGTTCAGCTTCAAATGTCAAAACTATACCCACACATGCAAATGTATTAGAAATGTAGTAGTACTTAAGCCATATACAATGATGACACAGTATAGGATCCCATTTGTCTGTTTTAAAAAGGCTGATCAGAGTAGACTGGTCAGGGTAGGTTTTTCCATCTAGTTCTTGTAAATTTTGTAGAATCTTAGATAAATATGGTATTCAAACTAGAGATAGGCTACCATGTCCATGCCAATCAGGTTATGATGTAAGTCGATGTTACAGTTCCCAGAAGACTGGATCAGTCGTGGGGGCAACAAAGGCTTCTTTTCTTAGTGGGAAGAAATTGAGATCAGGGAGAAAGTA
>NW_018397254.1:14274141-14292414 GCF_002168275.2 Theobroma umbraticum | reverse complement strand
GAGAAAGTACAGTACAGCACCAGCTGGAGCACGACCAGTTACCGTGTGTGCAGCAGCAGACCCCGGCAGACCTCTGTGGTTCCCGGGCAGCACTCCTCCACCATGGCTTGATGGCAGGTTCAGTGATACTATAGTCTATACCAGCTTTTTTGGATTATTATTTTCTACACTAAACTTCTTCTAACATTTTATTTTAATCCATTGGTGCAGCCTCCCTGGAGACTTTGGTTTTGATCCTCTAGGTCTTGGTAAGTTTAGTCCATAGCACAATAGCCAATTACCTCACAATCACACTAAAAAGGAAGACATTTTTTGGTGTGTATAATTCTTCTGTTGTAGTAATCCTATTTCTACGTTGTATTGGGGTTTTAATCAACAGGATCTGACCCTGAGACCTTGAGATGGAACGTGCAATCAGAGCTTGTGCATTGCAGATGGGCAATGTTGGGGGCTGCTGGAATTTTCATCCCAGAGCTCCTAACAAAGATTGGCATTTTAAACACTCCTTCATGGTACTCAGCTGGAACAGAGGAGTACTTCACTGACACCACAACCCTCTTCATAGTTGAGCTTCTTTTCATCGGCTGGGCAGAAGGGAGAAGATGGGCTGACATCCTCAAACCAGGCTGTGTAAACACCGACCCCATCTTCCCTGACAACAAGCTCACCGGGACTGATGTTGGGTACCCAGGTGGCCTGTGGTTTGATCCTCTTGGCTGGGGAAGTGGTTCTCCAGAGAAGATCAAGGAGTTAAGAACAAAAGAGATCAAGAATGGTAGACTGGCTATGTTGGCTGTGATGGGTGCATGGTTCCAACACATCTACACTGGTACTGGACCTATTGACAACCTATTTGCCCACCTTGCCGATCCTGGCCATGCTAACATTTTTGCTGTAAGTGCATATGGATCTTTATGTTTCATTATCATAGGTGCTCCATATGCTCACGTTAAAAACTATCATAAAATTAAACTTGTTAGTTAAAATTCTACAGATACAAAATGAAAACCAACAATTCATATATGTTGACTTGCAATCATATGTGTTTTAGTAACACCAAAACGAGAGCAAGATATGTAATTATGTATCTAGTTGCTAGTTTTGTAGGCTTGGACTAACTGTTCTCATTCTCTATTTCAGGCTTTCACCCCCAAGTGAGAAACAACAAGGGAGAACCGCAACAGCATTTAAGATGCTGGAGAAACATTGATGGTCATATCTTTGCCTAATTAGCAGGGAGATGCAAAGATGTCTACTTTTGTGGGGAATGCTTTTATCAGTAGAAATTTGTATTGCCTCTGTTTGTCTTCTATAGATGCTCAAGTGATGTACAAATACCTCTGTGAAGTTAGATGCCATGAATATTTATTCAGTTTAATTGACTATGGTCCAACCTTTTTCTGTGAGAACAAACAAAAGAAATCCTGAAAACTGTTAATCATAACTCAAAAGCCTGAAAATTTAATGTTGCACAAGCCATAGATCAAAGCTAATTGCCCAAAGATCAATCTAGTCATTTGCAATTACCGATGTTTGCTTCTACTCAGTCACCGAAGAGGGTAGCAAAGACTTGTTATATATGAAATTTCATAGCTAGAAAGAAAGAGAAAATTTTATATAATATTAAACCGTATAATTTATAAAAAAAATTTAATTGTGTATTGAAAAATTCAAAAAATGATGTGGTGAAACATATGACAAATAATATGATAAAATATGATATAAAAGACAAACGTGGCGAAATATACGCAAAAGATAAATGTGAAACACGACATAAAAGAATTAATATGCAAATGATGTTATAAAAACATGTGTAAGACAAGAGCAATCGGACGCATGAAGAATGTGAAACAAAGATTGCTAACAAGGTGACTCTAATACCATGTTATAAGAATATAAAACTGTATAGGTTACATAGAAATCTAAATTGTATATTGAGAAATCTAAATTATACATGTTACATAAATAAAGATATATATAGAGGGCTAATCCAAATCTTACCAAGTCTAACCAACTAACTCTATTATAGTATAATACTAATAAGATATTGTAGTGAAACTAAATAATAGTATTATATAATAATTCTAACTAAATAATCTGTATAACTATCTTACCATGCATTATGAATGATGAATTACTTTCATTCTGCTCTCCATCGCCTGCAACGGCTAAATGAGAAATTTCAGGCTGCATGGTTCTTAGATGTATGATAACCTTATTCTGGGTTAACAGTAAGTTGTGTTCCTGCCGAAATGACGTTATTGAAGTTTGATAAATGGTCACGTGGGTCTCCTCCAAATGAAGATACATCGAAATCTTGAATAAGTAATTTGTCTTTAGACGATGATCAGTTAATTGTGATCCTACCAAACCTCGAAGGTGATGCAACTTGTCCATAGAAGAATGGTGGCAGCCTTTTTAGTCATTGCAAAGAACTAGAATAACGATGCTTAACGTGGTGCCGTCGGGAGTGGCAATTGACCAACGTGGTGCATGTGCTAATTCATATGTTGGCAACTCTGACCGACTGACCTAGTCCCCAAGAACTACTGAAGAAACTTGTTACCTGGACTCTGGCTTGACAAGGTCAAAGTCAAGTTCCTGCCCTTTCAACATTACTTTTGGAAACGTTTTCAGGGAACAAATATAACGAAAGAGAAAACAAACTTCTCATTTCTTCTTAATTTATGTATCCTTTAACCATCTAAGTGATTATAGTGTGGGAAATCACTTGGAATCAGCTGTTTGAATTGAGACCAGCTAGTCCGCATTAGATATAAAGCTGGATAGCAAAAGCCAAAGACAAAAGGAGATTGTAATTATGTTGAGATTTCCATTATTTTATTATCTATACCATAGAAAAAGAACAGTTACTCCTTTCTAAAGCAACAAAGTGCACTTTGGGATGCCATATTAAACAATTCAATGTGTGCCGCCCTGCCATTAGAAAATACCAACAAAAGCTTTGCTCATCTGATTGCCGAAATGCCTCTGGATTGTTCAGCCGAAACTCAACAAATTGGGGTGGCTGCACCAGATTTGTTTCTCATCTTTTTACTACATTTTTGTGTTTCTTTCACCCCCCATGGAGGCTACACCAAACGCTACAAGCATCAAATGCATTGAAGTACATCACCTGACGTTAGCTCAGACTCTTAACTGTTTCCAATGCAGTCTTCTCATAACGTCATTAACATTCCCAAAAGAGAAACAATTTCAAATGTTTGTTAGATGCTTTTAAGAGACCAGATTTCTTATATTCCTGGGATTCTTGCCCAATAATGTACATCTTTACAGCTATGAAATCCCCCAATGCATTCACTGGGGGATTCCCCTTTTAAAATGAATTAAGCAACGAAATTACAACATAACAATCTCTTCATTACAAGCAGGGAAAATGTTAAAAGTATTAATAAGAGTCATTAAGAGATTACAACTTACTAACTTCTCCATCTCTCTCTTTTCCACTATTATATGACATAATTAAATTTCAAAAGAAAAAAATATAAAAATACAAGACGGACTTTTGAGGCTGTCATGGTTCATGACAAGCCGAAACTCGGTTTATTAGGAGCTCCGGTTCTTTGGAGGACGTACAGAAATCTGGACAGGAATGGGCCGGCCCGTACCTGACCCACCGCAACTGCTGCACACCCTGCGACCCGACCCGGCGCATGTCCCACAACCGACATCTCCATCGGACCAACGCGAACAAATGCACGTGACACGACCCGTGCCGTTGCAAGTCGGGCATCTCTGAAAGGGGCCGGCCATGGGCTTCTGTTCCATGACCGATTTGACTAACACCGCTCCGGCCAAGACACTCAAGCCGGTCGCAACCTGAGTCAAAACGATCGGACCCATGTCGTTTAAGATGGAATCCGAATCTTTCGCTACGAATGGAGCGGAGAGAAGAAACAGAAAAGGCGGGCAGCCAAGAGAGAGAGAAATATGAGAGAAACGATTGAGATCCTTTTCGGAGCAATTAAAAGGTGTAGTTGATTTTAGTGTTTTTTATTTTTTGGGGTCTGAATATAAATAAAAAAAGTGGCCACGGTATTGTACACGTAGAAGCGTGAGTGTTTGGTGGTGTTGGGGGTGCTGGACCTTGGACTGTAGCCGAGATGCTTTTCTTCTTCCTACATCCTTTCTTGACCCTTGGATGCGGGCGACGTTGCTTATTTCTCTTCTCTTCTTTTGTGTTGATAATTTCATTAAGTCCCCAGACTCTTATGAAAGAGTAATTGTTTCTTTTTGCAGCGTGGGGGGTTTTTTCTTTTGGTCGCAATTTGTTGTTTGCACGTGTTGTCCTACACTGGATAAGGACCCCCGGCCTACGTCTCTCCATATTCATTTTTACTGGAAACAAAAAAAATATATATATTTCAGTTCATTCTTTTTTAGAGGTGCTTAATATAATTATTTTAACATTTCTTTTTAGAAGGTAGGAGTACAATTCTAGTATAATTAATATTTTTTATTATTCTTTTACATCTAAATATTTAATTTATTGATTGTTGTATAATTTTAATTAAAATGTGTCTCAAATATAAATCACTAACAATATATAATTTCTATACGTTACCAGTTCAACAAATTGTACCATCTTATCAATAAAGTAAAATAAAAAATTTTTAAATTTAAAATTAAATATTAAAAAGTTTATAATAATTAATTAAATAAAAAATAAAAAATTTTCACTATTTTATTTCTCTTCATCCTTCTTTTTCTTGTTTTCTTTTCTTAATCTTTCTCCAACCATAACATTATCTTCTTCTTCCATTAAAATTAAGTTTTACAAAATTTGATAACATAAAAAGTAATTTTTATATATTTTTTTTATTTTCTTAAAATTAAGATTGAACATCGATTGCAACCAAGCAATCAACAATAGCTGTTAATTATTTTAACCGACGGTTGCAATTGACAGTTGCAACAGCAACCGTTGGTGTGCCTATAAGTTCTATCGTCGAGGGACTCCCTTTCCTCCGAATTGATTGATAAACAACAAGCATTTTTTTTTAATTTTGAAGGTAAAGACTATCCTACCCTTCATTAACCCCCTTAAACCAGCGACCAAGTTTCCCCTTCCGGTCCCCCTCAACCGAAACCCCAAATTTTCACTTTTCCTCTCCTACTAAACCCTAACTCAACTTATTGACTCACCTATTCATAGTCCACCCCTTTGTTGTCGCTGGTGTCACTCCAATTTGTTGTCAGCTACCTATTCTAGCAAGGTAGACCATAGATTTTTTTTTTTACTACTGGTCTTGTGAAAATAGTAAAAGAGATAAAGCTTGATAAATTATGAATATTATATTTTTTTGGGTTAAAATTCATGTTATAGAAAAAATATGTTAGAGATTATGAGTATTATATGTTATTTTTTGCTTGTAAAAAATAATATTAGTGTAAATGAAAATAATTCCCGAGGCTTAGAAAAATGATAGATTTGATTTTTAGTTTTTGAGAATTAAATTTTTTTCCCAACCATAGATTATTTCAATTTTAATTGACATTAAATATTTCAAAGAGTTTAATGTTTAGAATTATTATTTAGATAATTAATTAAAATGATTTGATGCTAGCATTAAACATTAAGAATTATGTTTGAAAATTAATATTTAGAATTATTGTTTAGATTTTTAATTAAAATGATTGATGATATGTTAAAATAATTATTTATAAGGGGTTATACAAAAACTATTTACAAATAAATAAATAGACCTAAAATAATTATTTATAAGGGGTTATATAAAAAAGCCCAAGCCCAACAAAAAATAAGGAGCCATTTATAAAGGGTTGAAAAAAAAAAAAACCCAAATCAGTCCAAGTCAACGAAAAGCAACTCAAGTCAACTCACTTTAAAAACTAATCCAAAATCGATCAAGTGGAAACCTGTTAAAATCGAACTCTTACACGGTTCATCTCAGGTAGTTTCAAAGGTAAATTTTTTGATTGATTTTAGGAAAAATTGAATTGAAAATTGAAAAAACTAAACCATGCTTTCCCCTGTCTGAAACCTTCGAAAGAGAGGTGGAGGAAACAAAATTCAAATAAACAAGTGTTATTATCAGAATCTTACAAGTCAACAATTTTGCTTTTAAATAACAAGCTTAAGCTGAAAATTGTTCTTTTTTCATGGGCATTACGATTTTTTTTTTCATTGAATACAGTCATAAAACTCTAAATTCCTATCAAAACCAAAATTCTTTTGAGGTGTTACTTAACCATTTTTGTAAAATCTAAAATGCTAATAAGTTTAAATTTGAGATGTTAAATCAAATTGCATGCTTTTTGGTATTTGAACCAAAATTATTATTAAGGATATGTTACATAATCGTTTTAATTTTTAACTAAATCCCACATTTTCAAGATTTTAAATGAAGATCAGTTAATTTTTAGATGAAATGTTACTAACCATTTTAAAAAAGGCTTCAAAATCAACATATTTGAGCGAAAGTGAATTTCTCTTTGTAACACGATGACAAACAGAGGTGGGACATGGCTTTTACGAAAAAAAAAATTTTTGGCTTAATCATATTACTTAGAAACAAAATTATTGACTAAGGAAAAGAAAATTTTTTTGCTTAATCATGTTACTTAGAAGCAAAATTATTGTCTCAATAAAATTCTACTAATAAGTTGATTTATTTGAATCTTGTTTCCTCTGTCTTCTTTTTTGAAAAGTATGCTTTCTCAATCTCTCTTAGGGTTTCAAAAAAAATAAGAAAATAATATAAAAATTACTCTTGAAGTTACACAATTTTGCAAAATCTAACTCTAATAGAAAATGAAGATGATGGAGTTGGAGAGAGAAGGAAAACAAGAAAAAGAACGGTTGAGATATAGAAAAGTGAAAATATTTTATTTTTTGTTTAATTAGTTATTATAAACTTTTTAATATTTAATTTTAAGTCTCTAAAGTTTTTTATTTTATTTCATTAATGAGGTGGCATATTTTGGTGAACTAATAATGTATAGAAGCTATACACCGATAGTGCATCAAATATACACCTCAAATATAAATCCTTAGTTAATTGGTTGTTCCATGATTTTCTTACTTAGTAGGAAATACTAAATTTTAAAATGATCCAAAATCTTTAAATATATAATCATCTTGTATATTGCTAATGATTTAAAAAATATTTATATCTTATATAAATTTTAAAATGATTTAAACAACTAAATCAAACTTGAAAGGTTCGAAATTGAAATAGTTTGAATTTAAAATGGCCTTAACTTGAGACTCGTCTTGAATTCAAAATGATTTGAATGTACTGATTGACTCATTTACTAAGTGCTTATTTGACCTAATTTATTTTTAACTTATCTACTTTTTAAAAGTAGAAATTGAGTTATATAGTATTTTATGAGAAGCTTTTAAAAAAAAATAGATTTCTTTTAAAGAACAAAATTAAAAAAATAAAACTTAAAAAAGCCTCCAAATAAGAGCTTTCTCTTACTTTTTTTTTATTAAAAAAAACACATCAACTTCTTAAGAGAGTTATTTTTCTTCCAAAAAGATCATTTCTCAAAAAAATCTCCTCCCTTTTCCCTATGATCTCCCTTTTCTCTTCCCTTTTCTGCAAATCATCCTTCTTGGGGGGTTTTTTTTTTTACAAAAATTAAGAAAAAAGAAAACTTAAAATTCAAAATTGTATTTAAGTATTATTTCTTCTTTTTCTTTTTACTTTGTTTTTCATTTTATTTTCTATCGTTCATTTTGTTTGCTTTGAAAACTTTCTTTATTGTTTGATATTTCTCAATTTATTATTTGATATGACAATTATATGATATTTATTTATTTTTAACTTCTTTTTGGTGTATAAAATATTTGTTGATTATGATTGAAATAACTAGTCAAATAAGACAATGATTATTGACATAAATTAGATGAAATTGAAAAGTTAATATTTGTATTTGTTTGTGGTAACTCAATTTTAAAGATTTTTTTTTAGGTATAACAATATGCTACACTACAAGAAAATTGAAGTAAACTTTAATTCTTAGCAATGAATTTCACATTTGAACTAACAGTATCTAATAGATGATGTGGCACTTTGTGACAAAATAAATAACTCATTAAAAAATAAGAAAAAAAAAAGCCGAAACTTTTTTGTTCATGAAGGGAAACTTTGTTAGTGAGGACATTAAGACCTTGATAGATTTGCATGAAATTAGGAAAATGGGTTGCCAAATAAATGGTTGAACGTGATTTTCCTGACCTAGTTAGATCTATTATTAATATCACCTTGAGTTCTTTTCTTTATATGTAACTTCAATTTTGTTCAACTCCAAAAGTCATAACTTTCAAGCCCATTTTTAAAAAATAACAACAAATATTTTTTTATATTTTTCTTTTATCTTTAAGCAGTTCATAATACTATAGGGAAAACTATATTTTTTTCACATTCTATCTTTTTTTTTTGTTTGATTCAATTTTTTTCTGATTTATTAAATACTTTTTATAGTAATTTTAATCAAAATTAAAGTTAATATAAGTTGTGTTACCAAACAACTTATCTTAAAAAAAGAGCTTATAAAAAATAAATTTATCAAATAGCTTTAGTTTAATTTAAAAATTATTATTTTTCATAAAACCTTTATCATAACTTTTAAGTTAAAAAAAAGCCAAGCCAAACATACTCTAAAAAAAAGTTTGAATTCAAAATGTATTGCTCAGACAGCAAATAAACCGGAAAGAAATGAAAAACTTGTAAGAATACACATCTTATTCCACTTTGTTTAATCTGGCTGCCAAACTTTGTTTGATCTGTCTTCAAGCTCTTATTTTGTATTTTGTTAAAATTAATCATTGCCAATCAACCTTCTTTTGGTCATTGTTGTTATGATTTTAAAAGGAAAAAGCGATATTGAAACTCACAAAATAAACATAATATTGTTTCTCAACTCCATGAAAATTGGAAAGATTAGGGAAAAATAGGTAGGAAGAAATTGATTTGATGAAAATTGGAAAGGTTCTGGTCCGAAAGGGCGTGGGTTCAAATCACACTCTCCACATAACCTGATATAGCGTTCCCTACACTCAAACTACTTATCGGATCAAACCAAGCATTTTCTTGTTGAAATATTAAATTTTAAATTTTAAATGCAGAGTTCAAAATCAGGCATCACTTGGACTGAAGATGCCTTGCATTGACAAGTTGAAATATTAAACTGAACAGAGGAAACAAAAAAAGAGAGTCACATAATCCAAAAAAATCTTTCTTTTTCTTATCTAGCTTAAAACAAAATTAAAAGACTTGTCTGATATTGATGTTGATCCTTGAAGTTCTTATGTATTCTAAATAACAATGATCATCAATATGCAAAAACTGCAATTCAAGTGGAGTGATTTCAGCATTTTCTTCATCTGTGAATATGCGAGGCACACCTGCAAGAATGAAAATCAATGGAGTTTTTTAATAGGTTATTAAAGATGCTTGAAGAGAAAACAATCAAAATCACATAAATGGATAAAGTTCATAAATTGCCCTCTACTATGAACTGCTCATGTTAAGAGCTTTTATAGGTAAAAATTGTAGCTGATATTCCTTGTTACCAGTATATATCTGTAGCTTACTTGCTATTTAAAGATTCCACTGATCATCTAGTATAAGCAGCCAAACAAATATCTTAGTTGCGTATTTGTCTCTCCCATTGGTATCTGTAGCAAAAAAGAAGCACAGAATGCACTTCTAGAATGCAAACACTAAGTATACCTAGAACAATTTTCATTGCATTGTTGAATTGCTATTTATGAGTAGATTGACTTTATAATCCAGTTCAAGTCCAGAGCAAATTTCAAAATTTTACCATTACTAATAGTCCATAACGAAGGAAATGAGTGAAACGTGAAATCTCACCATGAAAGCATTCCCTTGCCTCTCCTGCCATGAGTACAACATCGCCACTTCGGAGAAACATAGCTAACGGTTCATCCTGTCTAGACTTTCCTCCCAGAAGGAAAATAGCTTTGCAGCCCAAACTGAGAGGGAACATAAAGTCAACAATCAAGAGGATGCTTACTAGAAGCCACACCACCTCCCTCTCTCTCCTCTCACTTTCATCCTTCTCATTTGGAGGGAATAAATAAATCAGGAAAAAGCAAGTTACCTCATGCTTACAATAGGTTTACTCCAATCTGCTTCCATGTCATCCAGGTGACCACCAAGTGCATCGCCTGGAAAAAGAAAAAAGAGTTTAACAATCAGTGAGGACTTTTGTCCAACAGGTGACATTGTCAATAATCACTAAGTTTCAATAAATCCATAGTTAAAACCACAACACTCAATTTATTTCAATGTAAAAGAGACAAGTTCAACCAAAATTGTAATTTACAATTATGCAAAGCGTTAGAAGATACTTTATTCACTTTGCTCCTAAAGTAACCAAACTCTAAAAAATTTGCCAACAACTTGAGAACATTTACAAAATAAAATGAAATCTGAGATTTATCAGTATGCAACTATTTATATCCTATGAGTACCTAACCCAAAATAGTTGACAATTGCAGCTTCGGGCCGGAATTCTTCTCCAATAGGCATTGCAGGCTCAGCCATTCTTTTAGCTAGCTGACAGAGTGCATCAGGAATTTTGTTATGTGGTAGAGACACATCATAGTTCCGCTGCACCATGAACAAATTTAATTTAGAAATCAATCTGAAACAAGGAACCTACTTTCAATCTCAAAAAAAAAAAAAAAAAATGGGCCACATTTCTCAGGGTTAAGACACCAGGAGCATGATCAGAACATTGCCAATCTTGAATGATACCTTATGATACTTTAAAATAGGTAACAAGGAAAAACGTTTCTGTGCAATAAATGTTGAAAATGATCATTATGTTACAGAACTAGGAACCCACAACTAAATCTAATTCAACCAACTACGTCTAATTGAAGAACCTTCAAATTCTATCCACTGGCTGTCCGATCAATATCATCTTCTCTAACTTATACAGTCAAGAAACTCGCCAAAAGAGATACAAGGAAGAAGGCCCAAGACTAAATAAGTGAATACCTACCTTGGACCAGTCAAATTGTAGGCCAAGGGTACTCCACCGTAACTTTCGCAGCAAAACAGAAGCAGAAACTGATTTGCAACTCTTTGCCCTAGATCGAGCAATGTCTTCCTCGTAAAATTTCCACCTATGAGCATCCCCATTGCTGACGGAAGCACTTGATTCAGAATCGAAACAATTGTCCGATCCTTCCTCCTCAACAAGTAGTTTACCTTCCTTTGCCGCAACGAACAGGTTCCTTATTGGCCCATAAATGGCATTATGATTTGTTCTGTTGGGAGGCTGCGGAAAGTTCCTTAAACTTTCCCTTATCCATCGACATTGTTCCTCCACGGTCAATGCCCCGGGAATAAAATAGAACCCTATATTTTAGAGTAATTCATCGAAAAAGAAAAAAAATTCAAATTTCTTCTCTAGTTTGGAACTCATTAAAAGTTCACGAACCCAAAAAAAAATAAAAATACCAGGGCGATCTTCCAAGCGAAAAACTGGACGATTAAATCCACAATTGACAGCTACAATTCCTGGAGGAAGTTCACCTTTCTGATTGTAGGACTCTGAAATGGATTTCGGATCCAAAACCTCTGATAAATCGACTTGCTTAGGTTGCTTCTTCCTGAGAAGTTCAAATAAAATCATAAACAAGAACAAAAAGCATTTTTTTTCTTTTTTCCAATTAAAGTTAACTAAATTTGAGATAGAAGCTGAAAAGTGAGGTACTTTTTGGAGGATTTGGAATGCTCCACGTAGTAAAGCTTGTATTTCTTCTCTGCTTTCCTGAAAGCGGTCCGTTCCGCATTGTCAGCGGCTCCGTCGGATCCGTACATCTATCCTGAGCCGGTGAGTTAACTCAGAGCCACTCGAAGTAAACCCCTGATGATTCAAGATTAGGGTTTTAACTAGGATTTCACAACCGATTTTATTTTATTTTACCCCAAAAGATTTAAGATCAGATCAGGTGCTCTTGGGACTACTGGAAGTTAGTTATGTAGTTCAGGGGACATCCTCCGTTTTAGTGACTTATCTTCCCTGATGGCGTCAAAGTGGTTCGGGCACTCAACTCTCTTCATTTCCTCAAAGTTGAAAAGACAATTAACCCTGAGCAATGGGGTCCTAATGGAGGGCAATTACGTAAAGTTGAGGTGGCTGGATCATGAGGGCCCGGTTACGCGAAAATTGGGGGCGCCTATAACAAACCAACCACTGACAGGGAAAAAATCTCGTTAATTTAAGGGGCGGTGTCCAGATCTATAAATAACGCTAGAAAAGGAATTAACCGGAAGAAAGAAAAAGGATCAGAAATGGCGTGCAGGACGGTATTGCGTTCCATTTTCGTAACGGAGCCGTGGAGGCCTCTGCATCGAAACGGGAATCTCCATTCTCTTAAAACGATGAGGAGCTTCGGAATTTCTGCTGCGAAAAGACGGAGCTGCGGATGTCACGGGATGGTTGTTAGGGCTCGAGATTTTCATTTTTGGAAACGGACTCAGAAACTGAATTGCTCTCATAATGAAACGCCGTCGTCTTCGACGTCGGAGGAGGATGACCATGATCAAGGCCCACCTCAAGAAGCTGTTCTTAAAGCAATTTCAGGTTCCCTTTTGGAGCAAACTTGTTTTGATTTTCTCTTCTCTCTCTGGGAGTTGTTTGTTGGGAGACATTATAGTATATACATGGTTTGAAGGTAGTTAATGAGTTGCTGAGACATGGATGAATTAAGGATTTTAGATAGATTGATTGTTATACCTGGCTTAATAAAAAAAGGGTTGATGTTGCTTTATTAGTTGAAAAATTAGAACCAAATGCCTAAGAAAATTACATTTGCCGAGGAAATAAGTGATTAGTCAATCCACATTCTGCTTAGCAGCTTCAAAGTCAGAAACTTTTGAGCAATAGTATGAAGGAGCTATTTCCTCTTTGAAGTTAAATAGAAGAATGCTTCTTTAGAAATCTCTCTGGATTATGTATGTGGACATGGTTATTTATCAGTTTACGAATTGGAATTTGATGCTGGCTTGAATCCTTGCATCTTAAATTTTCCTTTCCATCTGTCAGTCATGTCTTTTTCTTCTAGAAGCCTGTAAGATTTTATTGACATAACTTTTGGTTTTGGAATTCAGAGGTTTCAAAGACAGAAGGGAGAGTTGGGCAAACCACAAATGTGGTCATTGGTGGTACAGTAGCAGATGATTCGACTAATGAATGGCTTGCTTTGGATCAGAAGGTAAATCATATGCTCTCCTAATTTCTAATCCTCTCAAGGGGTTTCAGACAATATCCTTTCCATTGCTTTTAAACTAAACCTGAAGTAGTTAAATTCATTTCACTTGGAGATTCCTTTGATTTGGCTGTCTGTGGTACATGCAGCTTGTTAGACTTAAGATGCTGAAGGCTTTGAGATTGTTTTGACTGCTTAATGATTTTTTTAACTTGTCAGGTCAATTCATACCCAACAGTTAGAGGATTTACAGCTATTGGAACTGGAGGTGATGATTTTGTGCAAGCTATGGTTGTTGCAGTGGAATCTGTGATACAACAACCGATTCCTGAGGTATCTAGTCTCATTTTTACTGGTGGAAATCAATTATTGATTGAGATGTTCATTTATTCGTGCATTTGAATATAATAGTAGAGTAAATTTTGAGGTATTAGTTTATAGGTAGATGAACTTAGGTGTTTGTGATAATTAAAGCTATCACTGTTGGAGCGAATGGAAACAATGATATCTCGTCTTGCTAGAATATCTGCGTAGAGCTCTTCTGGACTTCAATTAGTGGTGTTATTATGCATAAGTTATTTTATTGGGAGTATGTGGAAGCATAATATAAGCAAGATTTCAGCTAGACAGACTTCTGTGAACTGTTCATGGATTACTCATTCATTTGCACATTTGAGGCTTTCGTATAACAAGTGATTGCCTACCAGATAAACTGGAACCTTGGGAAGTGCATTCTATTAGCTAAGTATTACATAACAGGTAGTTTTTGACCAAAGAAAGAATTTGGAAAGTTCATAAAACATTGAAGGATTCAATGGGGCTTTTAGGCTCCATTTGTTTGATTTGAAATGGATTTTTAGACATCCATTTCCTCATTTTCTGATGTTTGGTTGTCAGAAATTGCCTTGGTCAAAGGAAGATGTCTTCCTAGTCAAAGGCAAAAAACTCATTTTGGGGGAAATTGTCTTTCATTTTAAGAAGGCAGAAAACAATTTCTGAAGTTAACAACAGAAAAACCCAAACACCCTAAACGTTTCACTCTCTTAGCTCATTCGCCAAACGAGCTGAAACCACCGCCTCCTTCCCCTTCATCAGTGAGAGCTTCTCCCTTTTCCTTCCTTTCCTCTTCTCCCTTCCCTCTTATCTGCTCTTTCCACAGCCTGCAACCTCCTTCCCTCCATCCTCTTTATCTCAGCCAGAAAGCTTACTTCCTCTTTCCCTCTCCCTTGTATTCTTCTATTACCCTTCTCATTCTCTTTCTATAGATCGATGAGACCCATTTTGAATCCCATCTCGGAAAGTCACAGCTGTGAGTTACGACCCATATTGAGACACCTATTCTTATGTTGTGCTGCTGATCAGTCCTCTGCCATCAAGCTCAAAATTGCAAGCCATCGCTTCATTCCTCTACTGCCAAGAACTGATTCTCTTCTTTTTTTTTTTTTAAGAATCTGATGTCCAATGTTAATTTATGTGGATATTTTGAGTGGGTTATTATTCATTAACCTCTGACTTTTAGATTTTTGCATGAGTTTCATTGATTTGTCAGGGGAATTTTTTATTTGGTTAAGTTGATGATACTAAAATTGGTATCATTCAAGTTTTTAAGATCTTGATAATCTTTGTCTCATGGTGAAGAGCCTTTAATTACTCTTAGTCCAGCAAATTTTAATTTACATGTTTTTATTTGGATGACAAATTTGTTGACATTTTGTAATTTGATAACTTGGCTAATAAGACAAGGAGTTTGGGGGTATTTCGGGTTAGAGAGAGGTTTAAACAGGGAGATGAAAGAAAGAGAAGAGAAAAGGAGAAAGAAAATGTTGGGTTTTTTTATTTGAAACAAACACCAGAAAATGATTTTTTTGTTGTAACCATCCAAACAATGGAAAATGGAACGTTTTCTAGAATTATCTTGGCACAGGAGTATTCTAAAATGTATCTAATACTTTATCTTAAAATGTTTTCCTTTATGTTTACTGTTTTACTATAATTATTAGTTTGGTATCATATTTTTGTTTTATTAAGTGAGCATGTGATTAGCATGTGATCTTTTAATTAGTTTGAATGGCTTGGATTAGCTGGGGCTTACTTATATCCAAGGACTAAGATTAAAAGATGCAGTAACGCTAGTATAAATAGTCTCTTTAAACCCGTTAGGCGGCTTTGTTATTTTGGATTATTTTTCTGACAGATGTTCTGCAATTGTAAACCTAGTATCTTGTTCCTACTGCTATTTTACATCAATTCTAATCTTCGCTCTGGTTTTCTTTACTGTTTTGGTTTTCTTTTTATTGTTTCTACTTCCACACAACATCATATCTTCTAGGAAAATTTTTTATTTTCTAGAAGTTGTTTTTGATTAAACAAACATAGCCGTAGAAACCTTCAGTTAAGATTAAATCAGCAACCAATGAAAATTGAGTATAAACTCATGGTCCTGTGGAACATCTGGGTGGTAGAGAGTAACTGCCAGCATAAGTTTGTTAAAATAAATGACTGTTGTGGGTCTTTTGTGAGGTGTTTGAATAAATGCTAAATAATTTTTGTCAGGAAGAATAGATTTGTTTAGACTAGGACTAAAGACATGTAGATTTGGCATTCGTCCTACTTTAAGTGTTGGATCTCCTGTCTTGGTTAAGGAGTTCAAGGGAAGAAACAAGCTAAAAGTACAATCAATCATGATGACTAGTTTGAATTCTTTTTATTCCTTTCATGGAAAGATTTTGCCTTTGGAAATGACTTAAGATCACTATTAAAATACAAGTTACTCTTTCGATTTTTCAGCTTTCTGCTTCTTTATCAAGAAGTTGTATTATTTCATCCATGGAAACAAAAATGCCTAACAATATTTCATAACAGGGTCGGGTGAGGCAGAAATTATCATCTAGGGGAAAATATGTATCTGTCAACATTGGTCCTGTTCGAGTTGTTTCTAGTGAACAGGTCCTCTCTCTCTCTCTCTCACACACACACACACACACTGGCATCCACTGACGTGCACAGTCATGCACACACACAAAACCAGATATAAGAATCATTTCCTCTACGTTCATTTTCCTTCTAATATATATAAGATTTGCTTCAAATAACAGAAAGTTGTACTTTGATCGAACTTTGTTCTGCTGTTCAGGTTCAAGCTGTATACAATGCCATGAGGAGAGATGATCGAATGAAATACTTCTTATAATGTGATCCTCATTCTTGTTTTGTGTAGAATGTGATCATGCAGGGCAGTGTGATTGCCCTTTTCTTCTTCCTAGGTAGTGAGTTTATGATCTTTGATTAACCAAAAGGCACACGCATAGGCAAAGGAAACATCATTGAAGTCAATCTTGTATTTGTCTCGTTGGTAATCCATGTCAATCTGTATCTGATGATGTATATGATATTTATTTGTTAATCAGAAATTAGCCAGCAAATAACATATTTCGTTCCCCTCTCCAGGCCATGTACATCCTTTTATTGATGACATAATAAGGTGTTTTTTCCCTTTTGCCATTTGTTCTCTAAATTATGAATTCATGAAAAGATGATTAATCATTCATAATTAAACACCCTTTTATTGATGACAAGAAAGGAATTTAGAGTACATGAATTCATGAAAGGATTTTTAAGCTCTATTCTCTTTGCCATTTATTCTCTAATATTTCGTTAAGTTGCTTTATTCTACCTGCCATTTGTTCTTTAAATTTTCATTAATTTTCCTTGGAGGGATAAGCTAAGGAATGGAATTCCTCTGCCTTCATTTGGTATGCCACTTGGTGTTCTTTTCGTAATTTTGCTCAAGGTGTCCAGTAAACTTCTCATATTGGATTTTAGGGTTTAAGACTTAAGGTTTAAGGTTTGTGGCTTATGGTTTATGATATAGAATTTAGGCTTTAGGGTTTAGAGATTTTGGTTGATAGCATAATATTGGATACGATGCAAAATTATGGAAGAGGCACCAAGTGGGGCACCAAGTAGGGATAGAAGATTTCTATTCCCTATATTTGAGAGTGGTCGAGCGATTCCCTTTAAAAGGTAGCCATTACATCCAAAATTATATGTTGTAAGGGTACTGTCTATTATTCAAGCACGTGGGTGGATAATCTTTCTAGATCTTAACTACTAATTAAAGTTAAAAAGGCTAAATTCTACATTGTTTTTTTTTTAAAGTAAACTCCATGTCAACCTTTTATGGAATAATATATTTTTGCATAACATATTAATTTTCTTTTTTTTTTTCAAATAAAATCTTTTACTTTAGTACCGCTTCTCTGGGCAGTAACAGTGTTAAATGTCACAAAAAAAAAAAAAACTCTCATAAGTTTCTCCAAAAAGACAATAAGACCCTCTATTTAAAAATCATATTTCTTAGATTTGAAATATAAATTCCCAAATCAAATAATGTTTGAAAAATATATATATATATATACATATATATTTATTTTACGTTGTCCTCTACTCAGAAAGGGTGACCTTGAGAGCTCTTTGTCCAAACAGCCAATAGACACCAAAAGGATTTAGCATAACTGGTATACGTTATATTCACTGACCAAGGCTGTCTATTGAGAATTTGCTCTGTTTTGTTGGTGCAAGTCCAATTAATTTTTGTACAACATTGTCTTTGTTGACGATTGCAGATGCTTGCAGGATCTGGAGTGAGCACTGATATGTGGACAAGCTATGCTGCAAGGATAATGGCCACATCAATTAGCCCATTCATAATTGTGCAATTGCCAGCTGTTTCACACACAACTTCTCAAAGTCGAATTACAATTTTGATTGCACTCGTTGTTTCTTTCTTTGTTGTTGTCTTGTAGTCTTTATCAGGTTCATAAACCTAGATTTGTCATGGATTCTTAATATCTTGCTTTGCTTCCATAATCATGACCGTCTAATAACCTTGTCCTATTTCCAATCTTGGTTAGTCTTATGTTTACATTTTTATGTCTTTAAATAACATTTTTTTTCTTTCAGAAACCAAAAACTAAAATGTTTTTTTTTGTTATGAGAAAACCTTCACTTATCATTTGTTTTTTTTTTTT
>NW_018397254.1:14270449-14274131 GCF_002168275.2 Theobroma umbraticum | reverse complement strand
TTTTTTTTTTTTTTTTTAATTTTTTTCAGTTTTGGATGGATTCTTGCTCTGGAATTTTCAATGGGTTCAATCCTCTATTTTTGGAGAAGAATTTGGAAATTTAAAGTTCAAATCCAATAAATAAGACTTTTAAAAATAAGAATTTAATTGTCTTTTTAATGAAACTTATTGTTTTTGTTAACGAAAATTTAACGCTGTTAAATTGTGGGAATAGAAGTAAAATATATTGCTAGTTTGGTTGGGGGGAATGGAATAGCCATTCCCCCTTATTCCTATTATCAATTTAAAAATGCATTTGGTTGGATGGAATGATTATTTTTTAGAATAATCATTTTAGGAGGACTTGGAATAGCCATTGTTGAGCTTCCCTTAGTAATGACTATTTTGGATTGGTGGGAATAGAAAAAAAATTAGATTGGATGAAAAATTCCTTTTAAAATTTAAAAAATTACTCCTATATAATTGTAGAAGGAGACAAATTATTAGCCAATTACGTGCCACCATGTGGATTTAATAATATGTTAACTATGTAATTAATTATAAAATAATTAATTTATTGGTTGAAGACATATAGTTGAACCAATTCACCTATTGGTATATATTTATCCGTTGAGATTATTTGGAGATAATATTTATATTTTGACCAATCAAATATTAGTTATTAGTCATTCGATTTATCTCTTAATAAATCACAATAATTTAGAGATAATATTTATATTTTGACCAATCAAATATTAGTTATTGGTCATCCAATTTATCTCTAAATAAATCAAAATAATTTGAAGATAATCTTCATATTCTTGATCAAATCAAAATTTAATTATTGGTCATTTAAATTATCTCTAATAATTATATTAATTTAGAGATAAAAATCAAATTGAATTATTTAATTTATTTTTAAATAAATTAAGATAATTTGGAGATAATACCTAACTTCTGCCAATTAAAATTCAAGGACTCAAAGTCCGGCCAATCAAAAGACTTTCAATGAGTCATCATAATTTATCTCTAAATAAATTAAAATAATTTAGAGATAATTTAAAGAGATTTTATTCTCATCAAAGTCTCCCACTGAGCATTATAAATAGGGGGCTCCTCCAAGCCATTTTCATTCATTCGGAAGCATTCGAAGATTGGGAAGCATTCGAAGATCGAGAGCATTTCAGAGATCAAGAAAAATTTAAGATTTCTGAAGTCAAGATCAAGCGACGACGAAGTTCGTGATTAAGCGACAACGAATTTCGTGATCAAGATATCAAGTGTTCATGATCAAGATTAAGTCGTGAAAACCCTTAAAGAGAAGATCAAGTGTTCGTGATCAAGATTAAGTTGTGAAAACCCTTGAAGTGAAGATTAAGCGAAGTTCGTGATCAAGACAAAGTCCAAGTTCGTGACTCTTGAAAATGAAGTGAAGAAATTAATTAGAGGATTTTCAGAGATTATCACTAACATCATCAAATATTTGTATTTGTCTTATAATTTTCAAGTCAAGAAATTTTGATGAAAAATTTGAGTGTACAAATTTCTGGCACGCCCGATGGGACTATCTCTGCCTCTCATCTTCTTTCTTCAAACAAATCTCCAAAGATCTCCAAGTTAAAATGGCTCTTAAGAAGAATCTCGTCAATAAAGTTGCTATCAAGCCTGCTAGAGCGAATCCTACAGTTTTTCCTACTTCATCATCAAGCACAAATGTTCTAACACATCCATATGGTACTCGGAGAAAGGCAGAGGCTCTTACTAAATTGTATGAGCAAACTCTCCCAGTCCTCAACCAAAATCCTTTGTATGATGCTTCTTCCCCAAGTTTTGAAGAAGTCTCTACTATGCAATTTGTTTCCTCCAAAGGATCAAGTACTAATCAACTCAAGGAACATGATGGCTACTCAAGCAGTAGCTCTGTTTCATCATCTCCTCGCCAAAGTTCTTCTTCAAAAGTAGACTTTGGAATGATGGTTGTCATGACAATTGGAACAACATCTCTAGAAGAACAAGTTACGCTTCTTGCGAAGGCTATGAAATCTCTGACAACAAGCATCAGAGGATGAACAAATTACCTTAATGATGGCAAAAATTAGTAGCCTTACTGGAAAGGCACCAATGGATCTTGGTCAAAATCAGCACCAAGATAATGAAGAGAATTCCACTACGAAAGTGAAAAATAATCTCCAACAAAAATCTAATGAAGTGGTCACCACCAATCAATTAAAGGAACTCATCAAAGAAGCTATCAAGGAACGGGTGGAAAGTGTCACTCAACCTTCATACACATATGCAAAGCCATACTTTTAAAGGATAGATCGCATGAGGATGCTGCCAAACTATCAACCACCAAAATTCCAATAGTTTGATGGTAAAGGAAATCCTCATCAGCATGTTGTACACTTCATAGAAACTTGTAACAATGCTGGCACTTATGGTGATCTTATGGTGAAACAGTTTGTTCACTTTTTAAAGGGCAATGCCTTTGATTGGTACACAAACTTAGAACCTGGGATGATTGATAATTAGGAGCAATTAGAACGTGAGTTCCTTAATCGTTTCTATAGCACTCGACGTGTGGTGAGCATGATTGAACTCATAAGTTCGCTCTAATGGAAAGATGAGCCTGTGATTGATTATATCCATAGGCGGAGAAATCTCAGTCTCAATTGCAAAGAGCGATTGTCTGAATCCTTAGCCCTTGACATATGGATCTAGGGGATGAATTGGGGGTTACGCTATATTCTTCAAGGCATTAAGCCTAAAAATTTCGAAGAATTAGCTACTCGCGCTTATGACATGGAATTAAGCATGTCAGCGATTGGAAATCAGGGACCTTCAGTGCAAGAACCAAAGAAGGGTAAGCAAGATATCCGTAAAGGGGGCAAAGCTTTGGTAGATAAGAGTGAAGGAAAACAGTCTACGACTATAAATACCAAACCCATCAAGGTGACTACCAATTCAAAAAAAACCCAAGAAACGAAGCTCGGTCCCCGATAGGATAAAAAGAAAGTGTCTTTGAAAGAAAGACAAGAGAAAAAGTATCCTTTCCTTGACTCAGATATCACAGAAATGTTGGAAGAACTTCTGAAAGCTAAGCTCATTCAATTGCCAGAGATGAAGCAATCGGAAGAAGCTGATCGAATAAATGAACCCAACTACTACAAGTACCATTGTCTAATTGGTCACCCTATAGAAAAATGTTTTGTCTTAAAAGAAAAAATCTTGTGTTTATACCAGAATGGGAAAATTGAGTTTGAAGAAGAAATGGCTACAACAAATGTAGCATCAGCAACTAGCATTCTTTCTCCACTTAATGTGTGGAGCAATATAAAGTTCGAATCCTTCGACTATATAATGTTGGCACCAAATGGAGAGAAGACATCCAACCTTCAAGATAATGGGGGCAAAGTTTATGGTTCTACAAGTGAAGAGCCAGACAATGAAGGATGGATCCTAGTTATTCATCAGAGAAGAGGAAAGAAAAGTCTTCCCAACAACAAGCAAGCACCAAAAAGATCCAAAATGATGAAACAACCATCTAGGAAGATGATGCCCAAGATAATGCCAAGAAAAATAAGTATGGCCAAGTGTGAAAATTCGATGGTGCAAAGGCCTAGACAACCAATCACTTTGAATGATTTCATGCCAAGGTAGTTCAAAAATCAAAATCCAATTCCCATATCATGTTTCCAAATTG
>NW_018397254.1:14270025-14270439 GCF_002168275.2 Theobroma umbraticum | reverse complement strand
TGGGAATGAAGAAAAAATTAAGTTCGATTCTAATTCTTCTTATAATGTAGAAATTACATTTTTTGATGAAGACTTGTTGCTAGGGTCTACCCCTCATAATCGGCCTTTTTTTATTCAAGGATATAGTCATGAATAGAAGATTAATCGAATCCAAATAGATGACGAATCTGTTGTCAACTTACTCCCACTAAAAATAAGGAAAGAGTTTGGAATGCCTCTAGACGAATTATTGGAGAGTCGCTTGATGATCCAAGGTTTCAATCTTGAGGGGCAAAAAGCTATAAGAAAAGTTAGACTTCAACTTTTCATTGATGATATGGAATCCAATCCATTGTTTCTTGTGATTGATGCCAACACAACATACAACATATTGTTAAGACGACCTTGGATACATCAAAATGGTGTAGTATCATC
>NW_018397254.1:14214549-14270015 GCF_002168275.2 Theobroma umbraticum | reverse complement strand
CAATGTTTCAAATATTGTAGAAATGGTCAAGTGAAGGTAGTCATAGCGGATGCTAAACCATTTACTACTGTAGAGGCACACTTAGTTGATGATAAGTTCTATTTTGAAAGTACTTTTATGGAAAAGGTACAATTTAAAGGCGATCAGGGAAATGATGAAGGACAATCATCAAGGGAAAAGGGAGAGAAACCGTCTTCATCTACAAAGGAAAATAATGATCTTATCAAAGGCTTAAAAAAATTGACTTTGCCACTTACTAGTCTAGAAGAGTCAAAATTCGTCAAGTCTCCATTGAAGAGATTTATGAGGCCAACAAATGGGCCATTGGTTGAAAATGTTGATCTTTCCTCTCAAAGAGCTAATGGTTTCAACCTTAATGCTTATAAGCTCCTAATAAGGGCTGGGTACAAGCAAGAAGAAGTTTCTAAGTTGGTACACGAGCCTAGTGAACCAACCAAAGAAACTTCACAAGATCCTTCCAAGAATCATAGAGTTTGGCAAAAAAAGACAAATGATGTTAAAGCTACAAAATCAAGGTTAGGATTTACACCATTAAAGTTGAAGATTCATAAAAAAGCCTCAAGATATATAACGACTGAAGAAGTCAGCGATGAGGAAGAAACCCCAATGGAGTCATCTAGACTTTTAGTTTTCAATAGCTTGGGCATAGCCATGACTCGAACTTTAGTTTTTGATCGATTAAGCATGCCTTTAGATCAAGGTTCAGTGTTTAATCACATTAAGAAAGATTCTACAAAACAGACTTTAAGAAGTTTCGTCAGTTTAAGGCTAAAGGGAAATCCCATACGAAAGAAGAATAAAAAAGGCCTTATGACACATGAATTAAAGGATTTTCATAGCATCATCCTTTCACGAATGAAAAGAAAATGTAAATTGATTGTAACAAATAATGAAAACATTAAAGGCTAGAAGGCGCACTGTGGCTGTGACTAAACAAGCCTTATCTTCAAAAGAGGAAAAGCAAGAAAAAATGGAGATTTTCACATGTAATTATGTGTCTATAGTAGAAAGTGATGAAAAATCTAAAAAAGAACATATCCAAGAAGCTCTTCCATCATTAGAGGAAGGAAATCGGCCTACGACTGATGAATTAAAAGAAGTTAATATAGGCACTACAGAAGATCCTCGTCTAATCTTCATAAGTGCTAGTTTAACTTCTGAAGAAGAAAAATCTTATCTTGACCTTTTGACAAGGTATCGAGACGTCTTTGCATGGGCTTACAAAGAAATGCCAAGATTGGACCTTAAAGTTGCTGTGCATCATCTAGCAGTAAAGAAGGGCGCTTGACCCATTAAACAAGCACAACGACGTCTCCACCCTAATTTAATTCCCCAAATAGAGGCTGAAGTCAATAAACTCATTAAGGCTGGCTTTATTTGAGAAGTCAAGTACCCTACTTGGATCTTAAATATTGTTACAGTTAGGAAAAAGAATAGCCACAATCAAGTTTGCGTGGATTTTCGAGATTTGAATGATGCTTACTTAAAGAATGACTTCCCTCTCCCTTTGACAGAAATAATGGTGGATGCAACAACTGGCCATGAGGCTTTATCTTTTATGGATGGCTCCTTTGGTTATAATCAAATTCGCATGGATCCAAAGGATGAAGAACTCACTGCATTTCAAACTCCTCAAAGAATATACTGTTACAAAGTTATACCTTTTGGGTTAAAGAATGTAGGCACCACTTATCAAATAGCAATGTCAAAGATATTCGACGATATGCTACACAAGAATGTTGAATGCTATGTGGATGATTTAGTGGTTAAGTCCAAAAAGAGAGTTCATCATTTTGAAGATCTATACCAAGTATTTGAGAGATTACGTCGATATCAATTGAGGATGAATCCCTTAAAGTGTGCCTTTGGAGTATCTTCAGAAAATTTTTTAGAATTCATAGTGCACCATCATGGGATTGAAATTGATCAATCAAAAATAGATGCAATCATGAAAATGCCTGAGCCAAACAATCTCTACGAGATTAAAGTTTGCAAGAAAGATTGGCTTATATTCGACGCTTCATATCCAACTTGGTTGGTAGATGTCAACCATTTAGTTGATTGATGAAAAAGGATACGCCTTTTGTTTGGGATGAGTTTTGTAGTAATGCTTTTAAAAGCATAAAGTCTTATCTACTAAGTCCACCAGTTCTAAGGGCTCCTACACCAGGACGTCCATTGATCCTTTATATTGCGACACAAGAACGCTCTTTGGGAGCACTTTTATCACAGTAAAATGATAAAGGAAAGAAAAGTACGTTTTACTACCTTTGTAGAACTTTTAATGGTGCAGAATTAAATTATTCTCCCATTGAGAAGACATGCTTGGCATTAATGTTTGCAATTAAAAAATTAAGGCATTATTTGCAAGCTCACTTTGTTCATTTAATTTCATGAGCAGATCCCCTCAAGTATCTTATGTCAAAATCGATGCTCACTGAGAGATTGGCAAAATGGGCTCTTTTGTTACAAGAGTTTGACATCACATATATCTCTCAAAAGGCCGTTAAAGGACAAGCACTTGTAGATTTTCTTGCAGACCATCCAATTCTAGATAATTGGGAATTCTCTGAAGATTTCTCTGATGAAGATGTTCTCTACATTGAAATCCCTAATCCATGGGAACTATACTTTGATGGAGCAGCTCAACAAGATGAGGCAGGTGCAGGAGTCATCTTTATCACCCCAGAAGGAGAAGTATTACCTTGTGCATTTACTCTCATTGAAAATTGTTCCAACAATGTAGCAGAATACCAAGCCTTGATCATGGGTTTAGAGATGGCAATGGACATGCAAATCACTTAACTTAAGGTGTTTGTAGATTTTAAATTGGTTATAAACCAAGTCCTTACACTTTATGAAGTTAAAAAGCCTGAGCTCTTGCCATATGTCAACTATGTTAAGAAACTTTTGAAGTGGTTTGACAAAGCTAGTATAGAACATGTGCCTAGAAAAGAAAATAGGCAAGCAGATTCTTTGGCTAATTTAGCGTCAGCAATTGCATTGCCAAGTACAGAATTAAAAGTGCCTCTTTGTAAACGATGGATCTTACCACCAATCACTTTAGTTGAAGAGGTCGATGTAAAGTCTAATGTCGTCTCAATCCTTGAGGTGGGAAAAGAAGATTGGCGACAGCCGTTGATCAACTACCTACAGCATGGGAAGTTTTCTAATGATCCAAGGTATAAAACAGAAATAAAGCGTCGAGCTCCTCGATTTATTTATTTCAAAGGTACACTCTATCGTCATTCCTTTGACGGAGTCTTTCTTTGTTGTTTAGGAGATAAAGAAGCATACAAGGCTTTACAAGAAGCTCATTCAGGAATTTGTGGGGCGTATCAATTTGGAGCAAAGTTGTACTTCCAAATGAAAAGAATGGGGTACTATTGGCCAACTATGTGAAGGAAGCATAGACTATGCTAAAAGATGTCAAGCATGTCAATTTCATGCTAATTTCATTCATCAACCCTCTAAGCCAATCCACCCGACAGTTACATCATGGCCATTTGATGCTTGGGGACTCGACTTGGTTGGGCCATTACCTAAAAGTTACACAGGACATCTCTACATACTTACAACCATAGATTACTTTTCAAGTGGGCAGAATCAGCATCTTATCGAGAAGTAAAGAAAGAAACTATTGCTACCTTCATTAGAACAAACGTCATTTATCATTATGGCATGCCACGATGCATCATAACAGATAATGGAAAACAATTCGCAATGGAGAAGTTATGTGCACAGTTTAACTTCAAGCAATATAATTCTTCCATGTACCACGCACCAGCAAATGGGTTAGCAGAAGCCTTTAACAAGACTTTGTGCAATCTTCTCAAGAAAGTTGCTAATTGCGCAAAGAAAGATTGACCAGAAAAAATAGGGGAAGCTTTATGGGCTTATCGTACGACATTTCGTACACCTACTCAAGCAACTCCGTATTTGCTTGTTTATGGTGTGGAAGCTGTTCTCCCATTAGAACGTCAAATCCCATCATTGAGAATTGCCATTGAAGAAGGTCTTTCAAATGAAGATAATATTCGCCTACGCTTTGAAGAACTTGAAGCATTGGATGAGAAAAGGTTGGAAGCACAACAACGCTTGGAATGTTATCAAGCTCGATTGTCCAAAGCTTTCAACAAGAAAGTTAAACCACAATCATTCCAAGTGGGAGACTTAGTTCTTGCAGTGCGAAGACCCATAAATACTACACATCGTATGGGTAACAAGTTCCTCTCAAAGTGGGATGGACCATATGTTGTTCAAGAAGTCTACACTCATGGTGCATACAAAATTGTTGATCAAGATGGAGTAAGAGTTGGCCCAATTAATGGTAGATTCTTAAAACGCTACTACGCTTGAAGGACAGATGCTCCTTGGCAAGAGCTTAAACGACACCCAAAAAAAAAAACTGTTAAGTTGAAAATCCTTAATAGGACGGCTTAGGCAAAAGTTAAGGTAAAAATAAAAAAAAAGCCTACTAACTTGAAAATCCTTAACAGGACGGCTTAGGCAAAACTTAAGGCACAAAAAAAAAAAATAAAAGAAGATATGAACTACGTTATGACTTGATCCTTCTTTATATTAAGAGGTACATAGGTAGCTTGGTCCCATTGCCAAGTTCAGTCACATCAAAAAAGAAAAATCTCTTACATCTAGCATGGCTCAATTCTTTATGATGATGAAGCTACCAAGATAAAAGATCGAAGAATAAATCAAGTTTGTAATTCTTTGTCAAGTTATGTGATTTTATCAATTAAATTGCAATTGCAAGTTGAATTGTTTTGAAGTCCAATTGGTGTCCAAAAAATTTGTGGAATATAAAGTATTTTGAAGGTTTCATAGGATTATCTTTTAAAATTCTTTTCACAACTAAGGAAAAGCAATAAGAGAAGAAAATTAATCTTTATTGCTAATTTGAAATGCATTACAATGGGAAAGAAAATTTTAAAGGTCTAAATCCTAGAAGAAAAAAAAAGCTGCATGAATAAAGAAGTAATCAAATCAAGGCCTCCACTTGAAATTTTTTAGTTCTTCTTGAGAAGATTCGAACATATTCTGCAGCAATTTTAAGGAATTAGCTTTGCTTTCACTCTAAGTAGGAGAAGTCTTGATGGAAGCTATCTTTTCATTAATCTGGAAAATATTAGCTTCCCTCATTTTCACTTCATCTCTATTTGCTTTAAGAAGATTCAATTTCACTGTTCTTGGGATGCAAAGCATCTATTTCCTCTTCAAGATTTGTTAGCTCAGCTTGCAAACCATTAGCCTCCTCAACAAATTTACTCTTAAGAGACTCCTTTGCCTTGAGACGAATAACTAGTTTTTGAAGCTTCTCGTTTTGATCTTTTGTAGATGCACTACTAAAGGATGATTCAAGGTCAATAAATTTGTGAACTTGTCCAAAATATTCTTGAACTGTGTTCCTCAATGAGGATGAATCCACAATCTCAACCCCTTCTATTACAACAAGAACCTTTTGAACCTCAGTAGTGAGAGAAAAAACTTGATCGAAAGGAGTTTTGACAATTTTTCATTGAATACTCTCCCATAAGGTTATGACAAGTTTTAAATGACAATCATGGATTACTTTATCAGCACTAAATTTAGAAGCTTCTGGAAATATAAAATGACTAGCCTCGGCACACAACTCGGTTGTATTCTTAGAAGCATCACCAATCTCCTTAATGATTACGTGAGGAGAAATATTTTCTTGACTTGAGGACGCATTTGAAATCTCTTGAGCAAAGTGGTTTCCTATCTTCGTTGCAAGCTTGTTAAATCCATGTGGATTAGAAACTGAAGCTATGCTAATAGTAAGAACTACTTTATTGACAAACTCCTTGGTTAGATCTTGGCTTAGAAGTCCATTCTTCCAAAGTCATAGTTTTACTGCAATATACTTCTTTAAATAGTTTTATTACAATTCAAGATTATGGTTTTATTGCAATACATTTCTTCAAGTAGTTTTATTGCAATACACATCTGCCAAGATCATAATTCTCTTACCTTTAGGTAAACATAATCCAAATTTAACTTGGATTGCAAGTGCACCAAGGCATATTAGGATTCTAAGAAATCCTAGATTTTTTTTTAAATTTCAAAACTTGTCCACTTTTCACATTCAAAAATCATGCGTGAACAAGTCTTGAGGGGGCATTTGTAGAAGGAGAAAAATTATCAGCTAATTACGTGCCACTATGTGGATTTAATAATATCTTAACCATGTAATTAATTATAAAATAATTAATTTATTGGTTGAAGACATATAATTGAACCAATTCACCTATTGGTATATATTTATCCCTTGAGATTATTTGGAGATAATATTTATATTTTGACCAATCAAATATTAGTTATTGGTCATTCAATTTCTCTTAATAAATCAAAATAATTTAGAGATAGTATTTAAATTTTGACCAATCAAATATTAGTTATTGGTCATCCAATTTATCTTTAAATAAATCAAAATAATTTGGAGGTAATCTTCATATTTTTGACCAATCAAAATTTAATTATTGGTCATTTAAATTATCTTTAATAATTATATTAATTTAGAGATAAAAATCAAATTGAATTATTTAATTTATTTCTAAATAAATTAAGATAATTTGGAGATAATACCTAACTTCGGCCAATCAAAATTCAAGGACTCAAAGCCTGGCCAATCAAAAGACTTTCAATGAGTCATCATAAGTTATCTCTAAATAAATTAAAATAATTTAGAGATAATTTAAAGAGATTTTATTCTCATCAAAGTCTCCCACTTAGCATTATAAATAAGGGGTTTCTCCAAGCCATTTTTATTCATTCGGAAGCATTCGAAGATTGGGAAGCATTCGAAGATTGAGAGCATTTCAGAGATCAAGAAGAATATAAGATTTCTGAAGTGAAGATCAAGCGACGGTGAAGTTCGTGATCAAGATATCAAGTGTTTGTGATCAAGATTAAGTCGTGAAGACACTTGAAGTGAAGATCAAGTGTTCGTGATCAAGATTAAGTCATGAAGACCCTTGAAGCGAAGATTAAGAAAAGTTCATGACTCTTGAAAACGAATTGAAGAAATTAATCAGAAGAATTTTCAGAGATTATCACTCACATCATCAAATATTTGTATTTGTCTCATAATTTTCAAGTCAAGAAATTTTGACGAGAAATTTATGTGTACAATAATATAAAATATTTTCATTTCTCAAGTTTTCTTTCTCTCTCTACCCATCTTTTTCTTCTCCTTCTCTTTTTGCATTTCCCTCTATCACTAGAGGCCGACAGAAAAGGCAAAAGCAGCACCAGTGTCGGTGAAGGAAGTGTCAACCTAGTGTTCCTCGACCAAACCAATTGCTAGATATTGCAATTGAATTTGGCACTCCATGGCCAGATTCGATCGCAGGGAGCATCGATATAGTGCTCTTTAGCTTGATCTGGCCACAAGGAGCGCATATCAACACTCCTTTACCTTGACCGACCACATCACTAGTGGTTAGCCGGTGAGAAGAAGAAAAGAAAATGAAAAAGAAAAATCAAAGTGAATTTAAAATAAAAAAGGTTTAAGTTTTAATTTTAAATTATAAAAAGTTATTATTTTAAACTTAAAAATTATTAAAATTTTAATTATAAATTTGTAATATTTTAATATGTTAAAAATAAATAATAAAATAAAATAATGATGTTAATGTTTTAATTATAAATTATTAATATTTTAAATGAAATATAAATTATTAAAGTTCTATAATTAAAATAAAATCATATTAAAATTCAAATAAATTTTTTTTAATATTTTTAATAAATTATTAAAATAATAAATATTTTAATTTAAAAATTAAATATTCTAGTAAAATGTATTTTTGTCATTTGTCACTTATTTCTTAACTATTTTTATAAGTATCCTACCAACCAAACATTGGAATAATGCATAATAGCAATTTTTGTCATATTTCATTCCCATAAACCAAACTACATAATAATTATTCTTCTCTTATTTTATTTTCACAGAATAGATATTCTATTCCCACTCTATTCCATAAAGTTTTATGTGTGACCACAAGGGATATGTATGGAGTTTACCATAAGTTAATTCCTATACTCAAATATATAGGCAAACCTAGTTAAATCTCAGCTAACAATGAAGATTATTTACTACACTCGAATGTATGAATGGATAACTTGATTAGGTCTCAGCTATTAATCAAAGTCATTTACGATGCTCAAACATCTGAAACAATAACTTGATTAGGTCTCAACTAATAATTAAAGTTATTTACTATACTCAACGTTGTGATCGAATAACTTGATTAAGTTTCAACTACTAATTAAAGTCATTCCTATACTTAAACATGTAAATTGATAACTTGGTAAATTTTAGGCACTAAATTAAGTCCTTTATCAGCCAATAACTCTATAGGTCTCGACAACTAAGTAAGGTTATCTACTATACTCAAACATGTGAATGAAGAACTATTAGCTTTATTATTATTTTGACGTGACAAAATTAGTTTAATTTAATGAACTTTGCAAGTGAAAGATATTTTTATATATGAAGAAAAATATCAAAGGATTGTTAAAGCTGAACTTAATAAAAAAATATTTTGAAATGTTTTAATTGTTTGAACATATTTTTAATATGGATGATCATACTCTTAATTTTCTCAAAAGTCTCTTGTTTTCAAAATTATATGTGCTAGCCCAAAGATCAATTTTTAAAAAGAAAAGACTTGATTCTTGAATGAAAATGAAGCAAAATATATATTTTTTAATTACAGAAAGAATAGATTCCAGAGAAGAATAAGTTAGGTCTCGAGCAAAGATCAACAGTGAAGAATCAATTCTGAGACAAGGAGAAGTCGGTCCTTGAAAGCCAAAAGCTTCAAGAATTGTGAAGAACTGACATCTTAAAGACAAAGAATTAATTCTGGAGAGACAGAATGCGAATGGAGAAAAGAAAAGAAGAAAGAATTGATTTTACAAGGAGAAGAAGCCAGTTCTCGAAGCACTGAAAGTACAACTCAAAAACTTGTTGACCAATAAAGGCATGGCAGAATTAGACAAAAGTAGAGCGGCAAAATTCAAGCTTGAATTCAAATTTTGGCACTAGCCTATAGTGAAGAACTAACACTCTGAAATAGAAGAATTGATTCTTCATAAATAGAAAGCTACAGATTTTATGAAGAACCAACAACTCAATTAGAAAGAGTCAATTCTACACAAGCGACAAATTTGTGGAAGTTGGCTTGAAACTACAAGAAATGATTCAAAACTTACTCTAACGGGAAAAAAAATCTTAAAGGCTATAAATATTTATCTTAAAAACGTTAACGCAAGAAGAGAAGATGATTTTCAAAAGATTTTGAATCATCCTTGAAGAGGAAAAGAGTGAAAAAATAAGAGCAATAGTTGTGAGCAGAAAAGATCCTACATTTGAGCAAGTAAAGAGCCTAAAGTTCATATACCCTTCAATTAATATTTCTTGAACTTATACCTTTCTTGATCATTTTTATTTTTGTGAAAACACATACGTTTCTGAACTTAAATTTTGTTATTACCTTTCTATAGGTTTTTAGTTTGTGATTAACTTGAATCCACTATTGTATTGGTTATACCTCCAAGCAAAACGTCGAGAGGTTTTGCTTGATTCTTTACAAGGCTTATTCTTGTGTAAAGGTTGTGCTTTAACTTGAAAGATAGTGTCTTGGTAGAGGTTACGTTTAATCCTACAAAAGGTAAGTTGTAAAGGTTACGTCTGATTTTGTAAAAGGCATATTGTAAAGGTTACACCTAACCTAACTTGCACCCGAGCAGTTGGCTCATTAGTTGGTGCATTATCCCCTTGTCAAAAGAGCAGAGTTTGAATCCCCCCTCTCCCAATTATAAAAAAAAAAGGTTACACCTAACCTTATTGAAAAGGCAAGCTGATAGTAAATTCAAACTCCTTGTGCTATCAAGGGAGAGGGCATAAGATTAGAAGGATGAATCTCTATAAAATTCTTGTTAAGTCCCTTCTTACTTTGTTGCTTTTTACATATTGAGTTCATGCTCTATTTTATTGTTTTATTCTTTCACAATTGAATTGATTTTTTATAAAAAGGGAGAATTCTTACTTAACAACCAATTCACCTCCCTTTTGGTAGTTTTACTTTAAGCTTATCTTTTTTAATAATAACCTGCTTAAATCTTAGTTACTAATTAAAATCATTTACTATGAAGTGAGATTTTCTTGCTTTTAGTAGTTGAATTATCAAGATCATTTACTTCAAGATAATGTAATTTATTAACAAAAAAAAAGATAATGTACGAAGTTTTTACTTGCAAGACATTTTGAGATGCATGCTATTTAAACAAAATTTCACTATATTGTACCTTGTAAGTTGTAACTACTTGGGCTACTTATATGGCTTGTATAATTTTTGTGAAAGGGAAGTGTTTTGTATAGAAATTATCTTAAGGGAAAAAATTTGTTGCCTTACATGTACAAGGGGTGTTGGGGGAATGAGTTGCAATCACATCACAAGTGCAACAGAAATTTAAAATGTTTGGCTTAGGTAGAATTATGCTTTGGCTATTTAATGTAAAAAAACTTAATTAAAAGAATGTATAATTATTCCTATTAGATCTTTGAGCACAAAATCCAAATCCTTTATCCACTAAGCTTGAGTTATAGCAAACCACAAGCTGTCTAATTGTATAGCCTCCAATAATGATCTGCACAAGCCAACCAATAACTTGATTATATCTAAATAAATATAAATTATAGCCACGAGTTAGTTTATGAAAAATAATAAAAAAATCATAAGGCATAATGAATGCCATATACACAACCACTGGTTCCAAATGAAGGAAAAATGTTTTATTAATATTGAAATGAAAGTACAAAGGGATCGAGAGTATAAATGTTCCATTGTCGGGCCATAAGGAAAGCCTTAGATGATTAGCCACCAACATATCTTAACTAGTGAAGCAGCCCAATAATCCGTCGACTGCTCACCCCTTATAAAGAGCTAATGAGCTTTTACCCCTATGCCATAATGAACCGTTACAATGCGTGAAATGGGAACACTCTTTCCCTCAAAGGTCTTCCTTTTAAAGACTCAACAAGCTTTTATAATTTGTTGATCAGATTAATACATGCAAGTACACATGACCATATAAGTAATATAAAGGTATGTTGAGTATCATTTCCTATAGAGATGTACACCTATTTTTACAAAGTATCAAATTTATAACATAATATATCTTATCCAAGCACTTATTTTCAATTGATTAATTAAATTAAAAATAATTAATTAACGAAGAATAAATTGTCACTAAAAGAAATATTTACTCAAAACCTAGGATTATGTTGTCTTTCAAAACTTTGTTCGAATTAAATCATTTTCCTTAACTTAAATTAATAGAATACATGGCTAATCTAGAATCCAAATTATGTACACGTCTCTGTTGAGATCATACACACATACCTTTTCAAAATTAATCCCATATGTCAATGCAAATTAATTAGAAAAAGTTTATTAAGTTCGTATTCTAACTTAGTTGCCTAAAGTATTTAGGTATATGTCTATCCTAAACACGAAACTATCACCTAACTCTGAAGTGAATAGAATAAAGGCTATTCAAAACTATAGTTTATTCTAAACTCCCTTTGTTGAGTTCTATTTAGATACCCAAGACATTTCAATTGGTGATCAAGCAGTGAAAAGCATTAAGTGCATAATTAAATAAACCATGCAATTTCCATTAATACCAAGCAAGGAAAAATCACATATTCAAACTACATAATGAAATATCCCATATTCCTAGAAAACAAATTTGGTTCATCATTGTATTTACAACAGACATGATTAAATCAAGAGAAAAGACCATTTTTACAAAAAAGAAAAGAAAGAAATGAAGAGTAAAGAAATATCAAAGCGTTTTCTAATTCTTGATTCTCGATTCCTTCAATTTGTTCTTATTTCTCTCATTGAAAACCCTTTCCGTTTCTTTCAAAAACTACCGTTCATTACCTCTATGAACCTTTTTTCTCACTGCTAAAAGTCACCTATTTATTGTCTTCAATAACCCTTAAAAAATTAATTCCCGATTGGCTAAATTTTCATAATCCATGTTAGAGCATCGTGATACTCCACACATTATTTTTTTCATTGTCTTCCAATAGGTGCCACGACCCTCCTCTTTACATGCTGTTGCGTTGGCCTCTTAAGAGTTTGTATGGGAGCATTGCTGTTCCCTTGGGAGTGCGGCCTTGACTCTTGCAAGGCCGCGATGTTTCTCCTTGTGCTACCTTGGTGCAGAGCTACTGCAGTAACTCATATTTCAATGCAATTTTCTCCTACCTCGAGGCTGATATTGGGAAAGTAGTAAATATGAAAGTTGTAAGTCTGCTTCTTAGCGTTCCTACAATCAAGAATCACATTGATGGAATCTCTGTAGCTTTAGTTATGTCTAAAATACTGAAACATATTCAGTGAAAATCTGCACTTAGTCTCCACTACATTGTTTGTCACCATTTAACTTTATGCATTTAAAAACCTACAAACACAAGGACTAAATCAATATTAGCTTAAAATAGGACTTGAAGCATGTAAATGAACTAGAGTTACTTGAATTAAATTAAGTTAACATGCTTTAAAACTAAATAACTAAAAACATAAAAACTATATAAAATTAACTCAAAACATAAGGACTTAGCTATTTTAACATCCAAAATGTGGAAAAATAACTCTATATAATAGAGTTATCATAATTATGCTACCAAGTACCATTACATTATTTAAAATCGAGACATTTCCCCTTAAGGAATAAAAAATTTAATCCCTCGGACAATTTTACGCCAGGGCCATATGCAATGGTTGGCTCTTGAAATCCTCCTTCACTTAATTTGTTGACACCCTCATTGATTGGTTGGCTTGAAATTCTTCAATTTTTTGCTTGAAGGCATGAAGGTAAACTTCTCTCTCTCAGGTGATTTCATTTGCTCGAAAACCTTCCCATTTAACCAAGCACTCTTGTATTGGTCGTTGAGAGAATTAATCTTGTAAGAGGTTTTCCCATCCTTGGCAGTAATTATTACTGGGCCTTCATACTTCTGTACTAGTTGTCAATCTCTCTTTCTTAGGAATTTGAGTTGTTCAGCTAGTAGTAAAACTAACACAAGGTCACCCACCTTAATATGTCACATTTTTTACCTTTGTCTGCCCACTTCTTCATGCGGTTGGAGGCTTTCTCTAGATATGCCCGTGTAATATCTATTTGGGGGCTTTTTCCTTGATATGACTCCACGGAGGTATGGGGAAGTCTAGGTTATTGCCCAGAGATAACTCCAAAGGGGCTTTGTTAGTGGAGGGGCTTTTTTGCAAATTGAAACATAGTTGAGCCATATTTAGTAGATTATGCTAATCTTTTTGGTTTGCTTCTATAAAATGTAGCAAATATTCATCTAGTAATCTGTTAAAGTGTTTCATTTGGCCATCTATTTGGGGATGATAATTGAAAGAGATGTTAAGTTTTGATCTTAACAACTTGAGCTCTTTCTAAAAGAAACTAGTAAACTTAGGATCCTTATGACTAATGTTGCTCTAAAGGAAGCCTTAGTATTTCACCACATGTTTGAACACCATACGCGTCATATTTTTTGCAAAGTTAAACTTCTAGATCGGGCAGACATAACATACTTAAAAAAAGGGTCCATTACAACTAGAATCGATGCCATATCTCTAACTTTGGGGAGCCTTACTATAAAGTCAAGGGAAATGCTTTCCTAAGGTATGGTTGGTACTAGTAAAGGTTTGAGCATTTCTACTGGCTTTTGTCTCTCCACTTTATTCTGTTGGCAAATGAGGCACATTTTTCTATAATCCATCACATTCTACTATATATGTGGCTAATAGTAACCCTGTTTCAGTAACATAATAGTGCGCTACCAACTTGGATGTCTTACCAAGGAGTATCATGACATTCTTGAATCAACTTCTGTCTCAATTTTCATATTCCTGGAGCAAATATCCATGGCCCTTTTGTTAATATGAGCTTATTTTCTAACCAAAAATACTTTAACTTTTCACTTTCCACTAATTTCATAATGGTAATGGCCCAAGGGTCTTATTTTAAGTTCTTTTCAATAAGGTTATGGATGTTCGTGGTCACTCTACTTGTTGTCATTAGAGCTATCATTCTGAAAGCTATGAATTCGACCTTTTTGCTGAGGGCATTGGCCACTTGGTTAACTCTTTTGGCTTTATGCTTGAAGAGAAAATAAAACTTGGCTAGGAACTCCTACTATCTCGCTTGTTTTATCGTAAGTTTTAGTTGTGTAAGGAAGTGATTGACTGTAGTGTTGCCTATCTTAATCACAAATTAAGAAATTAACAAATAGTGTCGCCATGCTCGAAAATAATGAATTACTGTTAAGAGTTCTTTTTCTTGCAGCTTTGTTCAACTTTTTGGTTTCAATCACGATCATATGTCTTTCTTACAATAATAATCTTATGAAAGCAAAGTTTGATGCATCTGTTTATACATCAAAAGGCTTTTCAATATTCGGGAGTGCCAAGACAAGGTCTGTCATCATCACTTCCTTTAAGTCTTCAAAAACTTCTAGACTTTGAAGTGTCCAACTCCATTTATGTCACTTTTTGTAGTAATTCCGTGACTACCATCATCTTCTTTGAATACCCCTGTATAAATCTCCATTAGTAGTTGGCTAGCCCTAAGAATAAATGAAGTTCAATTATATTCTTAAAAGTCACCCACTTCTTGATTGCCTTCACTTTCTGCATATCCATTCGAATGTAACCTTGCTCTTTATATGGCCTAGGAATTGAACTCAGTTTATGCAAATGCACATTTCTTTCTTTCCACATATAACTGGTTGTCTCATAACCTTTAGAATACCTATCATAAATGCTCTTGATGTTTTTCTAATGTCGAACTATACACCACAATGCCATCCAAGTATATGACCAAGAACTTATCTAGAGAATCATGGAAAACCTGATACATCAATGTACAAAATTTGGAAAGAGTATTTGTTAGTCTAAAAGGCATAACAAGAAATTCAAATGCACCATATCTTGTTACGCAAGTGGTTTTCAGTTAATCTCTATCGATAACTTTTACTTAGTGGTATATAGACCTAAGGACTAATTTAGAGAAATACTTTGCACGACTTAGTTGGTTGAAGAGTTTTACTATAAGGGGAATAAGATATTTGTTCCTTACTGTGACTTTGTTCAACTCCCGATGGTCCACACATAACTGTAAACTCCCATATTGCGTAACCTAGAATAATATCGGGGCTCCAAAAGGTGATTTTGAAGGTCTAATGAATCCAGCTTGTATTAACTCATTTAGTTGTCCCTTAACTTGGTTAGTTATAAGGAAGCCATCCTATACGATCCTTTGGTCAGAGTTTTGACTCCCAAGATTAGTTCTATCTCATGATCAACTGCTCATCGAGGTGGTAGCTGTTTTGGCATCATATCCTCAATTTTTTCAAAAACCAACTTCACTCTTCTAGGTATTGGGTTTGTGTTATCTTTGCCTTTGTAGATAAGCATGGCCACATAGGAAGGTTCTCTTCTCTTAATCCTTTTTTAAAATTGGATGGCTGATATTATCTTCTTTCATCTCTTAGGTAAGATTGTAGTAAGTACCTCACATGGTTGTTCCCCAAAAAACATTAATAGTTAGTAGTAGGGAATGGAATGACCAGTGCTTTTATCATAAGTTTAAGCCAAGAATGACATTAAAGTCATCTATAGTGGCAATAGTTAAGTTTACACCCCATTCCCAAGAGCTGATCATAATCTTCATGTCTTTATAACTCCCCATAATAGATGAGGCTATGAGTTGACTATTTTCCATTACCCAAAATCTTTCTCAACCTGAAGATCATATCTTTTGGCCTTTCTCGAAGTGATGAAAGTGTCGGACACCCTATGTTGAGCATGACTTTGGTCGTTTTGCCATTCAACAATACATCCACATACATGAAACCCCATTAAGACTTTTTTTTCATATTTTCTAGTTGTGCTTAGAGAGCGTTAAGGGAATGAATTAAACCCATTAGCATCGATTCCTCCTTGATTTCGTCAATTAGGGTGTGGGGTTGAGGTGTCTATACATTGGATGTACATATTGCATTGGGAGTTACTTAGTGTGGGCACTTGGTTACTTGATAAGGTTCATTACATAGAAAATAAGATATGTGGAGTCGTGGTTTAAAGCCCCATGTCCTATTTGTTCTTGGTTGGGAAGTGTCTCTAATGGGTGGTCTCCTTTTCTTTTCTTCACTCAAAAGTCGCTAACTTCTGGCAAATGTTGCCCCAATGTAGCTACTATTCCTCGATAAAGGGTCTTTTCTTTTATTTGAGCTATCATTATAATTAGTAAGAAATTTAGTAGCTACCATTAGTGGTGAGTAATTGGACGGTTTGGTCAGTTTAATCAACTATATCTAAAGATCAAATGGATCAAACATTTTTAAAAAATCGATCATAAACGACCAAACATAAAAGAAAACCAAATAAACCAAACATTGAATTAGTTATGTCAATTCAGTTTTAGACCAATGAATCAAAATTTTATCATTTTTTATGCATATTAGAATATTAAAACTTATAAACTTTGTTAGCATTGAGGTATCTTATGTTTTGATCTGACAAAATTACATAGAATCTTAGCTTTAATGATAAGAGTTTGAAATTGTCTAGATTATAATTTTCACTTTCCCAAAATCATTCAAGTGTTTGAAAAGCCATTCATGATTAGAAAGCATCACAAAGCTTTTTAAAACATTAAGTCTTTCGTTGAGTAAATATAGAGCAAACATGCTTTGATTGATATTTAATCATAAGAAATAAATAAGGAAAAAATAGCTAAATTGACGAGCCAAAAAGTCAAGGAATCTTGAAAACATAAGGCAAAACTTGACCTTATGGTAGAATGGTTGAAGAATGATTGAAGAATTGTGAAATATAGAAGGCATAGTCAACCCTATAAGCTCCAAAGTCAACCTTATGGCAAGATGGATGAAAAATCATGAAGACATGAAGCCATAGTCGACCCTGAGATAGAATACAAGCACAATTCTAGATTTAAGCAGCCACAATAGACCTTGATAAACCTATAGTCAACCTTGAGGTAGAACACTCACAAGAATCAATGATTTGAGAAGCCATAGTCAGCCTTCAAGCACCTATAGTTGACCACACCAAGCCTAACTTCGAAAATCACATGCTTCTAGAAGTGGATTGAGTAGAAGACCTTAAGAATTGAGTATGGAAGTCTTAATTCAAGATTTTGAGGAACCATAGTCGACTCTAGGAGCATGGTAGTTGAATTTACAAGCACAGTAATGGCCAGATCTGATTCAAACTTGTGTTTAACGGCTTCAAACATCCTTGAGACTATTAAAAGTCACCTTTAACTCATTTTGAAGAGAGAAAAGACCAGCACTACATTTGAAAACCCTAGAAAGAAAACTTCTTCATCTATATACCTCTTTAGACTTCATTTTAGTCTTTCACCAAACATTCAAAAGCCATACAAGCTCATTCACTTGCAAATCCTTGAGCTTATATTTGTGAGATTACTTCTTCTCTTTGTACACCAAAGCTTAAACTTTTAGCACCCATTCTCTGTGAGGAAAATATTTGCTATTATTCCTTTATACAGATATTTGTAAAGGTTCTAACTTAACTTTGAAAAGTTAGTATGTGGGTTACTGCTTACTCCAGTTAAAAAGTTGGTGCAAGGTTATTGCTTAATCCCGTTAAAAAGAAAGTGTAAAGGTTATCACTTGATCTAATGAAAAAGTCGATGTAAGGGTTATCGCATGATCTAATTAAAAACCAAGAATCTTTTTAGTGGATTAAAAATTCCTTGGTGAACTAAGGGAGTCAATGTAGGCACTTTAGAAAGTCGAACCACTATAAAATCCTTATGTTTTAATTTATTTTTATGCTTTGTGATTTATTGTTGACGCAAGAAGAAAATTTATTTACAAAAAGAGGTTATTCTTCATTAAGCTTGAAAAGAAAATTTTAAAATACCAATTCACCCCCTTCTTAGTGTTTATTACATTTAGCTTACTACACTAACAAACTTCATCCATAATTATAAAATATACAATTAATCTAAACATAAAAAATATAACATTTGTTCCTTCACTCACATAGTTATGGTTTTTACATAAACCATCAAATTAACATTCAAGATTCAATATAACAAAGAGTCAAAGATAATAAAATTAATATCCACAAAATAAAACTATTTAGGTTTAGATTTTGAGGAAAGAAAGAAAGAAATAGTAAAGACTAAACAAATAGTAAAGGTGAGAAAGAAAGAAAGAAAGAGCAAATAAGGATGGGTGGTAAAAATGAAGAAGTGAAAGAAAGAATAGGGTGGGGGGTGTGGGGTATTAGCTTAATTGGTAGTAGTAACTTCGTAATTAAAAATTAAAAAATTAAATATATATTATATTTTATATAAATTTAAAAATAATATATAAAAAATATTTTATATATTAATATATATAATATTAGTTTAGTCTTTTGGTTGGTTCTGTCCAAAAATTTTAAAATCGAGAATTGACAAAATAAACCAAATGGACTAAATGTTTTGGACCAATTGGCCTAATGGACCAGTTGGACCAAATTGTTTTACCCAAATCGCATTTAGTTCAAGTAGGTTATTGGTCCGGTCAAGTTTTGCTCACTCCTAGTTGCCATCGTTGAAGTGACATCCTTCACTTTTTGTCGCTGTAACTTTGTCCTAGCCTATGGTTTTAGACCATTGAGGAAATATAACAACTTTTCCTTTTCAGTCATGTCTTTGATATCCAGCATCCAAGTGTTAACTCCATATGTTTTTATGACAACAAAACATCCTTCATTTATTAATGTTTAACTTCACTATTTAAGTGTGTAGGATAAAGTCAATTCCCTCAACAAAATGAATGATTAAAAACAAGATCATATACTAGATAGGTTAATCAATTAAAGTGAGAAAGATGAAAAGAGTTAGTGAATGCAGGGTTTTTGCAACTAATTATCAAGAAGCCTTAATTAGTTAAAAATTGGCTAGCTTACAAGTTGAAGCAAAGCAGAAAAATTTTAATCAATTAGAATTCGACTTAATTGATTAAAAAGGGCTAGACGAAGAAAATCATACGTGTGCTAATCGGTTAAGGCATGGGATTAATTGGTTAGAGCACAAGACATGAAGAACTTCAAAGTGCCAAAATTCAAATTGGAAATAAGTTTAACCGTTCAAAAGAGCCAAATTAGTAAAATTCAAATTCAAAGATTTTTTAACTGATTATAGCCTATGTTAATAGGTTAATGTTGAAGGAAATGAAGTCTCAATTAGTTAAAGGGAGAGTTAACCAATTAGAGGTAGTGTGTTGAAGTAGATAAGCTTGAAGACAGATATCCCTTAATTAGTTAGAATCTCCTGTGATTGGTTAATAAAGAGCACACAGTAGCAACATAGTGCAAGGTAAATAAGCTATAATTGGTTAGAGCTGCCTATAACTAGTTAGCCAAACTTTGTTTGCCTTTTTGTATTTAAATACTAAAGGACAAAATAACAGCTAGAATGCCATCAGAGTTGTTTCTAATGGCTAGGAACTATCTCTAATAGAAAAATTTGACCCTTTCAGTATAAATTGAAGCTCTAATGGTCAAGAAAAGTAGATTGAATGAGAACAGAGCTACTTTGAGCAAAAAGCCAAATATCTTTCATAAAAAACACTTGTTCTTCATTCATCTTCGAGAAAAAGTGTTTGAGCTTACTTGTAATCTTTCCAGATTTGTAAAAAATTCTTGTTGTACTTTTTTTTCTTTTCTTTCTTGGGAAATTAGAATGTAGGAAGCATTCTAAAGCTTGTTGTAAGGGATTAAAGTTTGGGTTAGAAGCTTACCTCCTAAAAGTTTGGTAGAAGCTATTAATTTCACTAGAATAGTGAAGTTGGGTTAAAAATCCTTGATTGGGAGATCAAGGTAGTGGATGTAAGTTAAAAGGATCGAACCACTATAAATGCTTTTGCATTACTTCTCTTTAATTTTCCTTACTTGATGTCATGTAACTTTAAAAAGTTCTAATCCTTCCCTTCATCTAGTTGATTAAGAGCTTTACAAGCTTTAAAAGGCTGAACAGAAAATTTTTAGTGCTATTCACCCTCCTTCTAGGACTTCAACTCGACGAATGCTAGGTAGAAAAGTTCCTCATAAACTCTCGCATGGATCTTATTTACGCCAACTCCCATAGCTTTCACCTAGCCATATACCCACATTTTCGAAAAAAAATTGATTCTTTAGTTCTTGCTTGAGGTCAACCTAGGTGTTGATAGGGCATTCATCATTAACAAATTTTAAACGTCACTATAACTTAGCAACCCTAGCAAGATACATTGTGGCCATCACTACCTTGTCTTCTTCTAAATCTATATGGACAGATCAAAAGTACTATTATATATCAAAGAGGAAACTCTCCACCTCTTTAGCATCTATGGCCCTTTCGTAGTGCTTTGGCTCTTTCCCCTTTAACTCTTGAGTTTGCATTGCCATTACTTGCAATAATAACCAAAAGATTTACTTAAGCTTTTAATTCTTAAAACTCACCGTAGAGAGTGCTTAACGCATTCCATGTCTCATTGCTCAGGGTATTTATCATATCAGTTAGTTCCCACTCGATTTTCTCAATTTTGCTTATTCACTCAAGCAGGACCGTTTGAGCCTTTACTGCTACCATTACGACTTCTACCTCTTTAATTCTCTAATGGTTCTTTAGTGCACTTTGCATGTTCACTATGTTTGCTTTTTCACTTAGCACATCTTACTCGTGCTTTATTACCAACTGTCACAGATTATGATCCTTAACTCAAGTATGCCATAGCCCAGTACGATGCTTGGGTGGACATTTCCACACAAGCCAGCCAAGAACTTGATTACATTTGAATAAACAAAAATTATATCCATGAGTTAGTTGATAAAAAGCAATAAGAAAATCATAGGACATAATGAATGCCATATACACAACCGTTGGTTCCAAATAAAGGGAAAATGTTTTATTAATATTGAAAAGGGAGTACAAAGGGACTGAGAGTATAAATTGTTGATTCCATGTGTTTTTTATGATAACAAAATATTTCTTAGTCATTGATGTCTAACTACATTACTTAAGTATGCAGGATAAAGTTTAATTCTCATAATAAATTTAAGGTTTAAAAGGAAGTCAAGAAGCTTGTTCTTGTAAAAGATGAGTTAATCAGTTACAAAAGTCAAGAAGACAAGACTTAGTGAAAACAGAATGTTGTTAATTGATTAACATAAAGCCTTAATCAGTTAAGGCAAAAATGGGTGCTATACAAAAAGAAAAATAAAGAAGTTTTAATTAGTTAGCACAAGGGTTAATTGATTAAGAGGGTATTGGACGTAAAGATAGAAATTATTAATTGGTTAAAGCTCAAGCTTGAAGCACCTAGAATTGCCAAAATTCAAATTCAATATGATAATGACCATTAAAGGGCACCAAATGAAGAAATTCAAATTTAAAGAATTCTTAATCAATTGAAGCCTATTTTAATCAATTAAGGATGAAGGGAGAGAAGTCTATCTTACCCAGTTAGCATAGTGAAGAGAACTGCTAGACATTACAAGTCAAAGAAAGCTTAATCGATTAAAGCTTGTCTTTAATCGATTAAAGAGGCATTGCTTGCACATTTGGATTTAAGCAGTAGAAGACAAAACGATGGCTAAAACAAGGCCAGAACTGTTTCCAATGGCAAGAATCTGCCTCCAATAGCAAGAATCTGCCTCCAATAGCTAGAATTTATCTCTCAAGTATAAAAAGCCTCTTCAATGAACATAAAAGGTTTAAAGAAATTCCACAAAATTTAAAAAAAGCCAAAAAGAGTAAAAACCTTCTCTTGCACATTTGTATTCCACTCTTATCCCTTGTAAAGTGTTTGAACTTGATTTTTATATCTTACATCAGCTAGGTGATTAATTATACTCCAACTTTTGTTTATTTCTTGATTGATTAGAATGTACGAGGCACTCTAAGGGTGTTGTAAAGGTTTAGAGCTTGGTTAGAAGCTCACCTTGTAAAAGCTTAGTGAAAATTATTAATTTTATTGGTTATTGTGAAGTTGGGTTGAAAATTCTTGATTAGAAGATTAAAGTAACGGATGTAGGTCAGGCCGATTGAACCATTATAAATATTGTGTTTTGTTCGCTTCTTTTAACCTCTTCTTACATGGTATTCACTAAGATATCAATTTTAAAACTTACATGCAGCTTTCATCTTCCAAAATATTTTTAAATGCTATTCACCCCACCTTTAGTACTCCTTTTGAGACCAATATAAACGCACCATCGTTGGCCCATAAAGGTAGCCCTAGATGATTAGCCACCAGTATGCCTTAACCAGTTAGGCAGCCCAATAATTTGCCCATTGCTTACCCTCTATAAAAAGCTGATGAGTTTTTACACCTATGCCACCATGAACTTTTATAATGTGTGAAATAAGGACACCCCTTCCCTCAAGGGTATTCTCCTTAAAGAATTAATAGGTTTTTGTAAATGTGCTATCGAATGCCATTACATTGTTTACAATAGGGACATTTCCCCTTAAGGCATTGATAGCTTTATTATATAAAGTTATTTTGACACATTTGGGGGTTTAGTAGCTGTTGTTCAATTTTTTACCGACGCAAGTAAATGTATCGCAAAGATAATATTGTGATGAGTAAAGTGTCAATCTCACAGAAAATTGAATTAATCCTTACTGTTAACTACTAAAATTAACACACTCTAATTTTATCTAAATAATTAAAATTAAAACTAATAAAGTAATAACTAAAACTAATCCAAAATATATTAGCAAAATTATTTTATTAACTTCTAGTGATTACCAGACCTAAGATTATGATATCCCTCAATACTTCAACTAAATATTGTCTCTTTCTCTCTTAACTTAGTTTAATGGATTAAGTTGTTAACCTAGAATCCTAAATTATTTATAAACCTCTATCGAGTTTCTCATAAAAATAGATCTCTTAATTAATTTACTATATGCCTATACAAATTAAATTGAAAAAAGATTCATTAAGTTAATGCTTTAATTTAAGCTACATATGGCTTATAAGTGTATGTCTATCCTATATGCAAATCAAATCACCTAATCAACTAAGTGTATTCAATCATACGCTATTATATTCAAGGTTTACCTAAATCTTCTTCGTCAAGGTTTAACCTAGGTTTCCAATTCAATCTAATTAGTGATCAGGCAATTAAAATCATTAAGAACAGAATAAAATAAACAACTTAAATCCATCAAACATAAGCAACAGAGAGATAAATAAATCAGACTACATATTGAGTTCAATCATAATCTTAGATAAACAATTTAGTTTCCCATCAAGTCACATATCATTGTTAAATAAAATTTAAACATTCAAAATAAAACCAAGAGAATAAGAGAATAAAAAAAGATAGAAAAACTTAAGAATTGTATTCTTGATATCCAAATATCCTTGAATCCTTCAAATTCTTCTTAGCTTCAATGACTTTGTGGCTTGACTTTCTGCTGTCAATCTGGTGTTTATTTTTTCTCTCAAAAGTCCTCTAAAAGATTGTTTTTATATGGCTTTGAAGTTAGGCCAAGTTGGGTGAAGAAAGAGGTTAATTCTAAGAAGGATTTCCTCATCAGACCACATGGGCCATGACCTACTACCTCCAAAGCCGCGGCTTGGACCATTTAAATAGAAGAAATCATAATTTTTCAAGACTATTACAGTGTGTCAATTTTGAAAAAAAAATTAGCTACCTTTCAAGCTAAACTGGGTAAAGTGGTACACGTGAAATTGTAGCTTTTTCTCTTTGGTTTTCAATGATTCAAGAATCACTTCATTTAGAGCTTTGTAGAGAGAGTTATGGTTGAAATATCGAAAATGTGTAGTGGAAGTCTACACCTCAAAATAGCTTTCCTTCTTCCACTAAAATTGTTTTTTCATCAAACATCTGCAAAAACACAAATGAATCAATAACAACCTATCTTACCAACATTAATACCAAATTAAGTATAAAATTAACTAAGATTAGATTGACTCATCTAAATTAACTAACCTTAAATAATTAAATAAAACCTATTAATTTCTATGCATTACTACAAGAACTAAGCTAAATTCTTATCAAAATTAAGCCCAATAACTTTATATCATAAAGTTATCACATTATCAGTGGCTAGATCTTTGAGATTTTAGTTTCAAATTTTAGTATTTTAGGTTTCTTTTAGTTTAAGTTGGATTACAGGTTGAGTAGTTAATTTAAGTTATTTTAGTTTAATTTTACTTTTTTTTGCTTTAATTTACTTTAAGAATAGTTATTGTTGATTTGTCTCATTGCTATTGTAGGATATTTGATGAGAACGATTCATTTGATTTAAAATCACACAAATATGGTGATAGCTTCAATCGTACATGCTATAATATTTCCAAGATAACTTGAGCTACAAAAGTCCAATTGATGTGAATTATGCTAAACAACATGCCCACTCAATCTCTAATAGTATTGGGTCAATCTCAACTTGAAAATCTTACTTCAATTAAAATTTTGGTGTTTATACTTACCAATTAGTCACTTGTACTAATGTATAAATGTTAAATCATCTTTTTGGCTATTTTAACTTTCAGTTAATGATATAAGAATCGAGACCAATACAATCCTCATGTTTGATACCAGCATTTTATATCTCATTTAGCAATGGATTCATTAATAAACTTACCCTTGTCAATCCCAACTTGTAAAAGATTTATGAATCCATATATGCCATAAAATGCCAGAAGCCACATTGCCAAGATTGCATCATGCTAGACTAGGATGAAGTATCTGTACCCAAGCACATAATAGAAGTTCCTTAGTTTTAATGTTGACAAGGAATAATGCATCAAGCACAAATGAAGCAACACCAAAGCTAAAAGAACTCACAAATTGCCCATCTTCAATAGATAAAGCAAGGCAAATGTTGGTTATCCAATCTTAGAATTAATTAAATAAGTAACATTATTTAATTTAAAAAATAATTAAATTAATTAATATATTAATAAATTAATGAAATAAATAAATTGTAACACCCCTAACCTTGATATGAATCAGATATGATATTAGCTAAACTTTTAAGGAGTTAAATTATGTTTTCAATTTATGTGCTTGAAGCCTTAAGAATAGGCTTATATGTATATAGGGAATGACTTTGAATTTATAAATGTGTTTAAAGACTTTTGATGATATGTTGAAATAGCTTAAGCTAATTGATGAGCTAATTTGAACTTTGATGAGTATGATTATGCTTATAGGTGGATGACTGTGAATATTGGCATAATTGAAAGCCTTGAATGGATTTGTGCATATGTTTGACACTTGGACACTTAAGGATTACACTTAGCCAAATTCTTAAAAAATGATTGATGAATCTTAAAGATTGAAGGTTAGATTGAAATTTTGATCTTATATTTGAGTATAAGTATAAGAATTATGAATTATAATAGCATTTTGAAGCGTGAATTGAATAGGGAGTGATTTGAGAGTTTGAAATTTGAATTTTTGGTAGTTTGGAGTGTTAAAAATGCCTATTCTAGAGAAAATGTATCGATACATTCACCAATGTATCGATACATTCACCAATGTATCGATACATTCACCAATGTATCGATACATTCTTGGCAGGAAGAATAAATAGAGGCATTTTGAGAATTTTCTATCGATACATTCACAAATGTATCGATAGATTTGAATAACACAAGCGTACTATGTAATTCTCTTAATACATTGTCTAAAGGTATTGATAGATTTGAAACAAGGGACATTTTATGAAATGTGTATCAATAGATTTTCCCAATGTAGTGATACAAATAAGGTAGTGAGCATTATGCTTGATTTTTATCAATACATTGCCTCATGTATTGATAGATTTGAAGAAAATTTGTGAAAATGTATTAGTACATTTACAAATGTATTGATACATCCCTAGGTATTCACAAAAATAAAAAAAGAGTTCGGGTTGTTCGCCCATTTTAAAATAAAAGAAAACTATTTTTCTTTTTACCCCTCTGAAACCCTAACCCTTAAGTAGACTTTGAAGCTCATTTGAAGTAGATCGGGGCATCGAAAACCCTTTTAGAGGTAAGATTAACCTTTTACCAATTATTTTTTATTTAATTGATTTATAACTTTGAAATCCACTTACTCCAACTTTGGTGAAAATTCTCCCCTTTGAGTTGCTAGAAATTTGGAGTTTGGAATTGGTTAAACCCAACATCAAAGGTAAGGATTTAAGCCTTTGAACTTAAGATTTGAAACCTAGGTTTTCACCACTATGAGTAGTGGAACTAAACCTAGCTTGGAATTCTGGAAATGTTCGAAAGCTAAGAAATAATTATTATATGATTTGATTAAGGGAAAATAAAGCTATTAGCACATTGGTGAGTGGAGGGCCATTAGAGCCAAGAAAAGCTCAATTTGGCTATGGAGTAGCCTTCGCATATCACATATGCTAAAAGGTTGAGTGAATATGACGAATGCAAGAGAATATGATGAATGTTTAGGAGTAGTTTACTCAAGACAAATAGCCTCTTAGAGGATTATCAGTATTTGATGCCTTGAAGGACCAAGGGCACTTCAAAATGATATTGAGCTAGCTAGGAATTTAAGCTCGTTAAGTATGATCTTTGATGTGAAATGGTATATATGTGGTATCAAAGGCATGATGGCCTTGATTGTGGTTATATGTTCCTTCCGATGATGAGAAATTTAGAACGTTGATTTGATTTGAGGTTAAGTGGAGTCCTATCCCTGTGATCTATTTTTTGTCAGATGCTTTCGTCTTTTTGCGTGATTTGATTTTTCTCCGATTGCTTTTACACCATTCATGATTTGAATTTTTGTCAGTGGCCTCAGCCTTGAGCTTAATTTTAACCCTTTGTCTGTCACTTTAGTGCCATACGTGATCTAATTTTTTGTCGGTTGTTTTAGTACTATGTTTGATTTGGCTTCGTTAGTTGGCCACCATATGTGATTTGATTATATCCAGGGAGGACCACTCAATGATTATAATTTGAATAATGAGTAACATGATGAAGCAATATGATCATGTGATTGTGGAGAAATGATTAAATATGATTAGTAAATGATGACATAAATTTGAAGTTAGTAGAAATGAGTTCGAATTTGATATTGATCTTCAGGCAACTATGGTGTGCTATGGATACTAGTTTTCTAACTATTTTCAAGGCAAGCCTAACATGATATGAACTATTTGTAGATGATCAAAGGCTTACTGAAGATGTAGGAGAAATTTCAACTCAATCAACAAAAGATGAGAAATACTTAACTTGAAGAGCGAGAATAAGAAACTTTCTTTTTGAAACTTCACTTTTTCTTAGGATTTCTTCTTATGGTGCTCTCCCACTTCACATATGAGTTCTATCCTTCTCTTTATGCTAAAAGACCTTGTTCTAGCCTTTTGACACTTGAATTTCAAAATTTTAGCCTTTAAGTTTGGCATTTTCTAGCTTGTCTGATATGGGGTCTCAATACCTATGATCTAAGCCTCGATACTTTACGTTCCATTCTTTACTGATGTCTCAGTACGTCAGACGCTTATCTCGATTCTTGTTTTTCTTAAACAATCCCAAACTAAGCCTTTCTCGATATTCCTTTGGCTCGGTCTCAATACACGGAAACTTGCTCTCTAAACGATCATATTTGGATAGGTAGTTTTGATACTATTATAAGCTAGTCTTAATACTTGTGCAATTGACCTTTAGAATTTTTAATTTTGACAATATGGTCTCGATACAATTTTCTTGTGTCTCGACTTGGACACTTCCTCTCTGGAATTTGATCTCTAGATGTGAAGTCTTAATACTTAAAACCTTGAGTCTAATGCATTCGGACAAAGTCTTGATACTTGAAAAGTTGTATCCCGATACACTTGGACTTACTCTCTAGAATTTTACTCTTTTAAGAAGTTGTCTCGATACATGTAGGCTTGATCTCAATACTTCAAGGCATGCTCTTTGGAATTTTGTCTTTCACCACATGGAGTCTTGATCTTGTCCAAAGTTGTCTCGATACACCTTCATGCTTAGGTTGTTTCTTGAGGCATACAAAGCTAATAGTCTCAATACCCTTGCTTGAGGTCTCAATACTTCATGTTAGCTTAAGCCTCTTCAGATACAATAAAGCTTTAAGTATTTAGCTTATTTTTCAATCAAAATCACAGGGGTTTTTGCAAAGTCCTAATGCACTTAATTTTCATATTTTGATCATTAGCTTTTGTCATATTAAAACAAGGATCAATCAAAAAGCTAAATTGGTGTTGATGGATGCAACCTAAAAAGGTCATGTGTAGGAGGTATTTTATCAATTATAGCTATTGATGGTAATTGTTAACTTTTTCCTTTTGTCATTGTAATTGTGGAGTTAGAAAATGGTCATGCATGGTCATGATTTTTGCAACTATTGAATATTGTGATTGGGGACTTCAACAAACCATTGGTACTTATGAATGATGGCCAAAAGGTAAAATGATCCATTTACTATTTCAATTAATTATTTTATTGACTTATTATTTGCTTAATTAATTGTTTGAATTTTCTTATATGGTAAGGGTTGGATGACATCATCATAGAAATCATACCTTATATAAGTCAAAGAAGGTGTGCTAGGCAGTTATACAATAATTTAAACAAAGGCTTATAAGATTGGCTTTAAAGGTAAATTTCTGAAAGGTTAGGAAAGCTTACAATCAATGGGAATGGAATGCGGCAATGATGAGGATAAAGGGTGAAAACGGTGACACATACAACTGGTTGATGGAAAATGTGGAAAGGCACACATTTGACTCTAATGTGAAGGGTGATCATGTCACCAACAGCAGGGCAGAGAGCTTCGATCAGTGGATTGGAAGTGTCAAAAGCAAGCCTATATTGACACCAAAGATATTAGGGTCAAGATCATGAAAAGGTTTCATGATATATATGAGAAGGCATGTACATGGAACTATATGCTTACTCAAATTAAGAAGAAACTAGATGCTGCTAAGTAGAATGGGAGGTTTTGCAAAGTGGTGTCTACTAGGGAAAGTGAGTTCAATACCTTTGAATATGGAAGGACTTTTCTAGTAAACTTAAGGCTAAGAGTTAACAATTATCCATGGGGGGTTTGTCAGATTATAACCCTATCTTGTAAGCATGCAATAACTTGCATTATTCACAAGAGGGGTTATATTTAACTATATTGTGATAATTATTACTCTAAAGAAAATTTCATGCGCTAGCATATAATGAGTTCATTCACCCTATGCTTGATATCACCATGGCTGAGTTCAAAGGTCAAGTTGATCAAATGGAACCTCCATTATGTTGCCATATGCCTAGTAGATCCAAGAATAATTGAATAAGGGAACTTGGGGAAGCACTAGCTAAGACCAAAATGATAGAAAGAGAAGCACTGCCAGATGTACTTTCTACTCTAGGTTTGGTTATAGTACAAAAGAACTTGTCCTAGAGTTCCTATGGAAAATAATAGAAAGTTAATTCCATTTTTCGGCATCATTTTTTTTTTTAAAAGAAAACTACATAAAAGAATTTTGGCATCATTTTCAATCAACCAAGTGAGTAACGCTACCCAAAATGATAAGTCAATATTGAGATGGAGTGCCAAAAATCAAAAGCAAGGAAGAAATCAACAAAATCTTTCTTCTTTTTTTTTTTAGAAAATCAACGAAATCTTGCTTTTAGAGGAGCTTTAGCTTCTTGTGGATGCTTCAAACCCTAACCTTCTTCTTTCTTTGATAAAGGAGGGATAAAATTGTTTACAAAATGCTATGATGTTATTAAATAAGAAAACACATTAACGTTGGATTAACAGTAGGACTTATATGTTCAGTAATACATGTATTTTTAGGATAAAGTGTTCATTTTCGATACTAATAGATCCAAACTGAATTATGATCAAAACTTAAAGTAGAGATAATTTACCCATAATTTTTTTTATAGATGCTTACATGTTATTACAATACTCTACTTGTTTATCTTCAATAATTATCTAATAAATAAAAAACTCATAGCGAAGCCTAGGTCACAGTCTGGTGCACATAAAGGTGAGATGGCCTTCACAAGGCACTCATTTTCTTGACTCTTATTTAGTTATTTTCACTCCCTAATTCTCGTTCCTCTATTTGCAATGAGACACTGACTTGACCTTGGATATGCACCTCAAAGTACAAACTCTGGCATCCTGTAACTATCCAACTCTTGCTGGTCCTTCGATTTAGCTTCATTGTCAACAGGAAGGGTTTTGCAATGGAGAGCCATACGGGGGAAGGGAAAACATCAACAATAGACAAATAAAAACTGAGAACCCTAAAATGAAAGAGTATCAACCAAGGCCATTGGCCACTTGAAACGACGCCAACAAATTAATTATCTTAATTTGATTAATATATAATTTTCATGAGAATAAAATAAGACGTGAACCATGACCAAAGACAATTTCTAATGGAATATTACTTTTCTTTTGGGGGTAGCAATATAGCCTTTTCTAAAGACTCGAATGAAGGGACTTCTGTCCAAGGAAATTCCCACTAAAGGTTTGTTGTGAAACTGACGTCGTCCCAAACGGTCCATTTTTCATTCCATCTTAATGCTCATGGCTCAAGCTGTACAGCATTCTACTTTTTTCATATATTTATCATAATTCCCACTGAAGACAGAAGACTTGGAACAAAGCATCTTTAAGATAAACTAGATTAAGTGATTCATTTTTTTTTAAAGAAAAAATAATATGTATATTGTTCCCTTTTCCATTCCTTTTAAATATCAGCTGCAACTCGCTTCGGCAGAGTTAGGCGTTTAGTCCAAATCAATGTTGTCAGCAGGTCAATTATTAGATAGGCTAGCCCAGAGACTGTGACTTGCGAGCCAAATCCTATGCATGCAATTATTGATTATAGGTACGCCCAGGCTCTTTTAAATTAATTTAAATAAAACTCCTCATTTTGATGAATTTTTCATTTATGATCCTTTGCAGGTAACAATTCGATGGAAGCTGGTGATGAATATGAATTAGTATTTTTTTTTTTAATAGTTGGCTTTGCGTGCCTTCCAGTCTCATTCAGCTGCTCCGTGTTTTCGGATGTTATTGAAGCATTTGATTAAAATAGTTCTATGTTGCGGGTCACTGCTGTTGTCACTTGGCGGCGCTTTTCTCTTGTTGCTAAACTTTTGATTGCCCTTTTAATAGTACTGATTTCAATCCTCCCCAGGCTATCAGTAATTGGCCCTCTTTCCTGCCTAATTTCTTCTTTTTTTAGGTGTTGCTTGCAGGTATGTCCAGTGTATGCATATAGTCACTCTTTCAGGTGAGGAGGCACCATGGAAAGGAACATACAACAAAACCTTATTCTGCTTGAAGAATCCAAGGTTTTTGCTTTTCCTTTTTACTTGGAGGTTGCTTTTGTGTCGCTTTCGGTTCATAAAAACTAACGTAAGGCTTGCATTTGATCATGGTTAGGATGCTGCAGATGGTGAATTGGATAAATCAATCCTACTTTCAATGCCCAATTCACCAAGTCAAAATGGCAGACCACGCAGCATGGTTATCAAGGCAAGTCCTATAATCTAGCCTTTAAAAACGAACAAAATCATTAACAGGTTCTCCTTTCATTGCGTATTAATTTGATGGTGTTCTTCCCAACCTGGAAATTAAAAATTTGATTGTGACTTGGGAATTCAACAACAGAAAGCGCACAGTGTAATTCCTGCTCACTTGGTAGCTGAAGCAATCTCAACATTACAAGGCCTTGACTTGAGATGGTCTGGCCCTATAACACCCAGCGAAATGCAATATGTGAAGCAGTATGTCTTTGCAAAATATCCGCAATATTGCAGTGGGCTTGTGGAAGATGGAGAAAAGATTGATCTTGATGATCTTTCCATCAATGAGGAATCCTCTGAGAACGAGACCATGACCGATGATAAGCGAAAATCCCCAAGGACTGTTGGCAGCAGAGAGTGTTTTTCCTCTCCCTCCAGTATAGCCACTAGCCTCTCTGATATTGAAAACACTCAATTGGAGCCTTCAAGACTTCGGGATATCCTCACTAGGAAAACTTCCTTTCAAGGGAATTTCATTTCAATACCAGAAATTCAAGCTCAAAACAGGGCTTTGAAACATTGCGGGCTAAGTGACGAAGAATATTTAGTCCTTTTCATGCCCAACTACAAGGATGCTATGATGCTGATAGGAGAAAGCTACCCCTTCTTTAGAGGGAACTACTATTTGACAGTCGTTACCGAAGAATCCGACTACATAAGGGAATTCGCCACCCGTAGAGAATCAAAGGTTATTTCTGCACCAGAAACTTGGTTGGATCTGAGGATTAAGGGATCTCAACTTAGCCAAAACTTCAGAAGAAAATGTAAACACAGCCCCAAAGGCCTTTTCTCGTACCCAGCTGATGTAAATGGGACTAGATTTTCCATGCATTGGATCTCAGAGGCACACAGAAATTCGTGGCACGTCCTCCTTGATGCCACAGGTTTGGTTTTCGGTGAAGGTCAGGAGCGGCTGCCCCTAGCCCTCCACCGACCTGATTTTGTGTTATGTACGCTCGATAACACGCATGCCCAGCCATCCAAGATTATCTGCCTCCTTGTGAGGAGAACATCATTTGATACATCCTCATGCTCAGCATAGGTTCACACTTTTCTTCAAGGCTTATTTTAATTCATATTGACGTAGTAATGCAAAAGTATAATGTATAAAATATATATTTTTTCAATATATTCTTTCACCCATAAAATTTATTTACGTAATTAAGTACTACTAGGCCAAGGGAAGGGTCACAATGTAAATTCTTAATTTAACTATGCATTAAAAAACGATTTCAATGAGATCAAGCTATAGTAATTGGGTTTCAACCATAAGTGTTGATCACGAAATCTTGTTGGTGGGGATTGGGGGAGCTAGCCCGTAGCCACAGGATGGGTAATATATAAATGTTATTTATTTTAAATATATAAATATATCCAACCCATCAATTATTTGGAGTCGCATCACAAAACCTCTCCAACTTGATTACAAGTATCATGACCTTGTCTTGTCACTTTTGGTTTTGGGCATTCATCGGGTAACGATACATCTATTGTCTTTGGAATGATGTTTGGCTTGGGAACTCCAGCCTTGCAGCCTTTTTCCCCCAAATTTAGACCCCTGCAGCTGATAAAGAGACAAATATTGGTAGCCTAGGGCACTGCGCCAACAACAAATGGTGCTGGGATATTAAGCTACGTAGACAACCGCTCAGTTGAGAACAAAGTCAGTGGACAAATCTTTTTGAATTTTATTGATGATATTCAATCCCACCCTCCCGATAAGGATAAAGTCAACTAGAGAACAGTCACAAGTGGTCAATACTCATCCACTTCCTTGTGCAAAGCCTACCATGACTCCCACATCACTACACACGAACCTTGGAACAGCCTCTGGATTGGTCTTGCACCCTTAAAAACTGAAACCTTCTGTTGGCAAGTTTTACGTGGGAAATTGGCAATCAAAGCTAATTTGCTTAAGAGGGGAATCATTAACAGCGAAGAGGCCTCCTGCACGTTATGCAAAACCCATCTAGCAACCCCTTTCCACTTTTTCTTCAACTGTAATATGGCTTGGGAAATATGGTCTCTTTGTTGCAAGAAATGGAATGCCAGTAGGGTATCTCCAAGGAATGTCGGAACTTTCTTCAAGGCATGGATGCTTTCGCTTGTACCATCACATCAAAGAGACCGTTCGAGGATGTTGTTCTTTACCTCACTTTGGTCTTTACGGCTATGTCTCAATGAAATTATTTTCAAAAACAAGACTTTTCGACTCTCATCATATTGCTTATATCATTTTGAAATATTTTAAAAAATAATTCTTAAAGATAAGATATTTTTAAAAAATAATTTTTTATAATTTTAATTATTTTTAATTAAATTAAATAAAATTATTTTTAATGAAATTACATATCATGATGTTACACATTATGTACAGAAATATATTACACGTAATTATTAGATTGTTATACGTCATGTATAAAAATATGTAACAGGTCATGGTTAGGTTGTTACATGTCATGGTTAAGTTGTTACATATCATGTACAAAAAGTTGTTACACGCCATGATTAGGTTGTTACACGTCATGTTAAAAAAAATACTGTTGTTACACGTTGTGTACAAAAATATGTTACACGCTGGTTAAAAAATATTGTTACATGTCATGTTGAAAAAAAACTACTGTTATTATACGCCATGTTAAAAAAATATTATTGTTACACACCATATTCAAAAATATTTTGTTACATTTTAATGCCTAAAACTGTTGTTGTTACTTACAAACCAAAACTTCAAATCCTCTCAACTCTTTTTATTTCTTTTTATTTTTTTGACAATTTGGCATCAATTGAAGTGTTTCTAACATATTTTTGTAAATCAAAACACAAATTTTCTTATCTAAAACACCTATTTTGACTAAAAATCGAAAAAAAATTCATTAAAAACTTGGATTTATAAATTTTAAAATTTTGAGTTTATTAATGTCTAGATCCCAAATTGATCCAATTAAAAACTATTTCAAACATCTGCGATCATTTCTACTATTTAGTTTTATCCAAAATACCTAAAAATCAAATTCTCCAAATAGGCATCCACTCAAGCACATTAAAACTATCGTTTGGTATCTTCAAGGTGCTGGAAAGAGAAATTTGAAAGCGTGAGAGAAAGAAATCAGGAGCATAATAGACGAATGCTAAAGAGAGAAATCGATAAAATTAGAGCGAGTGGGAAGTTGAGAGAGAGAAATTGGAAGCACAAATGAAAAGAAATTATAATAAATAGTTTAATTTATTTGAAATAGTTTTAAGAATATTTTTATCAAGTCGTGACTAAATATGATTAAAAATAATTAAATTTATTTTGATGATTATTTTTAAAATACTTTTATCAAGAAATGTTATTCTTCATAGATTCCTCTTATCATTTTCATTTGACACAGTAAGAGTTAATTGTAGTTGGGACATATCTCTACCATTACGTGCTTACCCAACCCGACTGCTTCACTGACAGTGTAAAAAGGAACAAGGTGAAAGCTAATATCACCTGGACACCACCACCTCATTGTACGCCCAAGCTGTATATTGATGGTGCTGCCAAGGGGAAACCTGGGCCTGTTGATGTTGGTGGTGTCCTAAGGGACCACCAGGGAGTCATAAAAGACACTTTCTCTCACAACATAAGAATAGAAGACTCAAAATTTTTCGAATTCCAAGCCATTCACCAAGGACTCAAATTCTTCCTTGCTTCTGATGGGCCCCAACCTTCAACCTAAAAGTTGAGAGTGACTCTTCCAACGCTATCTTATCGAGTACTTATCACAACAAGGTCCCTTAACGTATGAAGCTTATCTCCTACGCCATTGAAACTCTCACTAAAAGACTAAGCAAGGTCACTCTCAACCATATTAGTCATGAAATCAATACAGTGACAAATGGCCTGTTCAAAGCTGGTGTTCTAAGAGTTTATAATTTCAATACTTTCTTTGTTTTTCCTGATAGGGGTTCCTTATCTCCTCATATTGATAGCTCCATTTAGGCATGCTGGTTTATGTATGAGCAGAGTTCTTTTATTCCTTAAGGCTATGGGTTGTTATGGCATTCACTTGAATACTGTAATGTCACTCTTTCTTTTGTAGGCACATCAGATCACTTCTAATGCTTAGCCAATCCTCATTTGCGAGGCTTCGTTTGTCTACAACGGTAAAGCTTATATCTCCCTTGTGTGACCTTATCAATAAATTTACCTTTCAAAAAAAAAAAAACACAATGTTTATTCACCTTTCATAAAAAGATCCCTTAGCTATAAATGGGTAATGACTAATATATAAATATATATATATAATAATTTGACATAAATTTTTTAAAAAAATTAAATAAATTTTATTATTTTTTATTACGTTCAATCAAATTTTTATATTTTAATTTTGAATCAAATAAACTTTTATGACTACTAGTTAAGGTGACATTTGGTAACATAATCTGTTTTTGTTTTGAGTAAAAACAGAAACACTGTTTTTGTATTTTTCTTAAAAAAACAAAAATAAAACACAATTGGTAATATTCTTGTTACAAGAAACTTTTAAAAATAAAAACATGAAATCATGTTTGGTAATATCATATATTTGTTTTTGTTATATACTAACTTAAAAATATATTGCAAAATAAAAGAACAATTAAGCCATATAAATCTGCAAAATACCATTTCTATAATTGTTTTACCAAGTTCAAAACCTGCACCAAGAGGTAAGAATACAACCAAAGACATAAAATTCAAAGAAAAAAGTGAGAATTAGAACAATGAGTTTCAAAATTAACATTTAAACCAATTATCTGCCATGGACACTCGCTTAAATCTAGTTCGCAATATCATCTCTTACACGAGCCATTTAGTGAAGTCAACCATGAGATATATTAATGTCAATAAGATTTTGTGAACTACTACCACCAATAAGGTTTTCGTCCTCCATTATCATGTCTTTATTAGCATAATGATAAAAAAATTGATCATTTCATCCATTCATCCAAACAAAGTTGTGAACTCACAATATGCAGTTGAAAGATACTTTTGGGTCTTCATTGGATATGAAAGCATTTTCTTTAAAATTTTAAAATGAGCTTTTAACATTCCAAAGCATTGCTTTATGACATTACCCATGGATGAATGTTGATATTTAAATAGTTTTTCCTTTCCTTGTGGTTCCCAACCACTGCTATTAAAATCATTCAAGTGATATCTCTCTTCAAGAATAGGTGCTAAAAACCCTAGCATATTCATGAATCTAGAATCAACAAGATAATATTTATCTATCCAAAAGAAAAACCAAAAAATAGAGGTAAAAGTTAGTCTAAAGCTAACTATCAAAATACAACCTAGAATAAAAATGAACAAACAATATAAATCCCCTTATTTGGCATAGATTGTTGCTTCCTAGCCTAGTTTGACCATATGATTGATATTGAAACTGTTAACAATACTTCGATCTCTCTCAAGTCTCAAAAACATTTTTATCAAGGATCTCCTATAACTAATACTTTTGCTATGCAAAAGTTTCAGTTTCATCGTTATCTTAAATGCTTAGAGTTAACAAGGAAACGTGAACATAGCTATCATAACTCTAAAAAAAATGGCATTAAAAAACAAGAAGCATTTTTCTATCCAGGGCGTCCAAAGTCTCTAGAAACAATAAATCAAATGCAAAAGATAAAATAAATTAAAAAACGAAAAGAGAGGAAAAGAAAAGAAAAAGATATTTGCTTAAGGTGAATTAGATCTAAAGAAACTCACCTGAGGTGGAAAAGTAAATGAATTAGATAGAAAAAATAAAATAGGACTTAGGGTGTGGCTGTTGGAAGAGAGAGAGAGAGAGAGAGAGAGGTGGTTTGGTGTTGGTCTAATTAGGGATAAGGTGGTTCAGCATTTTGTTTTTTGTTTTGAAAACAAAAACAAAAAATGTAAGACACTTTTTATGTGTTTGTGTTTTTCCCAACAATTTCAAAAATGTTTTCAAAAAGGAGAAAACAAAAACAGGGATACTAAACACCTTTTTTGTTAGTGTTTCCATAATTCTGAAAGCAAAAATTAAAAAAAAAGCAGCAAATACTTGCATTACCAAACGGGGCTTAACTAATTATAATTAGTTAAAATATTACTTGTCATTGCATGCTTAAATAACACTGATATATGGTTGACATGGAAAGTTAAAAATATCATATGACCATATCATCATATGACCATATCATCATATTACATCAACAAACTATATTCTCATCAATTATTACATGTTAACATGTCATATCAATGCGCATATAACATAAAATGACAAGTTTTATTTAAATTAATGACAGTTGGTCAACCATTAATCATAATGACTTATTTGATTTAAAATAAGATTATAAGAACTTGATCGAATATAATAGAAAAATAAAAATTTATTTAAATTTTTTAAATATATAATTTAAAGAATTTTTGAATATTATACCTAATAATTTTAAAGCTTGTGCTTTCCTTTAACTTACATTAAACATGATAGAAAAAGTCTTTACTCTTATATCTAACTAAATAAACAATATTTTTCCCTTTTGATTTGTTTATTTTTGACATAATACTCAAAAAATCCTTTGAACTATTGAAGAAAATTCAAATAAGCCTTTATTTTTTTATTATGCTCTATTAAGCTCCTAAACTTTTATTTTAGATCAAATAAGAGTTTCTAATTAATGGTTAATTAATTATCATTAATCAAAATATCTCTTTATCATTTTATACTCATATAGCATTGATGTGGAAAGTTAAAAGGTGCGATATGGCAATGTCATCATGTTATTTCAACATGCAACATTATCATCCATTATGATATGACTTATTACGTTAGTATTAAGTCAACACCACGTGATATAGAAAGAGAAGTGATATTTTGATTAAGTCAATAATTTGTTATAAAGATTTATTTGATTCAAAATAAAAGTATAAAGAGATTATTTGACTCAAAATTAAAATATAAGAGCTTGTTTAGTTCAAAATAAAAAAAAAACTTATTTGACTCAAAATAAAATATAAGAGTTTGATTAAATATAATAAAAATATAAAGACTTATTTAAATTTTTTTAATAATTTACAAACTTTTGTAAATATTAGGGTTTTTTTTCCTTTCCCTTTCCTTATCTATATAAGCATGGTCTAATTTGTGAGGGAGTATTAAGGGGTCAAAATCATAGTTGTTAAATCAAGATGCGTGTATTGTGTATCAAAATTTCATTTTTTAGCATTGAGTATCATAAAATACAGTAAAAGATTTTACAATTAATTATAAATAACATTTATATATTTAAAATAAAACAATTGAAATATTATATTTTTTAAATAAAATTGAAGATAAAGACATAAATTGGAAAAATGATTATTTTTTAATTAAACTCTCAACATATTCCTTAATAACATATATATATATTTTGAAATAAAATATATATTTTGCATATTAATTTATTAATTAAAAATTAAAAAACGCTTATGAAGTCAAAAGCCAAGTTTGATTTTTTTAGTATTTTTTATCTAAATTAAAAAAATTGAAGTTAATAAAAAATAATTTTTTATATTTCAACTAAACAAATAATTAAAATTAAACTTATAAAAAGTATATTGACTATATCATACGAGACCCCTTGTATCGTATATTGTAAAATATGCATATATATTACGATACATTTTAAATATTTGATGAAATATAATATAATTATCAATATGTATAGTTTTCTACTGATATTATATCATACTATATTGATAACTATAATCAAAATATAAACCTGCCAAATCACTTGTTCTTTACTCAGACAAAGATTATTGGACAAACCATAAATGCAAATGTTTTTGGGTACACCGATTTCCATCCGGAGAGAATTATTTTATTTTCTTTTCTTTTCTTTTGTTTTGGCTGAATAAGGACGTGCATCAACCAAAACAGAGACAGCTCACAGCTACAAAGTTCCCACATCACGATAGAGTACAGTACTAGCCCTACCACAGCTACAAATAAAGAAACAAAAGGCAGGCTCATGATGTGCAAGTTAAAGTCAAATTCTGAAGCAGAACCTCTTCCGGCCAGTGCATCTGTTGCGGTAGTAGCTTCCCTGAAGATAAGACTAACTTTGAGTCTATCAAACCTCTTCTGAAGGTTCCTGCAATCACCAACAATTGGGTTCAAGAATCTGTTTTTGATGAGTCATTTATAATCAAGGTTTTAATAGCCAGTGCATGTAATTTCAACCCCAGTGAGGTGATACCCAATTGCATAGCAAGGTGCAACTCATCACGTACCGTCCAACAGTCTGCCAACACACGCAGCTTGAATAACCCAATTTTCTCACAAATTTGGTTTTATTTTTTTTTCCTTAAGGGAAGAGAGTAAAAGTGGGAAGATGTTCAAATTAATTTTGGTATTGTGATAGCAACCACCTGTACAGAAAAATGTAGGGCTTTGCACTATTTTCTTCTAAAAGGGACATTGTCCTTATCCGGACACTAGATCCCCTGTAGATCACATATATGTATCTTGAAAAATCATGTTATCTTTCTTTAATTCCCCGTGCCACGTCTTGGATCAATTCTAGCGCACCATCTGATAAGACAATGATGACTTTGATATATCATTGGATTTGTTTTAGTAGGAATTTTCAACGCTTGCGGAAAAGTCAAGAGGATTTCTAAGAATGGAGTTGTTAACTCAAACCCACCATTTAAATGCTCAATCATTTAGTTGCGACAAATTCTGAAGTACTACAAGAACCGTCGGCATAGGAGATGGCGTTGTCTAATCAAAGATTATGGTTTCTAATTAGTATGAAGGAAATGATGCTTAAAGAAAGTTGTCAAGAAAGGGAATTAATAATTGGACACATGGGATTATAATCCTTGTTTGTCGGGAACTTTTCCCTTGGTCCCTGCTAAAAAAAATCTATTGAAGTACATGTCATGATCTCGTAATTTCCAATTTTGTAATAATAGGAGGGGTCCTTCATTAGTTTATTTTACCAGTTGAACAATAGTATTTCTTTTTCAGCTACATATATATCATGCTAAGAAAGTGAAACATGACATGACAAATGGTTCATCCAATCCCCCCTTTCCACAAAGATACACGTAGAGAGAACAACATTGTCCCGAGATATGGCAATTTGTATCGGACGAAAAGCAAAGCAACAATGGCAGTACACATTTAGAAAGGCTATCAAACACCCAACAAAATGGGTACAGCTTACATGTAACCATTCTCTCTGTACAGCTTACTTTTTTGTGATGGTTTAGCTGGATTCTGGTTTATGATTTTGCCAGTTGATTTTTTTTTACAAGTTATGGGGCATATTTTTGTTCAGAACCCTAAAATGAATTGTACAAATTTAGGGGATGGTTTTCTTGTTTTAGTGTTATCTTGAGTCCTAAAGCTGTAGATTTTTTGGGTTTTTGGATAACTGATGAAGGATCTCTAGGAGCAAATATTGGGGAGGCATGCCATAGTCAAAGGGATACCAACCAATATTTCTGCTTTTAATGACATGCTTTCTTTGCTGTTTGTTTTCTAAGGGCACATTCGGTATGAGAAATAGTTAAAGCTATTCCTCTCTATTCCCAACCACTATTTACTTTCTTTGTTTGGTTGGTAATTTAGTAAGGAATAGCAACTCCTTTGTTTTAACTATTCTTTAAAATTGGTTAAAAGTCTTCTTTAATTGCACCCACCTACCCCTTGCTATTAGCTATTCCATCTCTAACGGAATAGATTCAAAAATTATTATGATTAAATTACCCTTTCTAAATTTAAAAATTTACAATCCTCAAATATTAATGATTAAATTATAAATAAAATATTAATATTTAATGATTAATTATTAATAAACCTAAATAAATTATAAATTATTAATATTTAAAAATTAATAATCATAATAGCATTTAACTTACACATAAAATATTAATATTTTTAAATATTAGTGATTAAAAGTTAATAAAGCATTAATATTTTCATGATCAATTATTAATATTTTAAATAAATTATAAATTATTAATATTTAAAAATAAATAATCATATTAATATTTAAATTAGAAATAAAATATTAATATTTTTAAATATTAATGATTAAATTATAATAAAATATTTATATTTAAATGATCAATCATTAATATAATAATTAAATTATAAATTATTTAAAAATAATTAATTATAATAAATTTAATTATCAATTACTAATATTTTAAATAAATTATAAGTTATAAAGATTTAAAAATAATATAAAATAAAAATAAATAATCAAAATAACATTTAAATTATAATAAAATATTAATATTATGTAATACTAATGATTAAATTGTAAACAAAATATTAACATTTAAATTACCAATTATTAATATTTTAAATAAAGTACAAATTATTAATATTTTAAAAAATAAAATAAAAATAAATAATTATATATATAATAAAAATTATTTTTATTTATTTATCTTTCATTTCTTTCTTATTTCAAAATTAACCTTAATAATCAAATACTGCAATAAATTATAATAATTATTTTTATTTTATTCTATTATTGTACTTAATTATGTAATAATTATTTAATTTCATTTTTATAAATAATTATTTTATTCTATTTCTATGTATATTGCAAATCAAACATAAGTGCATTTCAAAAAAAAAAAAATCATACCAGTGAGGTTTCTTCTCAAAATATATTAAATGAATATCCATTTTAATCAACATTTGTTAAATAATAAAATTTAATCAAAATTTCCTCCATAAATAAAATATCTAAACGTTTCAACTTAATAAAAATTTTACATAATTGATTTATATAATAAAACCTATCAATTTAATAATTTAAATTTAAATATTTGTTTAATTACTTTTAATAAAAACTGATGTACAAAACTTTATTTAATAGGCGTACGACAACGCCAATGTAACACACTGCAAAGCTACCAAAACTAAATAAAAAAAAAGGTTGAAGGAAACAGAAATCCAAGATGAAGAAAAGATTTTAAAAATTCAAAATTCAAACTAACATATGGGAGACATTTATTGCCTGCAATAATAAAGTGGGCACAGACAAGACAACAACACTTCATCGCGCGAAATACTAGGGTATCAAACATTACAATATTATTTCAGTAACAGAAGCCATCAATCAGCCTCCACCACCTATCTCAGTAAAAAGAGCACACCATTTTATTTTCAAAATACCCCGTAGAATTAAAATGAAAAAAAAATCCTACCGCAGTAAAATATTATTTCAAGGTATATTATATCATTTTCATTGGGTCGATACACCCTCATACGCTCATTCTTTTAAAATAGAAGGTAAACAGAAAATAAATTTTCTAAAATTAATAATTAAAAAAAAAAACCAAAACAAAAGCAATGAACTGGAGCGGCGCATTTTAGCAAAATCGTGCAACGTCATAGCTGCTCATGTTAGCAGCGGATGGAATCACGAAATGCCAAAGCCTACCGACACTTTTCACCAAGTATTTTCTACACAGAAACTCCTCGGCGAAAACCTTCTCCACTCTCCGATCAACATCGTGCAAGAACACGTGCGTCACACCGGATCCTTTCCTGTTCCTCGCCATAACGGCTGCCGAGAAAATCGCCGCCATCCTGCCTGGTGCCTCCGCGAAATATCCCCGCGGTGCATCGATCATTATCAGATCCCACTGCGTCTCGTAAAACTCATCCGGAAACCCCGTTAAGGCTAGCTTGCACTTCTCGTTGCCACGTAGGTAAGCTTTCGATGGAGAACAGCTCGGTTCCGACTGGTAATGGGAGAGCAGATCGTCTGCTTGCTGGAGCTGCGTACGGTACTTTACGGCGTGCGCGTGGAGGTTTGGTGCGTCTTTGAGCACGGTCTGCACCCATTTGGGATCCTCCTCGAGGAATATGGTGGTGCCGCGTGGATTAAGGGAAGTCCACATTAGGGAGTCGTAGCCGAGCCCGAAGACCAGGAAGTTGCAAGGAGAGACTTTTTTGAGGACGTCAAAGGTTACGGAGATCTCGGCGAAGTTTTGCTGCGGGATTATTCGTGACGTAGCGTAGTGGATGATGGCTTGGAGTTGGATCGGCGTAGCGGAGTAATCAGCCACGGCTTGGGATCTGTAGTTGGCGAGAGAGCATAGGAGGGAATAATCGGTAGTTTTTATGAAGCTCGAGATTAGTATCGCTCCAGCGATAAAGCCAGCGACAGCGATAGGGAGAAACCATCTCTTATCGGCGAGGAAATTCCGATTCTTCACAATCTCTTCTCTTTTCATTTTCCTTTCACTAGTTGAAAAATAAATTTAGAAACAAAAGAAACATAAAAGGTTTCAGATGTAGCTTGCTTTTGTTATATAGAAGAGGAGCAGGAAACAGGACAGGAAACGAGATAGAGAGAAAACGCGGACCAGGACCAGGACCAATACCCGGACCTGCTTTGGAGTATAAGCAGAGAAAGTGGTGCTTTCATTTATTTTCAAATTTAGAAAAAATAATTCCAAATACTGTGTTGATGTTTATGTTAAAACCTAACTAGATAGGTTAAGATTTATGGTTCGGAGTCCTCGATATCCTATTGTTCTGGCCTACAGAAATTTTACACAGTAATTATTTTAGGAAAGCTCAGTATTTGCGGAGAAAGGACAAGTAGAAAACGTCAATGACACGGTTCCTAGGGAGTGGCATGCATGTTCCGGCAGCACATATGTCTCATCTTTTCGTAAGATGTCTTATCGTGTCTCACAACGTAGCATCTGGTGATTGGGTGACGGCCTAGTTATGGGGTCCAGGCTCTGCTTTTTTTTAATTTAATTTAATAGATATATCAGTCTCAGTTTGTTGGTTAATAAATCAATACCTATGCCCCCTGTCGTCCATCGGATGCATTCATTTGTTACACGTGTCGTAACTCAATGCTGCTGATGATGAATGGTGTTTCGTAAGTGAAAGACAGAGGGAAGCAGCGTAAATCTGCTCGTTAATAATTGGGTGCCCAATTTCTTGTGAACTCGGGAGGAGAGTGAGTTTAAGTTGTGGCGTTGAAATTTCATTCCACACTGCCCAATTAGTGTTTTTTTCAATTTGAGGATTTGAAAAGTCAACACCTAACATTTCCCGTTGCTGTAACAAGTAGTAACCCCCACCTACATGCCAAAAGAGTATTAACTCCCAGCTTTCTTTCTTTCGATGTATTCCAGGTAGGAAGATTTTGGCTGACGTTGAATTCCAATTTAAAGGACAGGAGCTTGGACTTGCGCGGTGGCGGCCCGCACTATGCCCTAGTCATCGTTATCATGTCTTTGGTCCGCTATTTAGTAATCGTTGCATCATTGCTAGTGAAGGGCAATAGCATCCCAATCTTGACGGCCATGTTGGAGCCTTAGAAAACAAGACAATTTGATTGTGGACTTCAATCCTAAAGCTTCCGTAACTAATGGAAGTGGGTCCTTAAGACACCAATATATTTGATAACAAAAAACAAGAAAAAAGAAATAATTTCATTAGTTTGCCTCAACTTTTAATTCTTTCATATCCGACCAATCAAACAATATTGGTAAGCCATAATTTAAAAAATTAAGCCTATTCCTATATATATATATATATATATATTAAGACAAAGCATCTTTTTTTTTAAAAAAAAATCTGTTCATCCTTCTTTTAAAAACCTTAATCGAAAAAAAAAACCTAAAAAATTTTGATTTGAAGACATAAACATTTAAAGTTGTATCCACCTTAAAAACCATAAACTTCTTTTTTAAAGTAAAGTTTTTTTTTTCTTTAAAAAAAAAGAGGAGGAGCTTCAGAAGTCAGAAGTAGCTGGTTTTTTAAAGTAAAGTTCATTGTCATTAAATTCTTTATTTTTTTTCGACAGTTTAAGAATTCTTTTCATTGAAAAAAATGTATTAAAATTAAATTTTTGTTCAATAATAGATATTTCAAATTTGATTCTGTCGAATCAAGAGCATAATATTTTACTTGTGATTAGTAATATTTTTGAAAAATTTTTGCTCAAAATTTGTTTTTTGAAATTAGGGTTTAAGATAATGTAAAATGGTTTTGACTTCATTACTATATATCAAAAGTTTAAAGGTTTGATGGTTCATCATGTACTGAGTTTCATTTTGTATTTGTGAGGCTTTAGCTCTGATATGTTTTTGTTTTGGATTTCCTAGTTAAACTCTATTGCGTTTTTTATTTGGTTAGGATTAAGTTTTGCTTTTTATATAGTGCCTGCTATATAGTTGTTGGGAAAAGGCTCTTGTGGTTGCCTTGAGATTTGATGGGAAGACATCTTAATCTTCTTACAACATGGGAACTAATCTTGAGTTTCTATTTGTTGATCGGATTTGGATTTTTTGGGTTCTTGTTTCTACCATGGTTGGTAGCTCTTTATAATTTTTTCATTATGAAATCAAAGTTGTTTTTCAAAAAAAAAAAAAAAAGTTTTTAAGTTTTTTTTTATCAAATATTGAATTTTATTAAGCATCAAAGTAAGACAAGGTAACACATTCACAAATCTCGTTTTAAAAGTTTATTAAATTTTAGGTTTTTTTTATTGTCAAATATTAAATTTTATTAAATATTAAAGTAAATTTTATTAAATATTTATATATTAAAATATTTATGTAGGATTGGATATAATTTTTTTTAAAATATTGACCATCGATGTTAATAATTAAAAGATCAAAAATATTATATTAAAATAAAAAAATCAAAATATCTTTTTAAAATGTTTTACACGAGATTTTAAGATTTTACCCTTAGCCTCACCTTTCCTAATTCAGATGCATGTTGGGCCAATTCCGTTACCATTTCCCGTTCTCTCTTTGAGCTCTACTACTATTATTGAAGATGGATGGGCGCCCGACCGATGTACTTTTCTGATTTATAAACAAATTTTATTGTCTTGTTGAAAATGAAAAGCAGAGGGAGTTGAAGAGAAAGAGGACAAAAAAAAAAAAAAGAAGAGAGTTGTGAGGGATTGTCGATTTGCTTGATAGTTTCTAATATGCACAATTTTAATTTTCAAATCAATAATAATAATTGTTATCTAAATGTATTTATAGTTTAACCACACAATTCAAGTGTCTCTCCTTTTAATGGATTCATAATCTTTCTTTGTTCGATAAGACTTATATATAAAATTCAAAACAAAAAAATATGGCATCTTTAAGAATTTCTCTCCAATTGTTGGTCCAAGTTCATCCCATCTAATGGTTAATATTTTTCTTGAAATTTCATTCAATCTAATGTTATCATTTCAGTTTCTTAAATTAATTAAGAAACATTATTTACTTATAAATTTTAATAATGTTCATCAGCACATTACAACTAACCTTTTAAAAAGAATTATCAAAGAGGTTCATTTCATTACAATCTTTACTATTCAGTCTTTTCACCATATTGTATTCTTCATGGGTTCTATAGGTAAATAATTTTCACTGTTACATCTATCTCATATAATACCAATTCATGACTTTCATTCTTGTTAGACTTTGAAAGATATTTTTCTTATACAAACACTTACATATAATATTAATATAAATAATATAATTCTAAAGCATTTTTAGAAAGCACATTGATCAGATTTTTTGAGTCCAACAATCTTATGAAAATCACTTGAATATCTTTATCAATAAAGAATGGTGAATCCTTTATTGAACATCCAATATAATTTATTTACATGTACCTAACCAACATATCAAAGTATAGCCTTTAAATTCAGCATCACTTGTTGGCAACATTATATTGATATAAATAATTTAATAACATATATTGACCCTTCAAGTCTAAGGACAATTAATATATTGTAATAGATCTCTTTTTAATTATTGACAGTGACAAGCTTATATGGTACCTTTTAATTAGATCATGTTCAATGCATGTATCTTATGCACTACATGCTTGTTTGCTTTAAAGTCACTATGACAATGACAGAGTTAAAACATTCAATCTTTTGATAGAGACATAATAAGTGTAAGCTTTAAATCTAGAACAATTTTGGTAAACAAGGAACTAAAGAACTATAACTTCTCGCTTAATAGTTCATCAACTATTAACATAGTGTTTGTTTCTGCAATGTCACCAAATAATATATGATCATATCATATGTCATAAATGAACAAAATATCCATTAAAATGAAATATATGTGAAAACAATAATTAATGTAGCGATTTATTATCTAATAAATAAAAAATAAAATTGATTTTTAAAGGCATATGTCTAACAATCTCTCACTTGCACTTAGAACCAATCATAGACATATTTCAAAACAATTCATTCTAAGGGCTTCTCAAACACCTTTTTTTTTTGACAAAAACTCAATCTATGGATTTGTTACACTTTCAGCTGAAGCAATCTTTGCATTTGTAACACCCTTTTTATGCATAATATCACGAATCAAAAAGAATTTGTGCTTTATGTGTTTTGTTTTTTGAATAGATCTTGGCTCCACAGTATATGCTACTACTCCTTTATTATCGTAATAAAAAGTAATGGGAGAATTTGTATAATGAACAACTCCACACCCTTGTATGAATTCTCATCCATACAGCTTCCTTTGTAGCTTTACTAATAGCAACATACTTTACTTTAATGGCGGAATCTGCAATAATATCTTGCTTGCAACTTCTCTAACTTATTACTCCTTTATCCATTGTGAGAACAAATTCAGATGTTGATTTTCTATCACTCACATCTGAATGAAAATCTGTATCAATATAACCTATTACAACTTAACCTTCTCCACCAAACTCTAAACAATAATGCTTAGTTCAATTCATATATTTCAATGTGTTTGTCATGACCCAAATTCAAGGGTCTTGACCGACACTCGACCCAGTAGGTAAGCCCATTAAACCCGAGTAAGCCTTAGATATCAAAATCAAATAATACATAGCCAATGGATTTCATAACCAAATATTAATAAATAACATTTAAATTCATCATGATATGTTATCCCTAGCACATAGTTCATACAAATATCCATAAGGCCATACATTGACCATTCACGATAGGTTCAAACATAACAACCTTTAACACACAATATTACAGGACAATCAGTGCCGACAATATTTAGAATACATTACTTTCTAAACTTAAAATTTCAAGTGCAGAAGCTAATATGGACTTGACCCAACAAAGGGACTAAAATGGAAGACTTACCAGATGCCAAAATCAGTCTGTCTTATTTTTTACCCTTGTCATGCTTTGTCTAGAAGACTATTTATCTACACATGGTACAAAATGGATGAATACTATATGTTAGGAATTTTGAAAATATGGTGCATTGGAAAGCAAGTGTATTATCATGTTTAATTTCATTTAATTTATTTGTAATGAAAGTACATTTTGTTAAAAAGATAAAGAGTTTGTTTTAAGTAAGCATTCGGTATCTAGTTATTAAGGTACTATGATTCTATTGAGATAATAAAATACATTTGTATGAAAAGTCATATGTAGGAGACATATATTTTAATTGAATCCAAAAATTGTTCACAGCCATATAATAAAGCTAGTCACTTTATTGTATTAAGGCTATAGTATCCAAATTACTTCTAACGGAATGAATGTGATTTACTTCAAGGGAATAATGAGTCTCAAATCATCGAAATAGTTAACTTCGAGTAATGACACTGTACCATGAACTAGAATCATGTGTGAATCAAATTTAAGTTTATCCGTTACTTAAATCATGATCTCACACTTATGCATTTGTTTATAGTAGAACCGAAATCTTGATGGATAATTGACTCGTGTTTAATCTCTTTATAATCTTTGATATACCATGAGCATGATCATCATGAAGCATTGATCTAGACTCTATATTTTTAAATTATAATTGAGATGAATATATAAGAACACATATCCAAATAATGGAGTTCATAACATTAACATCACTTCAGGTAATTTCTAGAAGATTGGTGATTAATCTAAGCCTAGTGGATTGATGAATTAGCTACTCATCACATCTGGATATTCAAAGGATTAGATCTAGATTATTGAATCACTAATTTTATGAAATTTGAGACTTGGCGATAAAATTGATATAAAAGGTAAAACGGTAATTTCACTTTTTATCATTGGATGGTTATGAGGGTTCACAATATAAGGTTTGCAATTTGATGCATTATTTCTGGTAATTATAGTTAATCTAAAAGTGTAACCATGAATCTATGGTAAAGTGATTTCGTGGTTAATAAGAGTGAATTATTTTTTAATGAGATTAAGAATAATTCTAAGTTTATTGAAACTTCAAATATCTATATCCAAATAGGTTCCCTACTTAGCTTCGTAGAATTTAACTTTTTTAAGTTAGAATGCATATTTTATTTGATTCATTAAATTGTGTACAAAAATGACATCTTAAACATGTTTGTCTTAATTTAGAGAAGAAAACATGTTTAGTTTTAATTTAAGCAAGAAAATATGTTTGTCTTAATTTAAGACAAGAAAAACATGTTTGTCTTAATCTAGACAACAAAATATATTTGTGTTCAATTTAGACAAGATAACATATTTTTATCTTAATTTAAGATAAATTAAAGATAAGAATTATCTTAAATTAAGATAATACTAAGAAGATTTTTACAAAATGAATCTAGACATCTATGTTGATAAAAGGAGACTCTATGTTTGACTATCACTCTTTTATTTATTATTAATTCTTTTTAAACAAAAAGATTGATAATAATAAAATAAAAGTTATTATTGAACAAAGAGTTTTATTTTATCAAGAACTCTAAATGATGATTAAAGAATCAAATTATTTATTCTTTAATGTTAATTTTAATAATTATGGAGCATGTTTAATCATTCCATAACTCTAAGCAGATGGTCAAGATTGATTTAAGAGTTTTAATAAAAAGAGAAGAGTTGGAAGAAAAGAAATGTATGTACTTTTCTTGAAAAAGTTTTCGAGCATCACTTTTCTCCTTCTTCTCCAAACTTTGTCTTATTTCTCTTCCTCCCTCTCATGCTTGGCTGAATTTTTTTTTTGAAAGAAAAATAACCATTAATTTTTAGGAAGGAAAGAGAAACAAAATTAGTTGCCATCTTGTAGTCTAGCATTTCACACCTTGTCCACTTAAGGTTCAAGTTGAAAGTATTCTTGAAGAATAAGTGATAAACTTGTTTGGTTGAAAAATTAATTGTTGGTGTGGTGATGTCCGAAAATAAGAATATCAAAATAAAAGGTAAGTTTTTTTTTCTTACTTAATAGATACTTATTTTTTAGGATGTGATTTTGTTACTTGTAATAAGAATGATGTGTATTTCTGCTAGTGTAATTGCATTATTTGTTTTCTTTATAAAAGAAATCTTTTAAAATCTATACTTTATACAATTACATCAATCCACTTAGATCCAAATCCATCACTATAATTCTCAATGAATGGTGCACATAATCAAATTTATTTACATATATTAAATACATAATAAACATGGCACTCTTAGTGTATCCACATGATCTAACAAACATCTCCAAATATGGCATATCATTATCCCTAAGTTTCCTATATAGAGGCATATCATCCCCAACATCTCCAAAGATCTTCACACACATCATTAAACTTACTTTCGTAGCCAACCAAAGTCCATCACATCATTTTCTACAACACACTCTAGTTGTCAAAGTATAGTATCAAACCATATCATGTTTATTGAAGCCTTTCCCAAGCTATCTCACACCATATACACATCAAATCAATTAGTGGTCCTCCCTTGGACACAGTCAAACCTGCATGGTGTCTAGTCAATGGAGAAACAAATCACACCTGGCACCGAAGCAGTTGATGGAGCACAAGTCACATGTGTGTCAAACCAATGGGTGGAGAATCAAATCACATTCAACGTCAAAGCAACTAGTGAAAATCATATCATTGACCAGAGCAATCTCTTGACGGTCGGCATCGTTAGGGGTAATCTCCTATTGGCGACACCTCTAGGAGTAATATCTTGACGAGTGGCATCATGGCATTGCAAATGGGAATCATAGGCGGCACTAAACCACAGCCCTTGTTTACCACCATCCCTGCATGCACACACATAGTCACAGGGTAACAGAATTGACTCAATCCTCAAGTCAAATTGATGTCCGAAATTCATTCCTCAAATGAAACATAAGTCCACAACGAGACCATCATGTCTCTATCTTTCCATATGTCCAAAACATAGTAACAATCATATTTATCGAGCTTTATTTGTCAATAAGCTCATTAAAGTTCTAATTGCCTCAATAATCATGGCTCACTGGCTACATATACATCAACAATCTCATTTTAATTTGATCCTGGCTTAATAGCCTCATATACATGAATAAAATCACATTAGATCATACATCAATATTGTGTCAACAAATGGGCAATCTAATCCCACATCGTAGTATCACCATCATATTGGTTTAGTCACAATATATACAGTAGCCATTAAAATCATACATCACCTAAATGTTTAATAGTTGATACTTCCTAATGGCATTCACAAGCAAACACATATACTAACGTGTACATTAACAATATACTATGGTAGACACACCCATCTAGGCGATCACATTCACATATATACATACATAGTTCTCTAGCCTAGGCATGTTCATCTAAGCTTGCATTCATAATATAGTACTAGTGCAGCGCATGTTTTATGCGTTGTACATCACATGCATGTAATTAACCCACTCACAGTGACAAATTAGAGGTGCTCCACAGCTAAGCTTCAATCCTTAGCCTTCAATCGTGTTTCAGCTCATAAATGTGTCCAGATGGCTCAATCTTCCCTTAAGCACATCAAAATATTACAAAACTAATTAAATCTTGGCTTTTGAAAAATTCCAGCTTTTCTAAAATTAACCAATTCGTTAACAATCAAACATATAAGCTTAAATCCTTTAATAATGAGCTAGACCCATATCTTAGAAACTGGATTGTACAATTATTTACTCCAAATCCTTAGTCAACTCAAGAGGGCCAATTTCTTCAAAGCTGGATCAAATTGGATCTAAGTCATTAGCCAATTAAATTCAGAAATAATTGGTAAAAACATTTAATCTTACCTCAATAATTTTTCTCCAAGCTTAGATTAGCTCCAAATTGCTCCAAATCGCTCCAAATAGCTACAAGAATCCATTTATGGCCTAGGGTTTTAAATTGGTAGAGAGAGAATAAAAATCAAACCAAGCTTTTAGGAGTGAAAACTCTTTCCTTTAACACTTAGAATCCAAGATGTATTGATGGAGTTTGAAGGTTTTGAAGGGTTTGAACATTGAAAGAAAATGGGTGGAGGAATTTGGATGCCATATCCCATTTCTTGGAAGGATCGTGACCGGTGCATAGACTTAAATGAGCGTAACCCATTGGGCTCAAGCAAGCCTTTTATCGTAACATCATCAAACATTCATCATCACATGCGGAAGCATCATATAACATCCATTGATGTACGTAATCACAACACATACATTCAAAAAACCCATTATACAATTAAGGAACTTCTCAACTTAATTATATAAGCTCAAGCTTTTGGTATATATATATATCTAAAAAAATGCCACTATCATAATGCACATTAGCACTTGCTATCAACAACACCCTCGGGTGTCCATGTAGGCTCTCAAGCCATCATCATAATCTCATACATAACATTATTAACATAAAATGCCAACATTGGCAACATTAACATAAACATGCTCATAGTCTGTAAACATAAAAATAAAGTAAAGATCGACTCATTACCGTAATGTGATTGACCTTTTAGACATGAAGTCACTGCTACACACCTACCAAAGAATGAAGACCGAACATTGATATCCATGACACTAGTTGCTATCAGACGCTATCACTGATCTATAATAAAATAAATGAGAAAAATAACGTGTAAGTCACAAAGACTCCATCAGTGGATATGGGAAAAGGACAAGCTAGAGGATAATAGTATTTCGTAAACAAGCACTTATATTCTCATGTCTTTCATAAGCAATTTATCATAGAATTCATAAAACATGTTATTTGAACACATTTGAATAGTATTCGTATGAAAACATGCCAATATAGACCTTTGGGAATCCTTTACCTTTGAAATTCTTATCAAGTTCAATCAAATAACCTATTCTGCACCAAAACTATCGATACATTCTTGAATGTATCTATACATTATACATCTATCAATACATTAGTAAAATGTATCAACACATTTCACATAGAAAGCCTATTAAAGAATTCCGTTTAGAATATATTGATAATTAACTCATATGTATTGATACTTTCAGCTCAGAACCCAAATTTCTAGCAAACTCCTCCATTTTTACCATTCCTTAAGTTCTTTTACCTTTTGGGACTTTCTCTAAGGATTAGTCTTTTTCACTAAGCACATTTTAATGTCATCATAAAGTACAGCTCATGAACACTGCTCAAACAACATTAGTATGCAACATGCCATAAACATAATAATTATGATCATTCCATTAACTTTAAACTCATACTTTGTGATGATATGTCACCCATTAGCCTTGGGCTGCCAATGTATAGTCCCATTGCACCTTGGATGTTTATGATGCATCATAAGAGTGAAGTCCTCACTTGCATCTCGTGAAAGTGGAATCAATCGCACTAATAGAGTTCTCATACTTGTAGCATTATGTATGTGGGATGTCCTTCACATACTAGCTTATTCATCTCATAAGGTATATGGAAAATACATCATATACATAATTTCATATCATTCATCATGCTTTCTCAATCATCTCATGTAGTATATGGAATATACAAACATATACATTATCTCATGGCACTTATCATGCATACTTAATCACTTCATATGGTATATGGAATTTACATCATATACACAATCTTATATATATGTCATTGTTGTTGATTTTTCATGCAAGTGCATGTGTCATTAACAAGTAATATAATAGTAAATAGAATTCATTCTCAAGAGAATTAAATTAATTCCTAATTGCTAACTGTTGGTCCCTAATAAATATGCTAAGGGGGGTGAATGGCACTTTTGGCTCTTACTAAATTTGATCTCTATTTGGGGCAAGTTAAAGTTCAATGATGGGAGGTTAAATGCAAGATAAGCAATAATCTAACAAAGAATGCAAGGAAAAATAAAACAGAGAAGACAATACACAAAGATTTATATGGTTCGGTCAAAGACCTACATCCACTACCTTGATTGTTCAATTAAGGATTTTTCAAACGAAATCACTATAAACGGTGAAATTACCAAGCTTTTACCAAGCTTTTACAATGAATTTTAACAGGTTCAACCACAACCCTCAACAATGATTTTTTCCGAGATCAATCAAAATCCAAAAACTAACTTTTCTAGGCTTAGTTAGAACCTATGCACTCAATCAAGCTAACCCAAGCTTGATTAATCCCCTTAGAGTGTCGTGCACACTCTAAGAAATCAAGGAGAAGAGAAATAAAAAGGTACCTATGATCACTAACCTGATTTGATGGTACAAGATGAAGTTCTTAACTCTGTTACAAAGATTAGAGTGAAGTGCAAAAAGTATGCAGAGTGTTCTTGAGATTTTTTAGCTCTTTTTGATCTTGGAAGCCTTCAAAACTAATTCTTGGCTATTGGGAGGGCTTTTTATATTTGAAAAATCAACTCTGATGGTAGCTGGACAGATTTTGACTGTTGAAAACAGTTTGGGAGCAGTTCTAGCCGTTAGTTTGTCTTTTAGCGTTTAGTTCAAACTGTCAGACAGAATGTTCTTAGTCGACTAACTATTATCACTTAGTCAACTAAATTGTCTCTATCTCTAAAGCCAGTTTCTAGC
>NW_018397254.1:14214217-14214329 GCF_002168275.2 Theobroma umbraticum | reverse complement strand
TTTCTCTTTTGAGTTTTATCCATCCAACTCCCTTGATTATTCAACTTAGAGGCCTCTTATTTCATTGCTCAATTGTAGTTCTTATTCTTATGAGTTTTCATATTTGCTTTTG